>NC_143012.1:279844642-280184642 GCF_055824585.1 Amblyomma mixtum | reverse complement strand
AGGTTAGGTTAGGTTAGGATAGGTTAGGTTAGGTTAGGTTAGGTTAGGTTAGGTTAGTATAGGTTAGGTTAGGTTAGGTTAGGTTAGGTTAGGTTAGGATAGGATAGGTTAGGTTAGGTTAGGTTAGGTTAGGTTAGGTTAGGATAGGATAGGTTAGGTTAGGTTAGGTTAGGTTAGGTTAGGTTAGGTTAGGTTAGGATAGGTTAGGTTAGGTTAGGTTAGGTTAGGATAGGTTAGGATAGGTTAGGATAGGATAGGTTAGGTTAGGTTAGGTTAGGTTAGGTTAGGTTAGGATAGGATAGGTTAGGTTAGGTTAGGTTAGGTTAGGTTAGTTTAGGTTAGGTTAGGTTAGGTTAGGTTAGGTTAGGTTAGGTTAGGTTAGGTTAGGTTAGGATAGGTTAGGTTAGGTTAGGTTAGGTTAGGATAGGTTAGGATAGGTTAGGATAGGTTAGGTTAGGTTAGGTTAGGATAGGTTAGGTTAGGTTAGGTTAGGTTAGTTTAGGTTAGGTTAGGTTAGGTTAGGTTAGTTTAGGTTAGGTTAGGTTAGGTTAGGTTAGGTTAGGTTAGGATAGGTTAGGTTAGGTTAGGTTAGGTTAGGTTAGGTTAGGTTAGGTTAGGATAGGTTAGGTTAGGTTAGGTTAGGTTAGGATAGGTTAGGATAGGTTAGGTTAGGTTAGGTTAGGTTAGGATAGGTTAGGTTAGTTTAGGTTAGGTTAGGTTAGGATAGGTTAGGTTAGGTTACGTTAGGTTAGGTTAGGTTAGGTTAGGATAGGTTAGGTTAGGTTAGGTTAGGTTAGGTTAGGATAGGTTAGGTTAGGTTAGGTTAGGTTAGGTTAGGTTAGGATAGGTTAGGTTAGGTTAGGTTAGGTTAGGTTAGGTTAGGTTAGGTTAGGTTAGGTTAGGATAGGTTAGGTTAGGTCAGGTTAGGTTAGGTTAGGTTAGGTTAGGTTAGGTTAGGTTAGGTCAGGTTAGGTTAGGTTAGGTCAGGTCAGGTCAGGTTAGGTTAGGTCAGGTTAGGTTAGGTTAGGTTAGGTTAGGTTAGGTCAGGTCAGGTCAGGTCAGGTTAGGTTAGGTTAGGTCAGGTTAGGTTAGGTTAGGTCAGGTTAGGTTAGGTTAGGTTAGGTTAGGTTAGGTTAGGACAGGTTAGGTTAGGTTACGTTAGGTTAGGTTAGGTTAGGTTAGGTTAGGTTAGGATAGGTTAGGATAGGTTAGGTTAGGTTAGGTTAGGATAGGTTAGGATAGGTTAGGATAGGTTAGGTTAGGTTAGGTTAGGTTAGGATAGGTTAGGTTAGGTTAGGTTAGGTTAGGTTAGGATAGGTTAGGATAGGTTAGGTTAGGTTAGGTTAGGTCAGGTCAGGTCAGGTTAGGTTAGGTCAGGTCAGGTTAGGTTAGGTTAGGTTAGGTTAGGTCAGGTTAGGTTAGGTTAGGTCAGGTCAGGTCAGGTTAGGTCAGGTCAGGTTAGGTTAGGTTAGGTCAGGTCAGGTCAGGTTAGGTCAGGTCAGGTCAGGTCAGGTTAGGTTAGGTTAGGTCAGGTTAGGTCAGGTTAGGTCAGGTTAGGTTAGGTTAGGTTAGGTTAGGTTAGGTTAGGTTAGGTTAGGATAGGTTAGGTTAGGTTAGGTTAGGTTAGGTTAGGTTAGGATAGGTTAGGTTAGGATAGGATAGGTTAGGTTAGGTTAGGTTAGGTTAGGTTAGGTTAGGTTAGGTTAGTTTAGGTTAGGTTAGGTTAGGTTAGGTTAGGTTAGGTTAGGTTAGGATAGGTTAGGTTAGGTTAGGTTAGGTTAGGATAGGTTAGGTTAGGTTAGGTTAGGTTAGGTTAGGTTAGGTTAGGTTAGGTTAGGTTAGGTTAGGATAGGTTAGGTTAGGTTAGGTTAGGTTAGGATAGGTTAGGTTAGGTTAGGTTAGGTTAGGTTAGGTTAGGATAGGTTAGGTTAGGTTAGGTTAGGTTAGGTTAGGATAGGTTAGGTTAGGTTAGGTTAGGCTAGGTTAGGTTAGGTTAGGTTAGGTTAGGTTAGGTTAGGTTAGGATAGGTTAGGTTAGGTTAGGTTAGGTTAGGTTAGGATAGGTTAGGATAGGTTAGGATAGGATAGGTTAGGTTAGGTTAGGTTAGGTTAGGTTAGGTTAGGTTAGTTTAGGTTAGTTTAGGTTAGGTTAGTTTAGGTTAGGTTAGGTTAGGTTAGGTTAGGTTAGGTTAGGTTAGGTTAGGTTAGGTTAGGTTAGGATAGGTTAGGTTAGGTTAGGTTAGGTTAGGTTAGGTTAGGATAGGTTAGGATAGGATAGGTTAGGATAGGATAGGTTAGGATAGGTTAGGTTAGGTTAGGTTAGGTTAGGTTAGTTTAGGTTAGGTTAGTTTAGGTTAGGTTAGGTTAGGTTAGGTTAGGTAAGGTTAGGTTAGGTTAGGTTAGGTTAGGATAGGTTAGGTTAGGTTAGGTTAGGTTAGGTTAGGTTAGGTTAGGATAGGTTAGGTTAGGTTAGGTTAGGTTAGGTTAGGTTAGGTTAGGATAGGTTAGGTTTGGTTAGGTTAGGTTAGGATAGGTTAGGATAGGTTAGGATAGGTTAGGATAGGTTAGGTTAGGTTAGGTTAGGTTAGGATAGGATAGGATAGGTTAGGTTAGGTTAGGTTAGGTTAGTTTAGGTTAGGTTAGGTTAGTTTAGGTTAGGTTAGGTTAGGTTAGGTTAGGTTAGTTTAATTTAGGTTAGGTTAGTTTAGGTTAGGTTAGGTTAGGTTAGGTTAGGTTAGTTTAGGTTAGGTTAGGTTAGGTTAGGTTAGGTTAGGTTAGGTTAGGTTAGGTTAGGTTTGGTTAGGTTAGGTTAGGATAGGTTAGGTTAGGTTAGGTTAGGTTAGGTTAGGTTAGGATAGGTTAGGTTAGGTTAGGTTAGGTTTGGTTAGGTTAGGTTAGGTTAGGTTAGGTTAGGATAGGTTAGGTTAGGTTAGGTTAGGTTAGGTTAGGATAGGTTAGGTTAGGTTAGGTTAGGTTAGGTTAGGTTAGGTTAGGTTAGGATAGGATAGGTTAGGTTAGGTTAGGTTAGGTTAGGTTAGGTTAGGTTAGGTTAGGTTAGGTTAGGTTAGGATAGGTTAGGTTAGGTTAGGTTAGGTTAGGATAGGTTAGGATAGGTTAGGATAGGATAGGTTAGGTTAGGTTAGGTTAGGTTAGGTTAGGTTAGGTTAGGTTAGGTTAGGTTAGGATAGGTTAGGTTAGGTTAGGTTAGGTTAGGTTAGGCTAGGTTAGGTTAGGTTAGGTTAGGTTAGGTTAGGTTAGGTTAGGTTAGGTTAGGTTAGTTTAGGTTAGTTTAGGTTAGGTTAGGTTAGGTTAGGTTAGGTTAGGTTAGGTTAGGTTAGGATAGGTTAGGTTAGGTTAGGTTATATGTTAACCGACACAAGACTAACTTGAGCTCCCTAGAAATTACAAAAAAAAATTAAATTGTGAACTATGTGACTTAACATCCCTCAGTGACACGCGAGCTATTAGGAACACCATAGTGGTGGACACAAGATTAACTTTCACCAGCTGGGGTTCTTTAGGGTGCACGTGCAATGCACAGCAATTGAGGATTTCTGAATTTGTCCTTGACTGAAGTCCTACTGACCTAGCCACATGCCGCGGTAAGGCCACTGACCCAGTGGTTCAAATTGAAGGAGTCGATAGAACAGCAGCAGGAAAAACAATTTTGCGAAAAAAACTCGAGAAAGAAAAAAACTTGCAAAGACAAAGCTAAGAAAATGTGGTACATAGCTTTTCCTTGTTAATATCCGACAGGAATCTGCTCGAGCATTTCGATAAACAGAACCCAAAACTATCTGCACCCAGTTTACACATTCTTCATCAGTGCATATATCCTATGTGCAACCAAGATATGCCATGCACCATTTCCAACTGCAGTTCTCACTCTACCAGACAAGAAATAATGATCTAATTCTAGATGAAGAAGGATAGGGTTTTCACATAGTTCACCTGAACAGGCTTGCAAAAGCGTGTGTTTAGCCTGATTGGCTCATGGTTTTGTTTTGCTGGGTCGGCGGCAAGTCTGGCAAGGAAATTAGACTAGCTTAAGCTCTGATCGAGGCTAAAGTGATCTGATCTATTCGTGCCTGGAAGCTGATGAAGATGACAATATGCAGTGCATAGTGCAAGAGTGTGTTGCAGTTTATCATGAGGCATGATCGGCTGGGCCGATAGCATAGTGTTCTAGAGCACTGGCCATCGAAGCTGATCTGTTTGTTTGAAAAACAAAACTTGGAGATGGAGACTTTTATTCCAGGCCGTACTGCTGGAGAGCTTACTTACAGAAACATGCGCAGAGTGCACTTCGCTTTATGTGTCAGTAACCAATGGAAGACAGACAAACGGTCTGGCTACAGAGCACTTCAGGTCTTTCGTATTTGAAGCTGTCACAGACTTTTCATAACCACCCAAAAAAAAAACGATTTTGAAGGGCGGGCACAGGGAACTTTCTCTGCTTTCAATAGTTTGAAGCATCACAATGGCATCGAGCGCAGTGCGCCATCGAAGCCCGCACTCCATGAAATTGCTATGCACGCCAAATCTGAGATCCTGCATGATAATTCTTTCACCCCTGTGGAACAGTGGAGAGCTGAGTTAGTCGAGACAGCCTGATGATGACTGTGGCCTTGTCCTTTGAATCAGATGGGCACAGCTGGTGTGGTGCCCAGCCAGAGTACACAAACACATGCACATAGCAAACACAACTAGTCACTCCCTACACAGAATGCATGCACATGCATGAACACACACACACACACACACATACAACTGGAACAGCGATGACAGCAGCACATCGTAAGCTTGGTGGCCATTTCAGTGACTGCTGCCACATGACACCTCCAGCCAGTGTTTATAGAGGTGCTCCTAGTATCGTCGGTACACAGCACCCACCATCCAGCAAGGGGCTTCTCGATGGTCTCCACTGGGGCTCGGACATTACGTTTGCTGCTGTGATCGCGATCCAGTTCCTATAGCTGGGTGGGAAATGGAGACCCAAACGCCTGTAGAATTTGTCATCCGTGGTGGACTAGAAAGGCCTTGGCAGCAGAGAGCCAAGTGCTCCAAAGTTTTGTCTGCTTGCCCACACATTCAGCATAGCGCCTGATCAAATCGGCGTCATGGAAGGTAAGGGCAGCCTGTCGGTAGCCTTGTGAAGGCCGTAACGGATTTTCAGCGAACATCTCCACTCCCAGACATGGGAACTATAAACTCTGGGCGAAGGTCTTATTTTCCAAGGTTAATTCTTAATCCGCCGTGTTGATTCCAGCCAAACAGAAAACCACAGTCTTCTTGGAACTGAGCCGCGGGTTCAGACGAGTAACCACATTCTCGCAGTTGTTTAGCAGAAATCGCAAATCCTTGGGGGGTATTCCACAGGCAGTACTAGAGTGTCCGCGGCGGTCGTCATCCATGCCAGCTGAACCAATCTGCGACCTAAGCAGCTCTGGCTCGATGCTCGCCATATAGAATATACGAGTGGCGACGACAGACACCCTTGGCGCAGATCTTTCTTCACTGCGATGGGGCCGATCGAGGACCCGAAGCGCCCGAAGTGCGCGACGACCGTGTTTTCCTCACAGAGACGTAGAATGTCGGCCAGCAGATGCTCCGGAGGCCCCAAGTCCGAGTCCGACAGGGAGGTAAAAACATGGGTAAATAGACGGCATGGGGTACGCTGTCGTACGCTTGCTCGGCATGACGAAATTCATTCTACTGTTCATATGAGCTGCGCGTACTCCGCCTCCAGCCATGGCCACCGCCTCGCCTCAACGCGCAACGCGCATTCTGTACAGCGCAATGATAACCATGCCACCCCGAAGGAAACAGACGAGGCGTTAATGAGTATTCAGCACGATAGCAGTAACGAAGCTTATCAATCGTGTGCAAAGGCGGCCAAGTACCATTTCTTGCTTCGTCTCGCTTGCTTGTAGCAGCTTCATGGTATCTGCATAGGCGAGCCTCACCACTCATCACACACTGTCTACAAAATTCTTGTCCGCAGGCACAGGCCTCTGGCAACATAAACGGCAGTATATTTCTTTTTTTTTTTCGCGCAGTTATCAGAGAAGCCTGACCAGCCGATCACACAGCTGCTAATCAAACCTAAACAGCAGACCCAACTTTGTCTTGTTAACGCGTATTCTTTCCCTGTTAGCGCTAGCGCTGCAACCTCAATGCCTCATGCCTCAAAGCGCATGTTCCATGCCTCAACGCCTCAACTCATGCGCTTTAAAAATATTTCAACTAAATTGAAAAACAAACCTAACAGTTGTATTATTATAAATGAGTATCTAAGCTGTGATTGAATATTCTAAAAGTTTATATCGATTTTATGCGCCCCTTTGTTTAATTATGTTGTCACTTGGTTATGACGTACTTCCGTGCGTGTCACAAACGATATAGCCCCCCCTACCTCGCTATGTTTCGTAAAATTCGTAATATTCGTAATATTCGTAAATTCGTAATGTTTCGTAATATTCGTAAAAGCGCGTCTTTCCGAACACCCGAAAGTGCAGCAGCGGAAGTTCCGGTTACGTCACTCTAAACACTCTAAAACGCACTACGCGCTTATGTTTCTTCGAGTATGTAGTGTAGTGTATAAACTAAAACGCTTCGCTATTAAAATATTTTTCTTCATGAACGCTTACTCCGAGCAATGCACTATATAAATCGCCTGCGTGCGTAGCGCCATCTCTACGCCAGCCGCCGGCACTCCTTGGCTGGGCGCGCTTGTCGAAACCCGGCGGCGCGCACGTCCGGAGTACCCGAAGGCTCGAGATTTCTTCGGCCGAGTATCGCGGCCACAAAACCGGCGTCAACGGTGAGCACAGCTACAGTTTTCTTATAGAGGTGGTACAGAATGTAAGTGAGATCTTAATTTTTTCTTTTGCTTCTCTCTGGCAGGTTGCTGTGCCGTGAAAGCGATGTCACCTTGCTGACTCGAACAAGGTGGCGAGCTGACACAACACTAAGTTTGTTTGTTTGTTTGTTTGTTTGTTTATGGGGTTTAACGTCCCAAAGCGACTAAGGCTATGAGAGACGCCGTAAGTGCAAGTTGAGGCCAAGAAGATGAACAAAAGCACCAAAAAAGAATGACACTTTCGTTTGCTTAGCCTCATTCTCTTTATGCTGTCAAGAGCTGAGGCACCGAGCACGAGCACAATTGCCCAGTTTAAAGCGCTGATGCCCTAGCTGCACACAGCAGTGAAGTGAAGGCACTGTTCTGGGAGTACTACACTCAGTTTTCCACCTCATGAAGCCTGCGTACACAGATGATAGCAGACTGTCTATTGAAAAGCATACTACACGCTCGTGGCGACTCCCTAACAGTCTTGTAAACCCACCAAATAATACCGGATACTACATCTGCAATGTATGGGAACGAAACTCTGCAGCACCATTGTCGGTGTACTGAAAAAACTGCAAGAAGAACTTCCCTAATATTCAGCGCGCAGTTCAAAAGCGAACTGCTTTGACCCCGGTGCCCTCTCATCGACAGGCAGCTCTGACAAGAGCTGTTTATTCACGTACACACACACGCACACACACACAGTATGTGTTTTTTTAATTAAAAATGTCTTAACAGACACATACACTCTAAATGTATGCAGAGCCTGACTGGCATATATTGAAATTATGGGGTGAAACATGCCAGTGTAGAGCAGGCAATGAGGCATGGTGCAGCGCAGCACCTTGGATTCGTGTTAGGCATGTGTGTTTTTGGATTTATGGAGCATTAGAAACTAAGGCTATCCATGTGCCAAGCACAGGGTTGAAAAGTGGTTGCTGCGGTCAGAGACCATTAGCTTTTAATGTGCTGCAGTTTGTTTATGATATTTCCTTCTTTTAGGAACTTTACTCACTGTAAATCTGCTGTGGTAATCTTTGCTAATAGTAAATTAAGATTCAAACAGATATTTTTGTGTAGAAATTGTAAAATGCTTTTTTTTTACTTCTTTGGGCTTTCTGCATAAAAAAATATGTCTTACCGTAACCAATTTTGCATTTAATTCACAAACAGGTTTTCCTTGTTTTATTAGCATGAAGTTATGTGGGTTGTGGTTCGTTTAACATCCCAAAGCGACTCACACTATGAGGGACGCCGTAGTGGAGGTCTCGGGAATAATTTCAACCACCTGGGGTTCTTTAACGTGCACTGACATAGCACAGTACACGGGCCTCTAGAATTTAGCCTCCATCGAAATGCGACCGCTGCGACCAGTATGGGAACTGCGTCTTTCGGGTCAGCAGCCAAGCACCATAGCCACTGAGCCACCACGGTGGCCTGAAGTTATGTGTAAGGCGCATACGTCTGATGTGAGGTGGCACAAGTTCAATAAAGCATTCTTTGGTTTCGACGTGACTTTGATTTGCCCGAGGTTCTGCTTTACCAGGTGTACCTTATTGTTGATTGCATTATCTGAAGTGGTCCGCTATTTCTTTTGTAGCTTACTATCCACCAGCTTAAAGCAATCTATGCGGAATATTTACTTTTTCTAGTTTCTCGTCATATGCTCATGCAGCACTCCCTTCAGCTCTTTTGCTACTGCATATGCTGACTTGGCTCGGGACCCAGCATAATTTTATTGTTTTCCATGTGTTGTGGCTGTTGCTGTATGGTGCTTGGTATCTTCTAATAATAATTTTACTGAATTTTTTGGAGTGGAGTGCTTTCAGCAAGCTTAGAGAGTCAATGCAGTTTATGCTGCTCTCAATGTTCTTACCTGGAGTTGTTCGGTGTGCTTTAAAATTATGTGCAGACTGGGATTTTCATACTTAGTCTGCAAGAGAAATCCGTACCACTATCATAGCCATACCATATTGCTGCCATATTCTGCCCATCACACTTTTGTGCCTGCCGCAATGTTCTATATCTTGTCAATCCCAGTCCCTGATGTAGCACCCTAAAATGGAGTCAAGTCTGTTGTTGTTAAAGTGTAGGAAAATATGTATGCCTGCAGCAGCAATTGCTATATGTGCTATCTTAAGCTATGGCTGGGCTGTGACCAGCGGAAATAAAAGGGATAGGGAATATTTGCCGAAACACAGAGAACAGAGATATCAAAAAAGGATGGGGGCAAAAATGTATGCAAATATGTACGTGAGACCAGGAATCAAACCTATATCCTGGTTCGTGCAACAGAATGGTTTTGCCACTGCTTTACCACACAGGCCCATTCACGTTTAAGGTTTCATTCAATTAGTTAAACGAAGCGGACATGGCAAGGAGACCAATGACAGAGAAGGTGAACACAGAAGAGCAAAAGTAGCTAGGAGAGCATTTGATGTCCATATAGCAATGACTGTATAAAGAAGCTACTTGCACCACTATGAAGTAGTGTGTCATTGCATACTAATGCTGAGCACAAAGCGTGAAACAGTGAAGCACTCTTCATGATGCTGCGTTGATGCATAAAAATCATCGTAATTAGTATTGGTGAGGAATTTCTTCCAAATACCTATACTGCAATTATTCTTATACTTTTAACTGCTTTATGAAAATAATTAAGCGACCTCAATAATTTACTTACAAGTTGCATTGACAAACACTTGAAATCAGAATTATTTTATTTAACATCATGACGATGTTGGGTGTGCCGACAAAAAGCCAATGGAAAAGCTTGATGAGGCCGACACGCCCTACAGAGGCATTGCAGTCGTACATAACATGGCACTTTTGGAAAACAAAAGAAACAGAAATAACAAATCTGGTATTAGGTGTTAATAATTTTGGACTCCTTACTTAAATGCCATGGGAGAGTGCAGCTCAACATTTGACAACCATAATTTGTTGGTATCCTTGGTACATACCATTTTAATGTCACTCACGTAGGGTATTTTTGTTCTCCACATTGCAAGGCTGACAGCTTTAGCGTTGGACAATTAGTTTTATCAACACGGGCTTTATACTGCCGTAGAAGTAAAGTTTCATACAGCTGTGGCAAACGTATAAGTCTAAGTTCATTGAAAATCGGTTCGGAGTGTTCTAGCCGAGGAGCATTCATTACATTTCGAAAAGCTTTCTTTTGAAGGAGATACAAGCGGTTAATATTCGTAAAAGACGTGGCACCCCATACCAAAAAGCAATAATTTACAACAGAAGAAAACAACGCACTGTACAACATTTTCTTAATCTTCGGCATGAAAGATTTCAGTCGACACAAAATACCGACAACATTTGAAAGCTTGTTCACCACCACGTCAACGTGATCATTCCAGTTCAAGTTTTCATTAAAAATAGCACCAAAGCTTTTTACCGCAGGGACTGTTTCTATAAAGTGACTAACCGATCCTTAAATAGAGTGGTGGCATATTTGTCAACTTATTACAAGGCCTGAAAAGCACAGCTTTCGTTTTGGCAGTGTTTATATTTAATAAATTATTTTCAGACAACTCTAGGAGCAACTGCAAACATTTTGTGCCTTGTTTTTCGAGATATGGCAACTGTGCAGCTCTAAAGAATAAAGTGGTGTCGTCAGCATAAATGACAAAAATTGGAAGTCTACTAATACAGACAGTGTCGTTAACATAGAGAATAAACAGCAATGGCCCCAAGATACTACCTTGCAGTACACCTGAAACGATGTGCCTAGTATCAGATAAGTCATTGTTTATTTTTACTTGTTGCAATCGAGAACTCAAGTAAGACTGAATTATGCCAAGAAACTGCCCGCGGAAACCCCAGTGCTTGAGCTTAGCTAGCATTATTTTGTGGTTGATGCGGCCGTGGCCTCGTGGCAGAGCACCCGCCTCGGCTTTGGGAGGTGGTAGGTTCAACCCCTGCTGCCGGCTGGGTACCCACCAGTTTTCTCAAAATGGGTGCAAGTCATGCCCCGGCCTGGTGCTCGGCTTCCTCGGGTTGCATTGCTTGGGAAAGGAGCCTGCGCCTTCAGGTCCCGTCACTGTGGGCTTGAAGACAGGTACAAAGCAAACTTTGTCAAAGGCAGAGAACTTCGTCACATTCATGAGAAAAGGGCCACAAGTGGGGCTTCTGCCACACGAGGCGGATTTAGAGTTGCTTGACGGGGGAACATATCTCTGATCCGTCAAGGCAGCTGTGGCCTAGACCCTTTTTCCACGCATCTCACCCCACGTGCGCTGAGCACGAGGCCAGGGGAAATCTTGTACCCATCAAAGAAACAAGTGGGTACCCGGCGGCACTGGGGATCGAACCCCGCAACTCCCGAATGTGACGCGGATGCTTTACCACAAGGCCACCGCTTCGGTGAAATGGGTGCATTCAGGATTTAACACACGTCATCGTTGCGTTCATGGGCAACCTGCAGTGCCCAGGCAGCACTGCAATCCAGCTGTTTCACATGGCCGCTCTTCGCACGTGCATCTCGCCTCCTTGAGCTGCTTCACAGGTTGGAAACAAACCTTCAGCGGTGCTAGTGCAGTTCATGTTAAAGACAGGCGCAGGCAACAGATAGTGGTTCTTGCCACTTTGCAGGCATAGTTGGCACCTTGTGGAATCAGACCGCACCTGTGTCACCAACGTGCATTTGTTTTCAACAAATTTTTATGGGTGGCAGACGAGTTTTCACGCCCTCCCTGTAAGGTGACACATCTCATGAAAAAGGAAGATTGTTTAAATGTGCATCTAAAGCCTGCTGCTGTCAGCTGCTTTGGCAGCAACCACATTATGAATGATTAGATATGTATGTTTGGCTGAAAACATCCCTTGCCTAGATGCTCTCATCTTAGCGCAGTCAGCTGGCATACATTACGTGTGGGTTCAACAGAGCACACATGCCTATAAAAGCGAGCAGGTGGAATGGAAAAGCACCACAGGTGCAGCTACAAAATGCTTGCCCCTCTCGCTAGGCTGTGTTGCGGCACTGCAATCAACGCAGTAGGCTTCATCACAGGTTGCCTGTTAGGAATTGAAATATAATGCAACTACTTAGCTTCAAAGTGAACTCTGAACACACCCCTCAGCAGACCTTACACTACCTGCAACTCACATCTGGACATGTCAGTCCTCCTGTTATTGCATTTGTCATGAGCTGTTCGTGCTGTTATAAGCCAAAATTTTATTTTGAGCTCGCAATGCGGAAATATTGCAGTTTTGTGTGTTTCCTATAACTTGTGCTGAAAGATGGGATAGCCACAGCTTTTTGGATGACAGCCTGCATGAGTACCCCATATGCCCTTTAACAAGGAAAGTTTTTGCTATCTGTAGTGTTCATAGTTTAGTCACGAAATAATAATACTGTTCATGAAGAATGTGCACTTCACGAGAATCAAGTGTGTGTTTAGTTAACACACTCGATTCTCGTGAAGTGCGCATTCTTGAGGTTGGTACACTAACATTTATTTGGTCGAATGCATAGTGTGCCAGTGTTAGGAAAAACTACAGTGGGAAGGCACATATGCAACACAGACAGGTAACTCATTTCAACTTGTTTACTGAGTGGCAAAGATGTCAAAGCATACACGCTTATAAATTGGCGATAAACAACCAGAAGAGGTTTGTATTGCATACTGCGTGCCCACAGCACAGCAAAAATCCGACCCAGCCAAACAGCACGTTCTTCAGCACAAGGTGACCAAAGCATTTTGCGGTTCTCCAATTTGAAGTCGGTACCAATATCTCACCACAATGCACGTGCTAGGCACTTGAGCATGTCCTGACAATGTAACAACACTAAAATTTAATCCACCTCGACAATGGTCCACTAAACCTTATTTGGCGTCACAGCTTCCACTACGTGCCACCACATCACGACGGTAGTGTTGTGCGGTGGATATCTAATGAGGGATACAGAGAAGAGTAGGTCGTGATGAGAAGTCACCAAATACCAGAAGTAGAGCACACAACAGGTTTGCTACTGGAGGGTAAAAAATAAAGCAATGACAGACCAGCAGCGGCGGACTGTATCGCTGAAATCGCAATGCCTCCAGAAATACACAAAATCTATGCGATGAAGCGCCTGTAGAACGAAAGCATTTGCGGGGGCTGACTTCACACATTAAGAAGAAACGCCTCGTCATATTACAAAGGGAACTGCTAGAAATCGCTGCTGAAAGACTGCGAAGATGCAGCCAAGCAATGTGCCATTGAGCAATATGCATAAAAATTTTTAAGAAATGCATCTTCCACCCTGGAGGCAGCCATCTTCCGCCAACAGGCCAACCAACAAAGCAAGGTCTGCCCAATTTGGCGGAGTAATAACACAAGCAGTTTTGGAACAATTTTTTCAAAAATGCACGCAAAGTAGTGCATCTTATAAAATAAGCATAAAATAAAATAGTTCGCAAAATTGTAGAACAAATAGGTTACGATTAGTGCCAGTTTTCCATCGATCACGAAATTGGCGCGGCAGCAACATCGTGATTGCCATCAAGTCAGACGCCGAGCATACAGCTGACGTGCTTGGGCAACGATTGGGTCGCCGGCTATGTATTTTTTTAGGGTTGGCACCGCTAGGATCGTCCCGCAGCAGACACGGACAGAGCCCCCCCAAGGCCTCAACCGATCATCTCATGGTATCACTGAGGCGGTTGCTGCTCCAGACGCTAGGCGGGACGTATCGTTCAAAGGTGCAGCGACAACAGAAACATCACAAAGGGAGAGGAGGAAAAGACGACGGAGGAGGAAGGGAGTGAGCATTGCTTTTCTAAACCTGCAGGGAGGCAGAACCCAGCGCAAGTGGGAAGAGCTGTTCCAGGCAATACAAGCGGAAGGGTTAGAGTTGTGTGCCGTGGTGGAGACCCATCTGCGTGACGAGGAGGAACCGCCAAGTCATCCCAAACTGTGCTGGGAGGGCTGTAACAGGAGGGCAGGAGAGAGGAAAGGGGGAGGAGTCGGGGTCCTTCTACACCCAGCCCGAGGGTGGACGAGGGCAAAGCTTGAGTGCCAGGAACACATGTGGATCACAGGGATGCTGTGTGGAAAGAGGACAGCAGTGGGCATAGTGTATATGTGGACTGGAAGTTCGAGCAAGGAGAAGAACGAAGACCTATGGCAATGTCTGAGACATGACATTGGTAGTTTTCAACGAGACCACCAGGTACTGATAATGGGAGATTTTAACGGCCACCTGGAGGAATTGGACGGTGCGACGGATGCAAACGGTCGAGAGCTACTCAGCGCTGCCGAAGAATTTGACTTGGTTATAGGAAACCTGCAGTCAAAGTGTGAGGGCCAGACCACCTGGGCTGCAAGGGACCAGAGGTCCTCAATAGACTTCATACTGATGTCGCCGGGCCTGTACGGATGCCTGACGCGAATGGCTATCGACGAGGATGGGGCGTTTAGCTGTGGAAGCGACCATAACAGAATACAGCTGGAGTTTGGTGGGAACGCCCGGACGCTAAGGCCTGTGGAGGAGAGACGGTTTTTCCTGTCTGACCGAGACGCCGAACAGCTGGCGGACGAGTTGGAAACTACACCAGCAGAAGACTATGAAGGATTGGTGGAACGGGTGCAGACAGTGCTTCGTAACAAGCGGCGTAGGGGTGATAAACGTGGCAGGCACACTCCCAAGCGTTGGTGGGACGGTGAGGCTCAAAGGGCAATCAGGGAAAGGAAGGAGGCGTGCCGGAAGCATCGACAGGCACTGAGAACAAAACAGCCTGAGCAAGCAATCCTGCACCTATGGAAGGAATATAGAGAGAAGAAGGGGAAAGCAGCTAGGCTAATACAGCAGAAGATCCGTACATCGGACAGGAAGTTTTTGGATGAAATAAAGAGAAGCGGGCGGAACGCGCCTCGTACATTCTGGCGGCATGTGAGAAAGTTGTACGGCCGTACAACTCCGAAGCAGCAGTTACGCGACCCCCAATCTCTTCAACTGCTCTCACCTGAGGACAGCATGGAGCTGGTGGCAACGCAGGTAACAGCAAAGTTCAGTAGCAGCAGTGGATTACCGGAAGAGGGGCCGGATCCGGAAATTGGACCGGGGCCGGACGTACGAGAATGGTTGGGACAAGTCGGGGATCAGGAGCTGAAGAACGTTATCGGGCGACTTTCAACTGATTCTGCACCTGGCACCGATGACGTCCCAGCGTCGCTTCTCAAGAAGTTAGGCCCGGTTCAGCGACAGGCACTGAAAGAAGCCCTGAGTACCTGCCTGGAGTCCGGAGAAATACCTGCGGGCTGGAAACTGGGAAGAATGTTGTTCCTGTACAAGGGCTCCGGCGACCGCAGTAGCTATGCGGCCTATAGACCGATCACGGTGAATCCTGTTTTATACAGGCTGTTCGCTCAAGTCCTGCGCAGACGGATTCAAGCATGGGCGGAGCGAGAAAAGGTGCTGGGCGAGTTGCAGCAGGGCTTTCGCCAGGGACGGCGGTTGGAGGACAACCTGTTCATCCTGACCCAGTGCATAGAGCTCGCGGCAGGTCAGGGTAGAGAGTTGTGGGCGGCCTTCTTGGATGTGGAAAAGGCCTATGACTGCGTGGACCACGGGATCCTTTGGAATGGGCTACGTCTCAAAGGACTGCCCGAAGAGGTAGTCTCCCGGCTGCGCGCACTCTACACAGACACTAAAGTTGTTGTGGAGTGGCAGGGCCTCCGGTCTCGTCCGATTGAGGTACAGCGGGGCCTTCGTCAAGGATGCCCACTCTCCCCTCTGCTGTTCATGCTGCTGCTGAGCGACCTGGAAGGTGAACTGGAGCGGTGTGGTGCAGGTTTCGACCTAACCTACATGAGCGATGGGCGGGTGGTGCGACAGGTCCTGCCAGGCCTGTTGTACGCTGACGACATCGTGCTGGTGGCGGGCTCGGAACCAGGCCTCCAGAAGCTGCTGGATATCTGCACCGCACATGCAGGGCAGCTGGGTCTCCAATTCAGTGCACGGAAGAGCGCAGTGCTGTGCTGGTCCCGTGCCCCGACGGGCGTGGAGCCGAAGCTGTTGCTACAGGGACGTGAGCTACCGTGGGCGCATTCCTACAGATACCTTGGAATAGAGCTCACGACACAGCGGGCATACCTGGAGCTGTATGAGAGTGGCCTTCGCGCGAAGGCGCTTCGGAACCAGTGTGTCCTGAGAGCCAAGGCGCTATGGTCATTCAACAGACTGGAAATACTGCGCACCATTTGGAAGGCGGTGATGGTGCCGGGACTGACTTATGCGAACGCGGTGCTATATGTCTCATCGGGGACCCGTGAATTTCTGGAGCGACGACAGAGAGAGGTGGGACGGCGGGCTCTGGGTGCCCACCGTACGTCCCCAAACGAGGCCGTGCAGGGAGACGTGGGGTGGTCCACCTTCGAGGCACGGGAGGCGACGGCGAAGCTCAATTTCGAGATGCGCTCGTGGACGCTTGGGGAAGAACGCTGGGCCCATAAAGTACAGCGGTGTCTGCTGTACTCTGGTATGTGCACGCGCTGGAAGAGGAGGGTACGAGCGTTGGGGAGCAAATACGGTGTGCCACTACCTACGATCACCGACACCGAGGGCACCTGCTGGAGAAAAGGGAAGGTGCGGCAACGTGTAGTGGCGACGGAGACAGCGCTGTGGCAAACCAATGCAGAAGCCAAGCCAGCTCTCGGAATGTATTCTGCGCACAAACGGGAGATTGCGCAGGAGCGCTTCTACGACAACTCCCTTGGCAGTGCCCTACTCTTCGAGGCTCGGGCGGGAGTGCTGCGCACTAAGAAGTGGCAAGCCCGGATTGCCGGCCAGGACAATGCAGTCTTCTTGTGCACGATGTGTGGACAGGAAGAGGAGACGATCGAGCATGTGGTGCTGTCATGTCGATCGCTCCACCCCTGCCAACCGAGTGGATGTACCCTTCCGCAGGCGCTAGGTTTTGACACAGGGCAACCGGCAGAGGGCGGTGCGGGCGACAGTGAAATGAACAACCAGGAAGCCATTACCAAGGCCAGGGCGGTCGAAACAACAAAGCGCCGCCTTGAAAATTGGAGTGGACTGAAGCGTTAGGTGGTGGTGATAACACGGCGGGACAGTCTTCGCCGTAGCGTCACAAAGTTGGCTAGGACGTTCGTGTAATGTCCGCCCGTTACAAAGGGATAAGCCCCAAGTCCAATCCAAAATCCAATCCAATGTATTCAATCCAATCCGATCCGATCGTATAATCGTATTGGCGCTCTGCAGCCTCTGCTGTGTCGGTTTAAGTTCGCTGCAAAATTAATTTATTTCCGTCTTTATTGTTTCAAAGTTACACTATGTAAGTTAATGAAACACTTACGCTTACCACGGTTTGACCCTCGGCGACTGCGATCAGCGAGTCGAGCTACGTAGGCTCGATGTGCCCCACACAGCGGACTGCATCCTCCATGCAGCGAAGAGCCCCGCCACAAGAGATGCCCGGAACGAAGCGTAGTTTTTCGCTTCGAACGACATGTGAGCGTCATCGCCGGGATGCCACGACAGCTTCCTCAAACCACAGTTCATGTCCAACTCAAGTGTACGCGTCTGGCGACAAGGCTGCGGTGATAACCAACCAGCGAAAAGGTAACCTGTCAGAAAACCCAACACAGCCGTGTGAAAATCTAAAGCATTAAATTTCCTGCAAACTGGGCAGCGCCCCTTATGGTGTTAAACACTTAAAATATACGGTGCCTCTTCAACAATGGGTGCCGACTAAGTGCGACAGTCAGAACTTGCACGCCACAAATACGATGTTGAAGCACTAGCTGTGGCAGTCGTTTAGTCGCGGATAGGATGGAGACGAAGAAGTGGAAGCACTGGCCTTAAATGAGCTAATTTAAAGGTTGGATGTTGGGAGCTTCGTTCACAGTGGGGCGTACCAGTACCTTCGACTCTGGGCACAAGCGTACGGAAGGGCGCTGTTGCTTGCTACTGTGGATGTGCTTGATGGCTTGATTAATCCGTGATCCAGATATAGCTCGCGCTGCAGGTTGTTTTTGTTGTTTCCCGCTCGTATATATATTGTGTCGTATAGTTTCAGTATAACACGATTCTGCCATGGGCACACTATCACGGATCTCCCCGAGAACGCTCGGGCCGAAAGAATGGACTAAGCGACAGGTGTACCTACACAGACGCACGTTTAATACACTCTACGCGACACAAACCCTAGCACACAAAAGTAACTAACAAAGCTAACACAAAACATAAAGACTACCACTACACATGACCCTGGAACAGCCAGTCTACTAGTGTTTGGCGTATGTGCTCACGGTTCGGTGCATGGGTCCAGTAAGTGGCATCTAGATAGCTGGCGTCGAGGCAGCGTTCTAAAGGCGCGTTTATAGTCCGACGTGTTCAGCGCGCGGGCGAGCGTCGCTCGCAGTCAGTCGCGCTACGCCGGTTTCGCTGCGCCGGCCGGAGCGCCACCCCCTTTATACTTCGATGCGTCCAGACGCCGCGCGCCGCTTCGGAGCATGCGCAGAACGACCGCCGACTCGCGCGCCGATCGTCGACTGGCGGGTAGTTTGAATTCCGTTCGCGCCTTTTTCTGCGTCGCCTCATCCGTTTCGCTCCATTCACGCCATTGCGGCTACTATATGAAATATGGCTAGGGTGTCATCCGCGCGACAGAAACTTGCTCTCGTGTTACTAGTCCACCGCTTGCGGCGAAAGCGCAGGAGCTCAATGTATGTGCGAAAGATTTTCGCACAGCGGAAAACCACAGGCGAGTACCACCAGCTTGTGCAAGAACTACGGCAAACAGACCCAGAATACCATCTCAAGTACTTCAGGTAAGCACACTTCACACGTAATGACTCTTTAACTCGTGTGTAGCTTTTTAGCGCTTTTTTTTTAACTCACTGTGACTGCTCGGCTCGTTTTATTACTATCCACAAATATTTAGCTGCACAGTAACTTGTCACGATGTTCGGGGGTGTTTTAAACACACTTAGTGCATCCTTGAAAATCATGTAAAACGACTTTCTTTGCTGGATGACCAAGGCCTCATTTGATAAACTTTTGAGCCTTCTCCGCGACCGCATCGTCCATTCACCGAACCGCAAGAATCCAATCAGCCCAGGAGAAAGGCTGGCAGTCACTTTACGGTAAATATCCCCCACTTTAGCCACCCTTAATTACACATTCGCTGACATCCGCTTGTCATACGGGATGGAGCCTTGACTCAAAGCTGAAACTGGCCGTATAGCCGCCTGATGAGCTTAGAAACTGTTCTTTCTTTCGTTCTTGTTCTTATTCAGTGTAGTAGCAGGAAAAACAATTCTATATCGTTTTCCCACTTTGTGCGCTGGTTTTCAAACGTCCATTCACTGTGCGAGCATGGAATTCTCTCGCCAAATATATTTTTTGTCCCCATTTCCCAGTTGTGTTCTATTGATTAATTGCCTTCCGTTATTCACATTGATTTCAACACGTCAGACATGACTCGACCCTTGAACATACCTTTATATAGCTATGTTAATCATCCCCCTCCCCTCGCGACTCTGATTGTAATTAACAATCCTCTTCAACCTAGTTGCGCCTCATAACATGATAATTAAATACAGAAAAAAAGCTTCTTTTAACAAACGATGGCGCTGCAATACAATTAATTTGCTACTTCTACTCTTCACAGGTTTCTGGCCACAGGCGGCTCTATGATGGACGTCGCTGTAAGCTCTCGTATGCATGTATCGAGAGTCTCTGGCATTCTGAAAGAGACCCTGCCTGCCATCTGGGACTGCCTTTCCTCACTTGTGCTCAGACAGGCGACTTCCGACGAATGGGAGTTCATCAGACAGGAGTTCGCCACGACGTGGAACTTTCAAAATTGTGTAGGGTGCATAGATGGGAAGCACTTCGCAATTACTTGCCCTACTGACAGTGGTTCAGAGTTTTACAATTATAAGGGTTTCTACTCATTGCTGGTGTTGGCAGTGGCAGATGCAAATTATCGCTTTCTGCTAGTGGATATTGATGCTCATGGCGGACTTTCTGATGGCTCTTTCTTTCGAGAAAGCCCAATCAGAAAGAGCTTCGAGAACAATACCCTTAGCTTGCCTTCAGGTCATAATGGGTGGCCACTGTGCATTGTGGGCGATGCAGCATTTCCCCTGCGGCCCTATTTAATGCGCCCTTACCCCGGAAGACAGCTAAACGACAAAAACGAGTATTTAACTACAGGCTGTCAAGGGCGCTCCGTTGCGTGGAGAACGCTTTCGTAATATTGGTTTCCCGTTGGCGCTGCTTCCTCGGGACAGTGAGTGGCGACGTTGAGTTGCTCACAGCCATGGTAGGTGCGGCGGTTTGCCTGCACAACTTGCTCCTGACTGACAAGGCATATTGCCCACATGATTACGGCAACCGCGTCACTGGCGACAATGTCCAGGAAGGCGGGTGGAGGCAGACCGTAGCAAATGTAAATCCTCAGAGTACTGCCAGCGGCACCCGCTCAGCTTCAGATGCTATGCAAATCCGGGATGCCATAGCAGAGTACTTCATGTCCCCAGGTTGTTGTTTACCATGGCAACTGAAAGTTGTATGGCGGTGTTGATGGCTAGCGTGAAGCTGTTGACTCCATTTTTCGGGCAAAACAAGAACATCCGACGCCAGCTAAAATGTATAAAACTTTATTTTGATATCTGGTGACCACTTCGTAAAGGACTTTCGAGTGGATTGTAATTGAACATATCCCGCGGATGTAAAAAAATACACGAAACATTTTGTACTTCTGCTTTTGTGCAAGCACACCACGCTAAGTTTGTTTTGTTTCCATGTTTGTTGTTTTCATGTGAAATATTTTGTTTGAGCACACAAAGGTGGTGTACAACTATTGCTCAATATGCTTCATGTATAAATTAGCAATAAATTAGCAATGGTGCAAGTTATAATCATGAAATCGCTTGTAAATGTTGAAAAATCACTTGTGAAAGTTGAAAGACGAATTACCATGACAATGCACGCAGCTTGAATTGTGAAACAATGAAGTGGTGAAAGAGGTAGGAGACTATTAACCACATTGAAGCTTACAATTCTAAATGAAACCATTCAACAGTCTAACAACAGATATATCACAGCTTTGTAGTATACTGAAACAATAGGAACACGAACAGAATGATGTTAGGATACTGCACTGCATGGCAGGCAATGCAAAAAAATGAAATGGCAATGCCCTATAAGTTATCAAAAGAAACATAGTGCAGATGATATATTTGCTGTCACCTACACCTCAAAAAGTATATCTTAAAATGCAGCCTCAGACTCGTCATATTCAGCTATTAGCTCCGTTATTCTAACCTTCAAGTGAGAGGCGATTCTCTTTGGCATCCTGTCAAGGCTCGTGCCAACTGATTGCGCGAAAGTCTCATTTTCGGTGTTCTTGACAAGCTGGGAAAGGAGCTGCTGCTCGAAGTGATAGCAACTGGACGCTTTTTTGGACCGTTTCGAGGGTGGCTCCCTCACTGTGGAGTCTTCCTGCCTGGCAGGCTGACCAGGATTAGCTGCTGCGGGCTCCAGCTCTTCATCAACATTGGCGGTGGGTGATGGTGCTGCCGAATCATCACCTTGCATACTGTTGAAAATTTCTTCTGCTGTTGAGGGGATGTCATCACCTCTTGGCAGGGCCCTTAAGCCCACGCTGCAGGTAGTCCTGAAACAAACAGGGTGTACTCTAGTAAGTTCAGTCTTGTCGTTTCACTTTTTTTTTTACTTTACTGCTAACAGAGCACCTGTGCCTTGTCGAGTGTAAGAGCGTTACGCACACGGATGAAGAAAAAGAAAAGGACACGAGCTCTGACTTACACTGATGTTTGAAATTCAGTTGAAATTCAAGGCCCATGCATTTATCATGCCTTCTTATTCATGTCTGTGAGTAGTGCCATTCCAGTAAGCAAAATGCTGAACCAAGTGCTCTAATTATCCACATTAGTGCTAATGTCACAGAGCGAAAATGCTGATGTTGCCGGGAAGTTTCGGTGAGCAAATCTTCTACCTTCCAAAAGCAGGAGCTACATCTCCGACCTATATTCTAGGCAGGGGGCTGCCCACTAACCGTTCCCAACCCTCAGCCTACCCTCAGCACAAACAGTAAAGCCATAAAAAATGACAAAAAACCAACGCACATACTAGCCCAAAACAAAATACACGCGAGTTCTAAGAATGCAGCTCACCCGAACCCATGAGATCACAAACGCTAAAACACATAACACAAATGCACAATCGGAAGCATAAAGACCTACAGAAATTTTTGCTACAGATGTCTGACCACCCGCCAACTTTTTATTGCATGTTTGATATTGCTGTACATTTTGAAGCTGGTAAAAAGTTAATGTCATTTTAATATTTTCATAACCACACAAAAGCCGTGAAACATTTAAAAAAACACGAACAATTTTGTACAGGCTCCTCCAGGGTCTTCTTCTAAAGCCATGCTAACGTGATAAAGCGCGGCAGTTCATAGGCAGTTACATGGGAAAAAAACTAATACTAAATCCTCTCTCACAGAAGGGAAACGTCACGGTAAAATAGCATAAATTAGCGAAGGAGGCTCAGTATGAACAAGGTGTGCCCCCGTACAGAAGGTAAAACGAAGGAGGCTCAGTGAACAACCTGTGCGTGAACGTAGCACCCAATTCATGCCGTGCATTGAACACTTTTCGCGCTCATGACTCCACGTACCTCGATCCGCGAAAACAAATATTCCAAAACAAAGCAAAAGAACTCACTTTCTTGGATGACCACAGTTCTTGTAGAAAGACATTGCTTCGGCAAACTGCCATGACTGCCTCGCAACGTAGGCGCTGCCGCTCCTCGTAGCGAGCTCGATCGCTTTTAGCTCCCGGGTGGAGCGGTCCCGGAGCTTCTTCCATAACTTGTGCCATTCTTCGACTACATTGAAAACGAGGGACAAAAAAAAATCGGCCACACATTACGATACATGCGGCGAGTGGAATGCTTCGGCTGAGAAGGGTACAAGTGAAGCCGAGCACAGCAGTCGGGAACAACTCACCCGTGGAGAGACCGGTGCTTCGCCTTATTTGTTCCCAAGCGTTCTCTTTTCGCTGGTTGTCTCTGAAATCGAGTCGTTTTGTGTCGTATACACAGGGGTGTTGTTTTATGGCTTCAATAAAGCGTTCCACAACGATATCCGGCTCGGTTTCGATGTTTGGGCAGCTCGCTCCACTCACGCCGCTCGCGCTGGCATCCGCCATTTTTCTCCGCGCGATGCATTGTGGGTCGGCGCGGTCGGCGGCGCCGGCGCGCAATTGGAGCAGGAGCCAAATCTGCGCCGGGCCCGTCGGGGCACGCTGGCGGCCGCCGGTTGCGTCGGCCGCTGCAGTGCGTCGAACTATAGACGGAGCTGTTTTCACCAACGCAACGCAGCGTGCGCGCGCGCGCTCGCTTGCGTTACGTCGGACTATATTCGCGCCTTAAGTGCTCAGGCTGGCGTCGCTGGTGGCGGCGTTGGCGTCGTCGTACGAGCTCCTGGTCCAAGTGCTCGTGGAGGCGTTGCTGGCGATGTTGGCATGGAGGGCACCACCAGGATGGGTGGCAACAGTGCTGGAGGCACCCCTGGCCGTAGCAAGTGGTTCCATCAGCCGTTGACCCCAGGAACAGCTTAGGAATGGCAGGTAGTCTACGGTGCGATGCCATAGAAGTCGAGATCACTGGAGCAGTAGACGGTGTTGCTCTCTTCCAGCTAAGGTGTTCCTGACCCGCTGGAGCCTCCACTTCTCTGTTCTTCCCTCCCGTGCCACGTTATCCCTCGCGCTTTTATAGCCTCGTCGTTGGTACACGTCATCCTTGCCTTCGTCGTCATCGTCTTCTCTTCTCCACCAATACCCGCCGCGGTGTCTCAGTGGTTATGGCGCTCGGCTGCTGACCCGAAAGACGCGGTTTCGATCACGGCTGCGGTGGTTGAATCTCGATGGAGGCAAAATTCTAGAGGCCCGTGTGCTGTGCGATGTCAGTGCACGTTAAAGAACCCCAGGTGGTCGAAATTTCCGCAGCCCTTCACTACGGCGTAGCTTGAGTCACTTTGGGACGTTAAACCCCAATAAATCAAATCAAATCTTCTCCACCAATCAACTCTTCCCACCTCACTGAATACTTCTTCTTCATTTTCTTTATTCTGGGATTAATACACGTCATGCTTATCGTCATCCCATTCTTCTTTTCCAGATTTTAGTTCATACTTCTATTTCCAATTTCCTAATATATGTGACACACGCACAGGCACACTCAGACTGACGTAGCAGTCGACAGTCACTTTGCAGCTGGGACATTGTCTGCCACACTGCGACACAGCGAATAACTGCGCTTGGCCTTCTTTGGTGGCCTGCCTGGTGGGACATATTTCGAGCCTTTGTGCAGGCCAGGTCGTCTCCTTGTGATGCTTGTTGGCTGCACACTTATCTTGCCTCGGCACCTTGAAACCCTGCAGACTGCCGCTGACATGTTTATTAGTGCTGTGACAAAGCTCTGCTTGTTTGGAAGGCTTTCCAGTTTTTTCGCAAGTCTGGCTGTGTGCTTCATGCATGTCTGGTTGTTGTTAACTTCAGCCTTTAGGTGCCGAAAGGCGTCTATGAGGGCTTCAAAAGGGTCTTCCTCCAGTTCCTGAAACACGCACAAAATAAACTAACAGTTTTTTGCTTAAAGGCTGCTGTTTGCCTACCTATGGGCTGATTGTTATAATCTGTTGCATGCAAAGAGGAAGCTGAGCTGTGTGATTCTGATACTTGTCAAAGATACTGGCATGACACGGTTCGTTAAGCTTTCTCCCATCGAAAAATGAGCGAAGTTTTGTGATGCATATGTGGTAGAAGTAACATATTATTCATAAACCTTCTTTATGGTGCCAGTAGCAACATAATCATGGTTGCTAAGAGGCAACGTGCCATTCGGCGTGTGTAGGCTGTTGCTGCTGTGGGCAACAGAGAGGCATGTGAGAGGAGGATGATGAGCCATGCAGATGGTGCAAGCACATCGTCTGATCATGGGGTGGCTTCACAAACAGTGGCATCTGGGCCTCTCCACTAAATTTAAATTTACTTCCTCCATGGTCTAAAATATGCATGAACTGTTGTTAGGTCCGCTTGCTTTGGGGGGAAAATTTCATAGTTACGAATTTCTGCAGAATTCTTGTTAGTAACCACAATTTAGTTTTTTGTTATTGCAGACACCAATCGGAGCGAGAGAATGATAAAAACGTGTTTTTTTTTATTTTCCATGAAAGCCAGCCTATTGTTACACAGTTTTGGTGATGCTGTGACATGCTAGACCTCTGCATATACATAAGCAAGTGAACGTGTCGAGCTTGGCGGCTGTAGTGGCAACGTGTTCACAGTCCTGTATAGAAAAAGTCATGATACTGTCATCTTTCGAAAGAAGCATTAATGGTAGTGACAAAAAGTTTCTAGTTTCGAACAATGCTCAGCATCCATTCTTGGGTTTTTATCTTCTGTGGTACCAGGCTTTACATTAAAGGGTCAGTCTACTGAATTTTATCGACCATATTTTCTTTGTGGCAACCGATAGCTCTTTACTCAAATTACCGTTTAGCCAGCTGTGGTGCCAAGGAGTGCGGTAGAACATTTTAAAATAGAATTTATTAATGTGGGAACACATCTGTATGAGATGGTAGTCTCATCTGGCAACCATCTGGATTTCCGCCGCGCGGCGACAAACATGGCGGCGCCCGTCGAAGCCGGACCTCTCGCTTCGGACTGAATTCTCGTTGTTGCTGCCTTTTTCTGTCCGTTCACTGGTCATAAATGGGGCGCCTGTCTTTCGCTTCGTCTCATCTTGCCTATAAGAAAACATATAAGAGATAAATTTGCTTTATTTTAATAATTAGAGTGACGATTCTGCCGCTCCTAGGCTCAAGTGGAGAGTCGGTTTGTTTACAGCAATGGTTCCCGTCCTGACGACCAGATGGCGCGACTATAGGTTGAGTTTATTTTTGCGTCTCTGCTAGCATATGCTGAACTAAAAGTGGGAATGTTCCTGCGTTTTGCGTACATGTAGCTATAAATATTCATGTGATTTACAGAAAAAGCGAGCGGTACGCCTTCTATAGTTTACTAGAACAAAACGTGCGTTTCTCTCACATTGGGGCATACAAATGGTACGTAGTATATTCACTTATGCTTCTACAAAAAAAGACTACCACTTTCTTGAACAAAATGAGCGTTTGGGGTCGCCACCATGCTTTTTTACGCGATTTTAACGCCGAAATAAAATATAAATTCCTGCCTAAACCGGGCGCAGACCCCTCGTCATTGATGTTATAGGGTGCCAACCACCAGAACATGCCATTATTTATACACTCATCTCGGTGAGTAGACTGACCCTTTAATGAGTGAGGGAAGTCCGAGGCCAGACTAATGCATGGCTGTGCCTGGCTGGCATGCATGGCCACAACAGCATGTGTAAGATTGTGCACCATGGCAGACGTAGAGAGATAAATCAGTCACTGGGAGACATTTTGTCAAACAAGCACCATTCTTCAAGTGGAGGGAATACCAAGTATTACCTGATAGTGAACTACAACCAGCACATGCTATTTTACTGAAGGTACATTTGAAGTACAAGGGTTTTTTTAGAAATAAACATGTATTTATTTTGTGTGTTATGTTTCCTGCAAAATGTTGCACATTTTTCTTTATGATTTCACAGAATTTTAAATTCTCCACCACAAAAAATGTACCGTATTTTCCGGTATATAAGATGCGGCTTTTTTTTTCAAAAATCTTGCTGGTGCGTCCTATACAAGGGTGCGTCTTATATGCGAATTTTTCGTTTTTTTCTTCCGAGTTCAGAGATTACTCGGGTTCATGCTCAAGCTTTTTTCACTGAAAAAATATCACTACCAGTAACGCGGTTGTAACACGGTTAATGCTTCAATACCGGAACCGCCTTGCGCAACTTTTTTTAGGTGAATTTTATCATGAAACGGCAGGGATGACGTCTTCGGGAGCACAAACATGCGGCTGTTTCGGAGGCCCCAAGCAAAAGTAATGAGAAATGCCAAAATATGGCGACAGTCGCACTTCTCGCCATTGTCAAGACAAGCCAAGACAAGATGTACTCACGGGGAGCTCATTCGTTTTTTTCTTTCTTTTCTGCTAAAACATGGGCGGGTATGGCGTGAGTGTTGCCTTTTTCAATCACTTAGCGTTGCTTAAGAATTTCTCACAGGTACGGTGCATATCGCGATGGTCACGCAAGCGGGTTTATTAAGCCTCACAGCCTAACTGGGTAAACTGTGAGGCTTAATAAACCCGCTTGCGTGACCATCGCGATATGCGATATGCGATATGCCTTAGTCGCTTTGGGACGTTAAACCCCATAAACCAAACCAAACCTAACTGGGTAAACTGGGGTGCACCTTATACACTGGTGCGTCTTATATACAAACTTTTTCAATGACAGCTTGCATATATGGCGGGTGCGTCTTATACACCAGAAAATACGCTAGTCACTTGTCATCAGTGACTATGGTTTATAATGACCCCGGCTAACATAGAGTTGCCGTAATTTGTCTTGCAAATGTATAGCGCCATAGCAAACCTGGTTCAGTGGTTGAGCACTGGAGGTTTCCCTACTTTCTGGAGGGCTGTACTGGGTAGTTGCAGCTGTTGAGGTGGAGGGAGTGTTCCAAGAACATCGGTGGGAGCCTCGCCGCACACAGCATTTTGCAGCGCTTGTGTCTCCTCATGGAGGCCTTCGAAGAAATCAATGCCGGGGCAGTTGTCTCCGAGCGCAAGCTTTCCAAGGTTGTAGCGACCTTCTCTAGTCAGCAGAGGTACATTTGGGAAGATCCCACCAAACACTTTGTGCACGAGTGTTTACAAAATGCACCCTGCTGTCCAGAGCTGCAGGTGCACAGGCCGATGTCAGAGTACACCGTGTAAAACTTGCTCTCTGGACGACATAATGCCCATCTCCGTCACACCTGATGTTGTTTTCGGTACCTTCTGGCAGTTTCTTCAGAAGCCTCTCATATTGCAGCATGTGCATGGTCAAGTATTCTGTGCAAGAAATACTTTTCCCACACAACTGAGAGGAACTCAGCTAGGGCCACAACATTAAATGCTTTAGTTCTATGCAGGATTATGTCTTTCAGGACCCTAATCGAGGCCTCTGAATAGTTGTTGGTGTTGTGGCCTCGTGTCTTTGCCGACAGTCGGAAGAGCAGCACCCATTCTTTTTCCTTCTCCAGTAGCGCTTCCGTGTGGGTGATGAAGCCCTCGTGCTTTTGGGAGCGAAGGCTTTGTTTGGTGGCCTCCAATGCCTCTCTGCTATCAGCGTGCATGATCTGCAGGGTTGCAAGAAGGAAAAAAAAGGAATAGCGCCAATCAGAAGCACTTAAACACTAGCGTAGTACATAAAAAACTTCATATTTCAGTTATGAACCAAGTTATAAGAAGTGCATTCCAAACATTTACATGCAGTCTAAGAGCTTAGCTTTATTATTAGTCACTGTCAAAAATTTTCATCACTGGTGCTGCCATTTCAAGAGTGGTTGCTGTATTGCAGTCCAGCAGTAGGAGGAAACACTAATATAGCTTCAACGGGATAGTAAAAACTTCACTCAATTATGAACAAGAACAAAATTGCTACAATTATTCAAACGTACGTTGAGTTTGTCAATTTGGGCTACAGATCCCAGGAAGAATGAGCAGGTGCGTTAATTTTGGGCACACATTAGGAAAAGTTTCATGAAGGCCTTGGCAATGATTGAGCAAGTATTCATGCAGGATTGCAAGACCTCTACAAAACGCTGTTACCAAAATTCAACTTCTTGAATTGGTTACAAGCACGGCAGCAGATTTTAACTCTTGTTATGGGTCATTTTATTGCCATATTTGTGATCCAGATTCTGACCACTCTTCAGAACTGGGAGGGAGTGCATTGACACCTGCATGGAGCTACATAGGGTTGTCATAAATGTACAAACTTTTTGTTCCAGGTCACTGCTGGGGCTACCTGGTGTTACACTTATGACCCTGAGAGAAAGCAGCCATCTTCCCTGGGCAGAGTCCATACTTGCCGTGAATGGTGAGACAGGTGTAAAGTCAAGTGCATGTTCAGGCATCGATGGGATTGTGTAAAAAAAAGCTGACACCAGGAGGACTAAGAATCAGTTCCACCTGCTACTGTGCCATTTTGCAGCACCTGGAGACATAACCCTAACAGGCCTACTGAATCATTTCAAGGCTCCCTTTTCCAGATTTGCTGGTTTTTATGGATAATTTGATGCCAGCCATCTGTTCAAGTTTTCCATTAATTCACAAATCATGAATACAATCTAGCCCACTTATAACGACTGCAGTTATAACTAACAGTTATTACAAATGAGGTAGAGCTACCGTCAAAAAATCTATTAGGGCTATGACATTGCATCTTAGATAAAACGAACAACCTTGGCTATATAACTCTGTTATAACTAACAAGGAGGCGGTGTAAGCTCACTCCCACAGCCTCCCCGCTACTGTGATCTCCCAAAGAAAATGTAGCTGTCTCTCCCTCCCCTTCCTCCCCCCAATTAAATAAATAAAAAAAAGTGGATTTGAAACTTAAACTACCGGCCAGGTGTGCTCCAACAGGCTGCAGGGTCAGTCAGTGCTTGCGTGCACGCCTGTTGGGTAAAGCGTTTAAAGTGGAAACAGAAGCATGGTAAGCTCTAGACAGGGGCAGTGTTGGAAGCAAACTGCTGCACATGGCCGGTGCCTAGTCAATGACAGCGATTTGAGTAGCCGCCATTATTTTTTGGTAAGGTGCTATTTCCCATCTAGTTTATAGGCCTATTCGACTGTATTCTGGTGGAAAGATTGCTTCAAGACCCTAGTAGTCACGGCAAGCTGTAACTTTATTTAGAGCTTTATGCGTTACTTGAGAGCTTTACAGAAGGGTCATGTATACTGTACATTATGAGTGCTCATGCGCTGCAGTAGCTTTGTCGCTGCACCCTGACAACGTTATTGAGGATTGAAGACGAGGGCTTTCACCAGTTGCCGTGAGCGCCTCATTCACTAACAGTATTACCACGTCATTGAAACAGCTCGTCTGCTGCTTAGGGCTTGGCCACGAGCACATAACCATTCTGGAGAGCTTAGAAAGCGGTTTGATAGGGTCTGCTTCGAAGAAACAGGCATGCACAGCAGACCTTTTAAAGAAATAACTTTCACTTTTCTCTGGCTGTATTTTTGAGCTGTAATGGGGCAAGTCCACTGACTACAAACTTTGGATTTAACGAACCCAATCCACATGACCGTCAAGTTCATTATAAGTGGGCTCGACTGTATACCGCTGTCTACGATCATGAGGTTATGTAGTGCAGCTCCTTATCTGAACAGTATTATTGTCTCTCGCCACAGTTGCAAATGGTCTTTGTTATGCTTGCTTGTCGCTGATACTTATGCTGCCGCTACTGTGCTGCATAAGTAGCCCCACAATTTTTTTATTGCATCTTTCATATGCTGAATTGAGAGGCAAAAGCTCTGCTGTGTTTGGCTGTACTTTTTGCAATTACTTAGTGTGTGTATGATGCCTACAAACTGAAACACAAGTGGTCAATGCACTGGCTGTGTCGTCATGCACTGGACATGCTATAGCACCCATTCTTCAACCAAATACCATAGGCCTGCACAGCATGCATGCACTATGCGACTTGTGAGACATCGTCCTGTGACTTAGTATCAGTGGCACAGTACCTGGCCTTGCCACCGCTGTGGCTCACCGGTTACAGTGCTTGGCTGCTGACCCAACCATCAGATGTGGGTTCGATCCCGGCCGCGGTGGCCGAATTTAGATGGAGGCGAAATTCCAGAGGCCTGTGTACTGTGCAATGTTAGTGCATGTTAAAGAACCCCAGGTGGCCGAAATTTTCAGAGCCTTTCACTGTGGCGTCCCTTATAGTCTGAGTCACTTTGGGACATTAAACCCCCATAAAACCATAAAACTTTTTCTTCTGAATCATTCACTCACTGCTGTTTCTGTATGCATTCAAATTTTAGATCACTGATTATGAATAAATTCCATACCTTTTGAAAAATGGCCATCAATGACTTCCTTTCACTTGGGCTGACACCATGCGTGGCAAGCGTCAGCCACCGCCACTCAGCCTGTGCCACATGAAAGTGGCATAGGAGCTGCCTGGCTTCTGGCCAGTTGTCAAGAATTGCTGCTTTCTCAGCAGCACTGTTGTCAGTCATGAAAGTCTCTGGTGCCTGCAGACAAGAAACAGCCACGTACTGACAGCTGTGCAACAGCTAAGTCATTCCCATGACAGATATTTGCGGGTGCCGGATAAGTTGATAACCAGATAACCTTGCTACATTACCCTATGTTGCTATGATGATATTTTTCACTTCGGTTTTGATGGCATTACTGAAAGGGTCCTAACTCTGTGCATGCATAATCTATATCCAGCTTGATATTTAAATGTAGCGGTGACATTTACACAGTGTAGTTCACGTGTCAGACACTTCAGCTCTACAGCTTGTTCATTTGTGGCTCAAATTTTAAATGAAATGGACTGCTGCTGACCTGACAGGTTGGGCAAGCAGGAGTTTAGGCAGCATTGGTATGGGCTTGCATTAACTCAGATATTTTGTTTATCAAACAAGATGAAAAGTCCAAGATTTTGAGGTTTGCAGAGTCACACCTCCTCTTGCAGCAAACTGTTGAAGCTTAAAAGTTGTAGGCGTGGCTTGTAGCCAATGCTGATATTGTTAAGAAGTGCCTCTTGGAGCTTGCAGAAAGTACAGGCTGGAGCAGACCCATATTCTGAACCAATGTTGCCTAACTCATGTAATCTGTGATTACCTGGCATTCTTTCAAACAACATGCAGTAAGTATGATTTGCAATTTTCCTGTGCCCACCTCGTAGCCTCCAAAGCTAAAGGGGTAGTTGTGCTTCAGGAGCTCGAAGCCAGCTGAGTAGCCCTCAGTAGTCTGGCTGCTGTGCACAATGACTGCGATGGGTACAGCACCAGCTGGTGTCGCTGTCAGCATAACTGTCACGCTGCTTCTTGTTGAGTCACATGACGCCGTGGAATCAACGAAGATGACTTCAGAGGATTATTCAAGCAGCTGGGCACGCCTCATGATTGGAGTTACCAGGAGAACTGCCCAGCTTCCTGCCCCTCCCTCTGAGTGCACCTTCACATCAACTCCTGCATAAAAAGCGGGTTTTGATGGTTTAGTATGGCATAACATGAAAGCATAGTTTGTGTTGCAAAACAAATTATCACCTTTATGAGACACTGAGAGCAAATTGAAGTTTTCCTGCATCAATGGATTACTGTTATGTGGACGAAGAGCATATTTTCAATGAAAACAAAATATTTTTGTGTGGTAGGAAGGACAATAAAATGAGAGATGGGTATTGTCAGGTGAGATTTTTTGTTCTATAGAACAGAGGGTTAGGTGCCTGAATAATCTAACTTTTTTTGTACCGCTACTAGCTGTCCACTTTCATCTCACCAGGAAAATAAGACAGCTAAATGTGCAAAGTAAAACTAAAAGAACTCTCAACACATTGTCATCAGCACCATTGCAAGTTTTTATCAAAGTGCGCCAAAAATACTCCACTGTTAACTCCTAATTTTTTTTTTTTTTACCAAAAACATGCTTGTACTGTATGTTCTCTAAGTTTGGTGGCCATGCAATATTCCTTTCCAGCGCAAATATTTTTTAAAGTTACCATTTCCGTGGCCTCTGTTCAGGTGATGGCTGTATCACCTATAATCAGGACTGCATTTTTGGCATCAAAAACATTCCTCATGCATTAAAACTTTCTGGCCACTTCACTGACAAAATTTTCATGCTGTATTAGGTCATCCTAGCATTTTATGAAAGGACTCGTTTTCAGTTGGGCCTTCAGCCATGCAAGCCAGATATGCTTGTTCACATATTTATGCTCACTGCCTGCTAGGTGGATGTGCTACATTGTAGATTTCTAATAATTGGCTGAAAAAGTTTAGGGCATATTGCTTTTGTAGTGCACAGAACAAATATTTGTCACTAACTTGTTGTGTTAAAGAAAGCTATCTCCTGACATTACAGGCCTGAATAAATTTTTGGCATTAAATAAATTGCTAAAGGTGCACTATGGTAGGCAACATTTTTGGCATCTTTGTGTAAACAAGGTGAGAGCTGGAAAATTTTTCTCTTCTTTATTAATAGGTGCTTTTAATTCCCAGCTGGGGTATTGCTATGCAGTATCTATGTGTCGCAATCGAGAAAGCGATCATGCTTACTACATTGTTGCTGTTAATTGTCCACCCTGGTCAGTACATTCAGTAGGCTAATGAGACACATATTTGAACTTGCTTCACTTCTTCCAGGGCAGTAATAATGCATTTAGCTTTAAGTATGTGTCTGCTTACAACAACACGACCTGGCAAAAGTGACGACATTCTCTCCTGGTCTCATATGGTCTAATGTGTCCATAATTATTGATTCTCAATTCAGCTCTGCACTTGTGCTGATTGCGCCAGTTTGTGTTGAAGTGGCACAGAATAAGAGACTGCTGGAGGACATCACAACTCAGCCTGCTTTTAGTGATGAGAGACAAGAGGTCCTGCTGTATTGCTAGTTTAGCAGCATTGTGCATGGATGCTCCCGTGCTGTGGTGTGGTCACTGAGCAAAGCAACTAGACTGGAAACTGTTACAAAATCGGTTTAGCCTTCATACTGACATGGCTGCTTGTTAGCCACAGGATGATATACAGAAAGGAACCCTTGTGGAGGGTCAGAAATAAACTTCCCGAAGCAGCAGCATTTTATTCCCACTGGCAAGTGGCATCCAAGGAAAAAAAAAAGGGGGGTTTCCTTTAACATGTTGTACAAAGGTTTGTATCACTCACACTGAGATATCTATTATCAGGACCTCCTCCTGTTTTCGCTTACCTTGTTCAGCATACTCAGGAACCTTCTCCTGCAGCCTCCCCAGTGGTTCAGAAACTGTGCCGTAATGCTCCTGTCGCCAGCTCTTGTACATATGGTAAACAGCCCTTTTGGTTGGGTTAAGTGCACCACTGGCAAGTTTCAGCAGGCTTCCAGTGTCACCTTCAACACACAGAGATGCTTCGTGAAGGCATATCACATCAGCCGGGGTAAGTCCATCGGCGAAGTACTGATGGAAAAGTTGTTTTGTGCCTTCACTGCATCGCAGAAGGCGAAGAGCAGCTGCACTTGCTGTTGCATGATTGTGCAGAGTGTGCAACTTGATCACTGCACACAGCGGGGGGTCTCTTTGCAGATATGCGTCATTCTTCTGCGTGTTATAGTTGACTTTTTTTATCTTTATGTCGATCATTGTCTTGCAGTTTGTTGTTCACTTGGAGGATTTTTTGTTCTTGTTGAGGTGATGGAGGTGGCACCTCCAAACTTTGTGACACACCATTCTGCAAAGGACACATGTTCATTCTATAACACACCACTTTCTTCAATTTTCTAATCTGCACATTGATATACAGTGGACTAAACTAACGTTAGGTGTGCATATTTCGCTAGCATTGTTAAAAACTGCATCGTTTAAGCTATTTTTGTATGTATCCTGCCACACCGCTCTGACAATGCATGTGACTTTCTCCAAACTTAAATTATAGCTCACAAAAACCAGTCAAAAGAATATAACTACAAATCATTAATCATGTTTGAAGTCTAGCCTGCAACAAATTTATGCTAATGGCCACGTTATAATTAACCTGTTTCTGAACAGCACTTTCGTTCCAGATAAGGTAGCTTTCCTGCATCGCATGTCAACCGTGATTTCGTGTCGCGAGAACTTACTTTGAACAAAAAGTACCTTGAAGTTATGGAATGCACCTCTTGAGATGCTATTCGACCAAGATGGGGAAATATTGTGGGAAAGGTAGCTTGTGGTTGTGAACTGCTATTTAGACCATATTTCGTCACTTCAAGCTTGCTTTCCTGTAAAGCTGCAGCTCACCTACAAATGTGCAGTGTGTATACAAACTACCTTGCGGTTCGATGCCCCCCACCACGGGAGGGAGGGGGGGGGGGGGGCAAGGCAGCACATTTAGATTCTAGCTAACTGTTCAGGTTTGGATTGGACAGTTAACGTTGACTAAAATAATTTGCAGAGAGCAATAATTACATTGCCTGGCAGTTTGTTATAGGATTTTCATGAACTACTATAGAGATTTTTTTTAATGCGTTGCCAAACTGCAGAAAGCTTGGTCTCCTTGAGACCGCAGTACTTGTAAATAAATAAATAGACCTACTTTTGACATTTTCCCTCCTTTTGGGCGCTGCAGATGATGCATGATGTGTTCGCAACAGCACTGTAACATTTCACCCACTCCGAGGCCCTTTCTCCGCTGGGAACGTCGCTTCGCAAAACGGCAGTGCCCGTTGTCGAAGCAGAAACATCCCGGAGGCATTGCCAACCGAAGCTAAGGTCTTCATCGGGAGGAGCATGCATTCATTCATTCATTTTGAGCAGCAGGACAGATATTCATTTTTCCGGCCAACCTCTCTGCCTTTCCCGTCAATAAATCCTCCTCCTCCTCTGCCTAAAAAAAAAAAATTCGTTTTGTGCATATGTATAGGAACACAGTGGTTGGCTTATTGCAACGCTAAACACAGCGGTTACTTGTGCTAAATTTCTAGTATGGTTGGAAATTATTTGTCAGGTGGGCTATACCTGAGCGATTATGTGATTACGTTGACACAGAAAAATAATGTTATGGGCGATGCATGAGCCCTGCCTGCACGAGTGCATCGAAAACATGCTACAAGGTACGTACTGCTTTCAGAAATGTTTACAGCGCTCCCGAGTGCACATGAACGTGAAAATATGAAACTTCATTTTCATTGGCATGTATTTTTAAAACAGCGGTACCCGGCAGTCAGCTTTGGCAGGAGGTACCGGGCGGGAGTGCGACGCATTTAAACACAACTTGCAGGGATATTTTTCTCATTTCACACCCTACCTAACAAGGCGCTCGTTCGTTAGCAGTTGGCGAGTGCTTTGGAGAAAAGTTTACAGAGTATGTAACGTCATTTAGAAGCTATCTTTTTTTAAAAACGTCACGATGAATGTGGCGAATGCGGGCATGCTCCCAACAGGCGCCTCCGCCTGCAGGGTGTTGCACAAACTTCTCAAAGACCGACGTGCTGCCAATGCTGCCGCGTATGCCAGATTTACTCGCTAATGTGATCATTCAAATTAGACAACCTACACAGCTGTACACGAAAAGTTCACAAATGGCGCGGTCGAAAGCGAAACGCGTACCGCAGCAGACGAAAGAGTAGACCACGCTGTTCCGTAGGCAACTCTAGAACGCCCCCTATGATGTTTGCAAATACTGCCTGCTGTTCCCATCTTTATTCTGAAAATGCCCTAGGAATAGTAAAAGTACCTTTTTTGTCAACAGAAAGTCCAACCTTGTGAATCACACCACAACGCGCGCGAGTTCCTTGCTGCTTTTCTTTTATTTTTCAACGCAGTAAAGGCGGCGCGACAAACGCAGCCGATGTAGGAAGTCGATTGCTGGGAGCAAGTTTTATGCAGCAAAAACATTTTCTGAACAGAAGATTTTTGGTTTACATATAATTTCAATACGTTTTAATAAACATATAGGATGTAACTTTTGTTTTCTTACTATTTATGTTTGAAGTGACGTAACCGGAACTTCCGCTGCTGCACTTTCGGGCGAACGGAAAAACGCGCGTGGCAGGAACCCTTGCCTTTACTCAAACGCAGTGATAAAAAACGTTCGTAGACGCCATAGAGTACAAGTCTCAAAATCAGCTGTTCACGCGGGTAACGCGGGGAGGAGTCAGCGCAGAAATAGCATCAACTCCTAAACTCCCGAATGCTCCCAAACGTGGTGAACATTATGAAGACGGGTAGGAATCTTGAAAAAAAATAAAACCGGAGTTGCTCATTAACAGAAGTCTGCATTCCGTGACGCGAGAACGAAACAAAATAGGGTGGCCCGAACACGGTGAGCCCGAAGGGCATTCAAGTCGAAGGCGTAGAAGCAGGTTTTTTTGTTTGTTTGTTTGTTTGTTTTTCCACATTTGCGAGGCCAACTCATAGTCGGAATCGAAATCTGTAGCTGAAACAGAGGTTCCTTTGCACTTTTAATGCAGGCGGAATGCAACAGTCAGACCGTTTTTCCAGTGCAACCGCAAGAACATTGGTTGTGGTGGAGCAAAGCCACTGCGCACCGCCGAGAGCGTAAGCAGGCCGAAACCAGCCATAAAAACTGTTCAAGCCGATGCAATCCGATGTCCAAGTCAAGTGGTCAAGTGGGCTCGGCTGGCGCGTCCGCTTGGCGATCACAACTAGCGCGTCGTGAGTTTACGTCCCATGTTACCCACGTATCGTCACCATTTTGTAGTAACGTGACTTTAGCGCAGCATGCAAAACGCTGAACGTGTTAAATGTTGTTGCATTATAATTATGATCAGGGGAGTTGCCGGCGCGAGCTACGTTTGCCAGTTATACCGTTATACTACTTGCGAAAATGTCACTTTGAGTACCGTAGGTCTGCAACAAACTATGCTTTGGCCAACCGTTTAGGAAGAATCGCTGGTCTATTAGCTGTCGAAGGAAAATTTTCCCACCACTTTATTTTCCCACCGTTATTGCAGCGCATGGAAGCGCTCCAATAGGGCAGTTTGAACGCAGTTAAATATGTTCAACTGAAAGCTAGTGCAGGTTTCATTTAAGTGTCTACGAAACAGGTCGAAGACACAACCAATGCAACGCGGGTTTTCATGGATTTGATATATCTTCATTCATCATGCTACAGTTTCAGCTACATTTGCGTACGTCACTGCTTTGTCGCAACTCTGTCAATTTTTTACTCTTAGCAATATCCGATAGTTGGGCATTTCGTGGCTTTTTTGTCGCTTGTCCGGCGGCAAAGGGCGGAGTTATTGCTGAGAGATTTGGGTTCGAAGTTGAAAAGGTTTTCCCCGCACCTGTGATTCAAACTTTGGACTCTGGTGACGTGATCACCGAAAACTGGCCAGCCTTGCAATAGATCCCGTTCCCGATCCCGACAACAAAGGTCTCGCGAACAACTCCGGCCTGCACTTCAGTGGTCTCAGCCTCACAAAGCGTGCGATACTTTTGAGGGCTGTGGCAGCGCCGACGGGTCGGAAGTGTCGGCAGCAAGCGAAGCTACCATTGCGGCAGCTGTCATTACACAGTTACAGCGTAGCTGGACAGCCGTACGGAAAATGCGGTAATGCGTTGCCGCTGCTACCGTTGCCAGGCTTGCCTAGCCATATTTGCCGTGCGATAGTAGTTACCGTAGTTTCCATGTTTACCGTACGGTACCGCTTACAGTGTGAACGGAGCAGCATATAGGGATAGTTTGCAGAGCTTACAGGGTATTCCGAGGCGCACTAAAGAATGAGTTGAGCATCCTCCGCACTTTCGTCCTGAAGACTACTTGCTCAACTCATCCTTTAGTGACTCTTTGCGCTTACAGTGATACTCCAAGCGACCACTGATTTACCTCGGACGGCCGACGGAGGTCCGTTTCGGATGTTCCGGATATCAGCTGAACATCCGTAAACAGCCGGTGGACGTCAGTCGGCCGTCCGATAGGAGTCCAAAGGTATAATTCGTCTCGCCGACAGTCGTCCAGCTGAGGACGTCCGTTGCCGGATCTTTCTCGGATATTCGCATATATAGTTCATGCATGCTTTTTTCACTTCCGCGGGACAATACAATAGAAAAAAAATTACTGTATAGCAGGCATATTTTATTGTGGTTCATGTACCTCAGCACAGGACTGGGTTATGGTGGTAAAATTTCTTAAATCTGGCTTTAGATATGACAAGCTTGGGATGTACATCCATAATCTTCCCAGCCACAGGATTTCTGAAAAGACAAGCTAAGAAACATCAGTATTGTGAAACCCGTGGCAAAATGCGGTAGCCCAAGTAAAAACATCGGAACCAATTAGCAGGAGTGTTCCCGGAGCACTAGTTACATATCAAGTCATCAAGCAAGCATTCCACATCATAATTTATAGATTTTAAATTAATCTAGAAAGAATAAGGATATTAGCAGTCAATTAAAATTAAAACGTGTAGTATATACCTTTCATGTCGTGTAATTTTCTTTTAATTTTTTACCAGATAACACCGAAGGAGGCTGAATGGCACCTCATGTACTTAATTTCGACTTTCAAATCCAGCGTGACTGGGGTACTAATGCATGTTATGTATTCAACACGTCTCTGAGCACAGCCAGTAACAACGTTTCTTCATGTCGCCACGGAAAAACCGAAATTGCACTGGAAGGAGTGAAACAGCGCTCAGTTTTTCAATTCACATAAACCATCACATGAGAAGTAGCAGGTGAGTGAGCTATCCAACAAATTGTGAAACTGATTATGGTGACAAGATTTTGAGCAAAAAGTGCACCTAAATCAAATTATCTAAAGCAATGGTAGAAAGTGAACTGACACACAGAATATCACACGTTTTGTGCGGCAAGAATGTGATGTTCGCGGCTAACAAACGGGGCAAAAAAATCTTCCCATAAGTGATGCGACATAAGAGTACGCTTAGGCGGATTCTTTTTCTTCCATTCATTTGCAAAGGTCCATTTCAAAAGTAAATGCTTTTTTCAGCTTCCAAAAAAGGGAAGCATCAACCAAGACCAGTTTCCAGTGCAGTTCGTGCTGCAAGTATAACGTACAGACGAAGGACTTTAACAAACACCACGTTAAGCGTTAGGTAGTGACAGCTCTCATTTTTCTACAAGATATATGCCAATGTATCGGTACTTTAATCTGGCGGTTTTATATTTACAACCGTCAATTCACGATCAAAACGGACGGACATGCACAGCACAGTATGCGTCTGTGCGCAGAAAGCCGCAAAGCTTCCGTTGCGAACTAGTGCAAACCACGCGTGCTCCCGATATTGTTCCTTCCGCGCATTAGTCATCTTTATTGGAACAAGGAAATTCACATGCGAATATACTATGTCCTGTAACCTCTTAGGGGAGCGAGAATTAGCTCCGCTAATTGAGGGCTCCCGCAGCTGTGAAAACAGCACACTTGTGGAAACATATCTAGTGGAATACAAAGACGCAGGAAAACAAGGACGAGAACATGCAATATGCAAGACGAGCGCGTTGCTGGAGCACCTGTGGAAGCCATCGCCTCGTGCTTTCAACCCCCACTCTCCTGCGAACAAATGGTATGTGATCCTGCTCATTGTCCTAAAAGTAATCTCCAAGCGGTGTACTAAACTCATCTTTGTAGGCAATCGCACTGTAAGCCGCCTTTCATCCAAAATCGGCTCAGTACGGCATTCCAGCGTCCGAGAAAAGGTTCAGGCGCTTCGCAATCTTTCGAATCTGAAGTGAAACAGCACACTCGTCCGCAGGCCAAAGCCACTTAATAAAGAAGCTTTTAACCTTATATTAATTTGGCTCAATGGCGGCTCTTGCACTGCAGGTAGGATTATGAAATCGCACCAATTTACAAATGTCTTCGCATCAAACCCTGTAGCTCATGCAAATAATTTCTTGGAAGCAGATATCCAGTTTGAATTCCAGTTTGAATTTCGAGCCAGCTAGTCCATAAAATTCACAAAATTTATTTCCGGAGTAAGCCTTTCTCGGTTATATAAAAAAAAAAGCTGCAGAGTAATATACACGAAACACGCGAATATTCTGTGAAAACCAAAAGTAGTCCATACTCTTGTCTTGAGTTAAGACGTGTTGGCGGCGGGCTATAGTTGGTTATGAAGCATAATGAAGTGAACAGCGCAATCTGAGACACACTCACACAAAGTGCGACGAAGAATGAGAATACTACTCGATTCATTTCATGTCGATTCATTTCATGATGCATGTCCTGGAAAAATACTCAGCCGTACATCCCTCGGACGTACTCCTCGTCTCTCATGCGAATATGCAAAAGCGGACACTGATCGTACGTCCGGCGTACGTCCAATCTCGGCACTGGATGTTTGGATCTAGCTCGGACGTCCGACGGATATCTGTGGTTGCTTATGCCTTTCACTTTTCGTAGCGTCGTAACATTGAACCAAATTATGTGGTCAGCCGCGGCTCGTCTGACGGCACTGGTACACCAGCCCACCGACAGTGCTGCTGCCCTGCTGTGAATCGGCACGGCTGTTGCGTGCGACGCAGTGGCGGTCCTAAGGGAGGCGAACTGCCCGTTTTTGGGCTCTCATAGGGCGAGATTTAATTTTTGACGTAGAACTGGAAAGCTTTTTTGTCTGTGATGCGCTAGGTAGCTCCCCTACTTTGTACGTTCATCGTGTTAACCACTGTCTTATTTCACACAATTCTTCCTTTAACAGGTTGGGGTTATACGATTACAGTTAGTTGGTAGTTATTGTCGAGGTATAGTGGTGCTACCATGCCCCCACAGTTGCTTTTGCGCTTCATGACTGCCGCTATCATTCAAGTTGTAATATTGCGAGATGAATTATATATGAACATTGCCCACGTAACAGTTAACATTCAAAGCATGAGTTAGGGTATAACATCTATATCGTTCCCAATTTATTTTTTACAACAAAGCGCACAGAAATTGTTGTACAAATAAAGTGTAAATAAAAATCGTTGTTTCTATTTTTGTTTTCTTTTTTGGTATACGGAAGTCCATCCGACCAACCTCTGGGACCGCCACTGCTGCGACGTCATATTGTCCGACCTTTTTCTTTGAAGCAGCCTCCATCTTTGTTGCTATTACCCGCAGAAAGTAGCGCGTGCCCGTTCCGGCGTGGACTCCACAAACGGCACCCATAGACGCCCATGTATGTGCTGGTTGACGATACGAATTCGATTTGTGGTTAATTCAAGTTGCGACTAGCAGTTTTGTGGAAGCTACTACGCTGATTCTAACATAATCAGACGCACACTTGTGCGACAGTTAAGGGGCACATATTCTTTGCGCAAGGAATTGCCTCCCAAGACAGTGCATCATTTTTTGACGACCACTCCAATGTGTGCCTCCTGAAACTGAGGGCTTGCGGGGATGTCTGCCCGATACCGCAGTCACTTATGCGCAGGTGGTTGCTGTGCACGTTCTAAGCGTCACGGCTATCTGTAAACGTAGTCATTGCGCTACAGCCGGCGCTAGGGTGCCCTAGCCGGTGCAAACTAGGCACAAACTTCGCCTGCCCCCGCCGAGGCGCTTCCACAAATGTATGTTTCCCCAAACGTCGTGTTTCCTTTTGAAGAATTTGTTGGCGAGTGTATGTTTGTTATTTCCACCATCTTCCTTTCTTCCCCCTTTTCATTCTCGCCCTAACCTCCTGTCATGACAACACCACCCATTTCAAATTTGGACGAACGCAATTCCCGCCGCCGCACCGCTCCCTCTCGAAGGAACAGCAGGTGGCGTGAGGAAGACTTCAGACCGACTCCTTCCCAAACCCAGATGTGTACTCGCACATATTTACTCGAAATTCTAGAGGCCCGTGTACTGTGCGATGTCAGTGCACGTTAAAGAACCCCAGGTGGTCGAAATTTCCGGAGCCCTCCACTACGGCGTCTCTCATATAGCCTTAGTCGCTTTGGGACATTAAACCCCATAAACCATAAACCTTAAATCTCTAGCCAGAACTGCAGCTTCTGTGCCCAAAAGGCAACTTTAGATCGCATAATCTGGGTCTGTAAAGCCCATCCTCTACCCTCAGATCTCATTACTGCTCCCTTACCTGACTCGGCGCTATCAGTAAAAGCCAGCGACGACCGATCGAGACACTCAAGTCAAGCCGTCGAATGGGCCTATGCAGTCCGAGACCTGCATGATCTGGTCATCAGCTACTGACCACCACTCTACTATTTCGTCCAATAAAGTTTTTACTCACTCACTCGCTCTCTCTTCGTTATCGCCCTGTTTTTGTGCTCTTGGCTTTGCTGTAGTTCTGCGGTTACTAGCACGACGGCGGGAAAACCGCGAGCCGGGCAGTTGGTTTGGAGATATCGGCACGTGCGGACGTGTGTGAGGTCAGCCAGGGAAGTGGTCGGCAAGTGAGCCTAGGCGGGTGCCTGACGTGTAGAGCGCGGCGACGGCGCCCCCGGAGACGCATGGCCCAAGTTCGCCTGTATCCGCAACACCCCATCAGCCCCGCGCGCATCCGCAGCCCGACGCTCCCTGCGACCGGACCTTTCCACCCCGCAGCTAAGCCACCGTTTCTCCCCATTCGCTTTATTAACTCTTTTCTTTGTCCTGTGGCTGTTTCTCGTCCTATTCTTTTGTACATTATTGCTTTAATCTTGTAACTTTGTTGTATAGTCTCGCCCTGGTGTTTTCCTCTTCATGTTAATAGTTTGCGTCCTCATTTTGTGCTTGTTGTTCGTGTCGCGCCTGTGTTTTGCCGCTATTTATCGCTCTTCCCCCTCCAAACTGTCGGAGAGTGCATTGGTGGGCAGGTTGGCCCGATTATAACTTCGGCGCCAACCAACCATCGAGCAGCCCACGATATCATGACAACAACGCAGTGCTGGCCAACAAGTGAATCCTTTATTTAGAAAGAATTAACTGTTTTTTATGGGCTGCAGGTGAAAACAAGCATTAGGAACGAACACTGTCCGAAATTTAAAAAAAAGATGACAATAAAAAGGATTAAACAGATATACCAGCGGTGTACATGCAAATGTTATGCTGATATCTGTTTAAATCTTGTTACTGTCATCTATTCTCTATTGGACGGTTAAAATTAAAGGGGAAAACTTCTTTTATGACAATTTCAAAGGAAGCGCTTTACTGTTCCAGGTTGTGTCTGGGTGTTTGAGGATGAGGTGCTACTGGCAAAAAATCTGGCACCACGGATGACATTTGCTGTTGCTGCATGCAAGACCGAGAAACGATAAAGATTATTTTCATCTAATGAAAGACCCTCCAGCCCTCAGTTCACGAGGTCACTTCCAAGATGCACTGGGGTTTAGGAGCAGCCAGAGCAGGCTCAACTTTCAGAAAGTAGAAGCATGTTAGAGGCGATTAGAGTATTGGAGGAGAAAGGCAAGAAGAGAGTAGTTTAGATATGAAAAGAGAAAAATTGGCATTTGATCCGAAGAAATTTATCGCGCTAGGAATTAATGGTTAAGTGACAAATATCACCACCCCGATATAAAGTGGTTGCAGCTGATTATCCGTTTCCACTCCTGGCTTCCACATGACGCATCCGTGTCTCTCCATACACTGCAATTGCTGCAATGTTGGTTGCCACGTGGAATTTCTGCCCCCTCTCTGTGTACATGCCGTGCTTTCTCCAACGCCCTCTCCACATTTCACGTCTTGCAGCTGCCACCACTCTCTCTCTCTCCACACTCACTGCGCTTGCGCCGACAACACGTTCTCCGCCTGTCGCCTCTCGCACCTGTGCTACGATTGAGACCTGTTGCTGTAAACACTTGCCTTTCTGCATGAAACTGCATGGGTGCGTTTGGGCTCAGGCGTGACACTGACAGTAGCATGAGGGTGGTTGTGCCTTATACGGCCTCATTAGAGTGTCAAGATGTGCCATTAGTAAAACAAGGTAAGAAATCATTAATGTTCATTGTAACTTGACCTTTTGACTTTTTTTTTTCAGCCTTTCTTTGCTGCTTTCTGGACTTGCAGAGCAGCACCAGTCAGTGGTCGATGTTCAGCCACCATCTTGCCATGCAACAGGAGGACGTTCAAGCAGTTTTAAAGGCCACGCACTTGTTTATTCACAGATAGTCACAGTCAAACATCTGAATAGGAAATACACACCACATGTTGAGGCATGTTCCCATTAGGCAAATCAATAGTTGGAAGGTATACACTATAAGCGGTGTCTACAGAATAGCAGTAATTTAATAGCGTTATGTGAAAGCATAGACACTCCGTTAGTTACAGTGTACAATTTTTAGGGGTGTGTGAATATTCAGAAATTTCGAATACCGAATCAATATTCAAATTCAAATTCTTTATTTCTGCCTTGTAAAGATAGACAGCGGAGGCGCAGAAAAAGCTGTGAGAGACAGCTTGACTAAGCCGCAGCCCCCTTTCGCTTGGCAGCAGCTTGAGAGCAAGGCTTTTAATACAGAACACAGTTGCAAAGCGTGATAACAAGTATACAATAATGAGCAGGTACAAGAGAAAACGAAAGAACATTATACAATATTGACACAATATTCACATTGGGTAAACACAGGTAATGGCAGCAAAGAAAATAAAAAGAAAAGAAAGAAAAAAGGCACAAAACAAAAATCCTACATGCTAGCATACAAAGCACGCAAAGACCTGTTTGACGAACTGAAAAGGTCAAAATTATTATGTACATACGCGTTTAGCAGGGAAGAAAGAGTGAACTGCAGGCGTTCTCTACCCGAGTTTAACCGAGTTTAATATCCTTCTATTATTCGAATGAATCAATTATTTTATGTTCAAATTATTCGCAACAAATCAAATAATATGTCCAAGTTTTCGAATACTTTCCGAATAATTAGCGCAAAGTTTGAATAAGGCCTTCGATATTTTTCTTCCACGACTATTTGAAAAACAGTGACTATGCACGCCGCGTAGCATGCTGCTGCGATCGGTATGCGCGGGATGTAGCGGGACGTAGGTCTAAGCTCCGCGGTGCGGCGCATTCCCTTGGCGGTGTTCATAAACCTCATACATGGCATAAGAGATTGGACGATGAGGCAAGGCCCAGACAAGTTCAGCAAACCCGGCCTTTGTGCCTGACCACGGAAGCCGATACGTAGCTCTCGTCCGTCTCATGCACTGAGATGTGATGGTAGTTTGTTATCTTCCGCGATCAACAGTAAAATGTACTTTTCCTATGCGCATAACATGACAGTGATAAAGTTAATGCTCTGACTTTGTGTTGCGACCCGCCCAGAATGGAGATAAGTGTTGCGTTTTTTAGTAGGTACAGTTATAAATGCGATAGCAGTGCTTCGCTGTTTCTCACGATTGCTCATTGAAGATTTGTACAAGTAGCGAATATCTGTAAAAATATTCGATTCGTATTCTATTCGGTTTTTAGCTAAACTAGTCGTATTCGATTCGGTTTGGAAAAAGTACTATTCGCACATGTGCACCCCTATCAATTTTGCATTAAGTTTGAATACCTGCGTTGGTCAGTAGTGAATCGAGATTAAACATTTACAGGAAGGCCAGGACCACAAGAGCCACATTCTTAGCAGTGTGTATCAGCAATAGCCTTTGTAAATACCGTGCTGTTCACCTGACGCGTGCTTTCTGGTTTTACCTTTGATTGCTCATTTCGGAGGAGGCTCCAAATTTTGGCGCTTTCGTGTTCTGTATGTGACTGCCTATTAAAGGACTAGTTGAGCATAACACTCATTCTGTCTTGTGAGATTTATGCAGTTGGTGCTAAACTGTCGTCGCCAAATGCTGCCAGCATGGGCGTCCGGAAGGGGGGTTCCCATCCCTTACGGCGCGGTTCAGGTGTTCGCCGAGATATGTGAGACAGATACTGCGCCATTTTCCTTTCCTCAAAAACCAATTTACCTCTTGGCATGCATGTAGCCTTATCTATTTCAGCATTTGGTATTTTAGTTAATCTGCTATCTTATGTAGCAAGAACTTATACATACTACAAGGTCTGTTAAGTGCTCTTTCTGGAAAATGAATATCATGACTTCAGCCCTTTTATTTTAATCACCTCTTGAAGATTTATAAATTTATTTCTTGATCAAGAACTTCACTGTGATTGATTCCTTTATTGTTGCAGTTGTTTCAAGAACCTGGAAATCAGTGTGTGCATATTGTGCCCAGTGCTTTTATGCGAAGCATATTACTAGAGCTACACTACAGCCCGTCGAGCGCGGCGGTGGAGCTACCATTGACCTTTAGCGTGACCACGTGACACCACGTGACAACATGACGTCACAGCAGAGGAGAGATGGGCTGCCGGCTCGCGCGGTCGGCCGCGGTGGTGGAGGCTCCACATCACAGGCGCGGCGGCTGACCACGTGACAACATGACGTCACAGCAGAGGAGAGATGGGCTGCCGGCTCGCGCGGTCGGCCGCGGCGGTGGAGGATCCACATCAGAGGCGCTGCAGCTGACCACGTGACGCTACAGCAGCGGTATAAAGCTGAGCTTGCCTCGCTCTCCGGGCACTTACGAGGCGGCCAGGTGTTGGGATGCCGCCTAGAAGCAGGGCTGATTTGAACGAGAAGCGAAAGCTTCAGCGTGCCACAGAGACCGATGAAGAGCGGGATGAACGTCAACCAAGGAAAGCCATGTATTACCAAGCCTAGCCATCAATATGCTTCGCATCTGACTAGGCTTAACCTTAGCTAAGCCTCAGCCATTTTTTTTATACACATTTAGAGGCATTACTTTTTTCAGAAAAATGCCTTTAATGCAGGAGCTTGCATTTCCTGCACTCTAACGCATCTTATGATGTTTTTCTTAATATTATAAATGCTCTAATCGAAACTGGATTCACCTGCTTCGCTTGGCCATGCACGTTGGCTTAGCTGACAGCATGGAGATGGACCACTGATTAAACCGGCATACTTTTGTGGAGATGAACAGCAATATTCAGGATATTAACACTTCACATGAGTGCGCATGGAGTCTTGTGTTTTCTCTATTCCTTCATTTTGTGAACGGTTATAGGCTGTTAGGAAGGGCCAAATGTTCTAGTTATGCCCCGTAGTGCAAGTTATACAGTGTATAGCCATAGCAGAGATTCACTTCAGTGGCTCTTTAGGCGCTTTTTACCTGCCGCGGTGGCTCAGCGGTTAAGACGCTCGGCTACTGAGCCGGAGTTCCCGGATTCGAACCCGGCCGCGTTTCGATGGAGGCGAAACGCAAAAAGGTGCCCGTGAGCTGTGCGATGTCAGTGCACGTTAAAGATCCCCAGGTCGCCGAAATTATTTCGGAGCCCTCCACTACAGCACCTCTTTCTCTCTTCCTTTTCACTCCCACCTTTCTCCCTGCCCTCGTGGCGCGGTTCGGGTGTCCACTGAGATGTGAGACAATTACTGTGCCATTTCCTCTCCTAAAAAAAAAAACAATTTTCAAAAAACCAATTTTACCCTCTAGGTACATCCTTTGACGGCAAAAAAAAAGTGCTGTGCCACTTTAATCACACACTACCTTTGTCAACTGTTATGTGCACCATATTGTCAAGACTAAATGAAGTGCAAGAACTTATGTCATGAAATGAAATGAAGTTTCATTGGAGCAGCAAGGGCAATTGGATAAGGCCTGGAAGCGGTACCAGTGTCGGTACTACCATTACAGAACAAATCACCGCGCCTATCTGGCAAAGAACAAACATATGCACAATACCAAGAAGCCCTTCCAGTGCACCGTGTGTAGCAAAAACTTCACCCATAAGAATAGCCAGCGGGCGGACATGAGAGCACACAGCTTACAGAAACCGTTGTGCTGCATCAATGCCCGAACCGCTTTGCCGATTGGAGCTCTGTGGCATGTGACGACACACGTCCACTCAGTGGTTATTGCGCTCGGCTGCTGAACCGAAAGTCGCGGGCTCGATACCGGCCGCGGTGGTCAAATTTCAATGGAGGCGAAATTCTAGAGACCCGTGTACTGTGCGATGTCGGTGCACGTTAAAGAACCCCACGAAATTTCCGGAGCCCTCCACGGCGTCCCTCACAGCCGGAGTTGCTTTGGGACGTTAAACCCCCATAAACCCACATCGAGGAAGATAATGGAGTCCCTCCATGAACAGCGACTTCTGTTATAAGTTTTGTTTGTATGTTTAGCTCGTGCTTCTTTGTATCTGACCACTGTTTCTTTTTAATTACTCATCCCTAAACTTAAAAAGGGTAGTTCTCATTTGGCTGCCCATGTGCCTTAGTGCAAGCATTTATGAGTTGAATGTATTTGAATGACGTTGTGAAGCAAGTGCTGCAATGCCTGCACGCCAGTGTTTTTTTTTTTAGCGATGGTGAGTGACATAGGCGTTACTGACCTCGCAGCAGCAGCTTTCACATTGCAAGCAAATTTAATCCCATGAATGAAGAATTGAATTTTTATGTTTCTGACCTGGTCATCCTTAATATGTTGGATATGTTACGTGTGTAGTGAAAGCGCTTGTACAAATTTGACGAAGTTAACAAAGTTTGTCATGGACTTGGTTAGTTTCTGAAAGTAACCAGAAATGCTACATTTAGCATGTTGAAGTATCCAACTTTTGTGTTTAGTTTTTCTTGTATTGGTGTTATATATTTATGTCCTTTTCTGCATATTCATCCCTTGCTCACGTCCTGTGTGCTTCTCTTAATACTGCAGGATATCAAGGTACCTATTCGTGACCTATGCTCAAGAGTGGCTACAAAGTGTGGGAATAGCTCCTAGCAGCATCCAATTTATGACCCTCCACAGAATGAAGAGAGTAGCAAAGAAGCGTGGTGTGCCTGGGATTTGAGGATCATAAAAAATGGACAGACAATCTTATGATGTGATGTGACAAATCTGCGTTTGCAATAATTGTTGTGCATTTCGCTTTTGAATTATCTGCCTTCCCATTGCATGTTTGAATTTGATTTTGCCGTCACTTGCCGCAGTATGCATTACTTCTTGAGTCGTATCGTGAGTGTAGTTTTATGTTTGGGGTGTTATAATGTGGTACTATTAAGCGAGTCCTGTATATCTAAAACATAAGTGTTAGCTATATTTCAAGTGTTTTGAGTATTTTGTAAATTTTTTTGCATTGCTGGAGGATTTTTGTTTTTGTATATATCAGCCCAAGTGTGTTTAGGCGCACAAAGATGTTGCCTCTTGGTATGTGGCAGTGAAAAGTAATGAGGTTTGGATTTATCTCGTTTTTCACTCAAGGGTCTGATATTAGTCTCCTTTATTGTGAAATAGCAAAATCTAGTTCGTTGTTGAGAATTTTATGGCAAACTGTGTTTTGCTTTATTTAGCCTTAGGTGTTACAAGCCTGCTGTACATTACCTTTGTTCTTCTCTTTAAATGTTACTGCCGAAGTTTTACAATTCGATTACCTTAAATGAATGGAATGCATGAAACTTGCAGGTAAAACATGCGCAGCCCTTTTTGGGCTGCCATTTAAAATGGTGACGTAATCGCTGAATCAAATCGCGACTGCCTTCAAGCTTCTCTGCAGCGAACAGCGCCAAGTGGGGGGCGCGTGATGACGTCATCTACGATACCGGTACGTTTCCAACGCATAAAGTCTTGCTTTGAAGGAAGAAAATCAACGCCATCGAAGACAAAGTCGGCCGAGCGTTCTTTGGCAGGATCCAAAGAGGCACGGCGGGTGTGGTTGACGGCAGCAGAAATAAGAAATATTACTGTCCGTGACGTCATACCGAGCTTCTCCGCATCCTCCGGTACTGTAAGGAGGACTGAAATTTAATTGTCGATTACGTCACCATACTAAATGCTAGCGCCTACACCATAGATAGTACTTTGAGTTCCTTGAACACCGCGAATTATGAAAAAGTGGTGCAGTTGCTGTGCAAGGGCTTGCAACCTTGTTTCTTTTTCCGGGGCTTATTTGCCATGCTTGAATTGTTTATTCTTGTCTATGTACAAATTTATGAGGTTGGCTGAGGTTGTCAGCCATTAGTGAAGGCCATAGCTGCATGAAAAACTGGGTATTAAATATGCTTTAAGGTGCATTTTATCTAGTAACGTGGGCTGTCCTTTTGAATCTTATGATTGAAATCACAACTCCAACATGTGAAGTTTTTCTTATGTCACATACAAAAATAGCATGCTGCGTACTTCAGTTAATTTTTTTACCCATTTGGCTTGATAACATAATCTGAATCGCTCAGCGGACCTAATCCATTGTTTCATTAAAATATTAATACGTGGAAATAGTGTCCAGCCAATCCAAACCACTTAAATTGTCCTACGGAAAGGGATCACATTGCCAATTGCACATTCATTGTGTCCACCAGTAGAAGAGGACACATCATGCATCGTTCCTTGCTTTCACAACTTTGATATGAGGTGCCCATATTGTGTGCAGTGCTTTTTGTGTGAATTTAGATCAATGATCTTTTCAGGAACAGTAGCTTTAATGGGGGGGGGGGGGGGTTGTATTTCTTGTTCTTAAATACAGCTTGTAATGCCCTTTCTAATGTTATAGACACCCTGGCAGAGCTTCAGGCAGTGTTCATTAATATTAGAGACAACTGCTTGGCTTGACTTGGTCATGCACGCTGTCTTAGCTGACAGCATAGAATGCTAATTAAACCCAGATAACCTTGTATAGGCATACCCGGAAATGTAAAACATGTCTCATAGAAATGCTAAAAGGCTCACTTGTGTCAAGGGGTTCAATGTCATTCCTCACAGCCTACTATGCAGAATACTGGTACTGCAGAGATTCATTACTGTAGGCACTGTAGGCACAACCCATTATCTGCAAACAGATGCCGTACCCAATAGCCAGACATCCTGATCTTCTGTACTGCCATGTTGTTCTGGCTAATTGATCCACCAACACAGAGTACTGTGCAGTTGAATTCTTCTACTGCACAGTACAGTAGGGTACCCAAGTGAAGCAGCAGAAATAAAATTCGCTTCATGATTTGGACTCGTAGAAACAGCGTTTTTCTTGACAGTTGTATTGCGGTGTTTGTATTTTTCTGATGCAGGCTCACCTGCCATTAGCACTGTCAGGGACCCAGCCATCATGCCACCGATGGCAAGGCCATTGGAGCCACAGGGGCAACGAGACAAGGGCCGGAAGCTGTACCAGTGTCAGTATTGTCCTTACATAACAGAACACTGCACCCATCTCACAAAGCACGAACGTATACACACAGGCGAGAAACCCTTTTGCTGCACCATGTGTTCCAAAAGCTTCGCCCAGAAGGCTAACATGCAGGCGCACGTGAGGACACACACTGGGGAGAAACCATACTGCTGTACCATGTGCCCGAGACGCTTCACTAATCGAAGCTCTTTGCTGCCACACGTGAAAACACACTACCGTCATGCTCACAGGGGCTCACCATGAACGCCCTCTTGTGCTAGGAGCATTATGTACATGTTTAGCTCGCATCTCTTTGTCCATGATCACTGTTGTTTGTTTTCTATAAATAATGAAACAAATTTGGTTATATTTGGTTTCCATTCATTTCTCACTGCGCGCTGTGTTCACAAGCGAAGACGTGTTGTTTATATTGCCTATCCACAAACATAGGATGGGGTGGTTTTCATTCAGCTGCCATGTGATTTATACCTGTTACCATTCTGCGAACAGGAGCACTTTTAACTGCGCTCAAAGTTCTCTGTCGCAAGTTGTGTTTCAATGGGTGAACAGGAGCAGGAGCTCTGTGATCCAATGGTTGAACAGGAGCAGTTTGGCGACGCTGAGAGCAGTCGAGGGCAGCTGGAGCTGCTCCCGCGCAAGAAGCGGAGTGGGGAGGGAATCACGTGAAGCAAACACGTAATATCCTTTAATTTTGGTTGTGTTTTCTTCGTTTCGGCACCAATGCGGCAGCAAAGCGTCGTCAAATAGCGGATATACTTGCTGAAATGGAGGACCACAGCAATGATAGTTGCTTTCGCTCGAGTTCGAGCAGCTCTAGCAGTGACACCGAGGTGTACGCTGAAATGTTTTTCAACTGTTCTCACCGCCGCAGAAAAGACACAAGGTTGAGGCATACGTCAAGGAAGCTGTCTGCCTCCTCGGATAAAGGGGTGAGGAGTTCATATTCGAAGACTTTCGAGTATCAATCACAGTTTGCTTAAACTGATTTCTGCGCAAATTTGCGCGGTTTCGAGCGTCTGTGGCAGGGATGCTGTCAAGGCACGTCACGCGATACACCTTCGCCTTCGCACTGCTCTCGGAGTGCATGGGACGTTCCAGTGCGGGAGCAAGAAGTCGCACTCTCGCTGCGCTATGCTCTGCTCACCAGTGCTCTTGCTTCTGCTCCTGTTCTGCCAATGGAATTCGGCGTAAACATATATGACTGAGATGGATTTAAACGGCACTGTAATGCAAATGCAATGTCTGCATGATAATGTGTTTCTTGGGATGAGTGATCTAGGTGTTAGCGAGACAAAAAAAATTTAGCTAATTTTGAGGAAACAGCAGATTTCTTTTTGCAGGTAACTTAAATTCCATGAATGGACATATCGTTTGTTTCCAATACCTTTGTCGATGCTGGGAGTTATCTGTGGATTTTCTTAGTTTGTTTGGTTGGTAGAACGTTATTTGAGCCACTTCAGTGGATCAGGTGAGGGTGGGGGAGGGGGAGGGGGATAAGCAGGAATGCGACGGGCCCTCGGGCCGCTCTATGACCGGGCACTGCCGGGCCGCGGCGACCTTCAAGGCCCAGCCGAAGATGCAAAGCTGTAGCTCCGGTTGTAAGCTGCGTAGAGCAGCCTCCCATCCGGAATAATTTCGACCACCTGGGGATCTTTAACGAGCACTGACATCGCACAGCACACGGGCGCCTCTTGCGTTTCGCCTCCATCGAAACGCGGCCGCCACGCCCGGTTTCGAACCCGGGAACTCCGGCTCAGTACCCGAGCACCCTAACAACTGTCGCGTGTAAAAAAAAAATATGAAATAAGGGGGTGCCGTCAGAAAAAATGGCTGGCGGGATCCCTGAGGGCGCAGGCACCCTGAGAAGCGCAGTTGGGGAAGAGTACTATTGGTTACGGTACTTCAGGTCTTTTAACATATATACTACTCAAAAAACATGCCCTTTTACTTTTCGTCTCCGTTGAAACCAGGCCAGTGTGTCCATAAATTAAACCTGTGAAATCGTGTTCATTGTAGTAACACGTTCACAGGAACACGTCATTGCTATGGCTGCAAGGACATTGTAATATTTAACATCGCAGGCCGCAAAAAAAAAAAAAAAATACTGGTGAAACATCTAGAGGTTACGAAAGGCTGTCTATTACGCTTGTATGCAGCCCTTTTCATTTGCTTTGAGAACTTCAGAGTTACTCACAGACGAGATCACTTCGAAAAGCAAAGTGGGCGAACCCACCCCATCCTCTATTTTTTTTTTATGTTTACCAAACCAGTTTCTTCAGCTGTTATTGCAATTTGGGCGCCTCTGCCTGCCGCTTCTTTACTTGTTGTAGGATTCTAATTGCACACAGTGAACAGTTTACCTCCTGCCCCAGGCCGGGCCTCAAGCCAAGCTTTGTGGTCCGTGCTCAGTAGAGTGGTAAATTAGCGGGCTGTGGCTTCGGAATGGGGCCAGTGCAGTACTTGGCGAAGATGCCTTCTGAGCGACAAATGGAAGATAGTTTACAGTCGCCGTTAGCTCGACGCCTTGTAAATGCTTTGGTGCAAACAGGCATAAAAAGGCTTGGAAAGTAGTCTTCTCTAGTCTCCATGTGCACGCCTGCAGTTAAACGTCCAGAAGACGTCAGGAACATGGAAACTTGCGCACGTCTTCAGAAGCTCTAGATGTTGAAGCATCTATATGTTCAAAAATGTCTGCTAAACATTTCGTGTTGAGTCGAACTGATGTGCCAGCACAGCAGATGAAATCAGGGTGTGCCCATATGAAGCACGAGAAATGAAATTCGCTGCATGAACTGTGTTCCCACAAGCGTTGTTTTTGTCTATAACAGTCGCACTGCAATGCATTTCCGTAACGCAGGCATGCCTGCCATGAGTGTTGTCGGGGATCCAGCCACCATCCCGCCAGTGGTGGCTCGACAGGGGCAGGGCAGGAAGCGGTACCAGTGCCGGTACTGCCCTTACACCACTGTGTGCTTTGCCCATGTGACGAAGCATGAGCGTACGCACACGGGTGAGAAACCGTTCCGCTGCACCGTGTGTTCCAAAAGCTTCAGCGAGAAGAGTAACCAGAGGGCGCACATGAGGACACACACTGGAGAGAAGCCATACGGGTGCTGCATGTGCCCGAGGCGCTTCACTAATCGGAGCTCTCTGCTGGCACATATGAAGACACACTACCGCCAGGCTCAAGGGGTCTCATCGTCACTTGTTTAGGTCGAATGTACTTGTGATTTGACCTCACACCCTGTCCGTAGAATGGAAGGTGGCATGGTTTTCATTCGGCCACCAGTGCTGCTTGCGTGTGCACATGTTCGACGATCTAGGACTGTGAATCTGACATTGTACAACAAGTGCAATGCCTGCATGTCGTTGTTGCATGTATTTTCTTGTTATTCCTGGATGTGGTGTCAGTAACCTTTTATGCGTTGATATGTGATCTAAAAAAAGTTTCGTAAAGTTGTGCGACGAAGTAGTTCATATTCCAAACATTTCGTATGCCGTTGACGATTGTTTGTTAATGGAAAGCAATTGAAAAGTGAAAAAAGAAATGTCGATTGGGAACATGAAATAAAGTGCCATTTTTTAATCTCCCTTGCTGGCTTTTTACTTTTTGCTCACGTTTTATACATTCCGCTTTCTTCTCGCGAATGCAAGAATCGAAGGTAACTATCATTTTCAACAATGGAATAACTGCAAACTAAGAAACGCATTTTTAAGCTATCCTTGCCATTTGAGAGGCATCAAGCCAGAAGGCTGCCGATTAATATCTACCATCTGGGTAAGCTAACCCTTTCAGGTGCATATTTCTTTAATAAACTTCTATGCTTATCGTGCACTCATTTTACTTTTTGAAGATACACAAGACTAGAAACTCAGAAACAAAAAATTGGCATTAGTGCTGGAAGCAAAATCTGTCTGCAATAAAATAGACGTGCTGCCACGCTCAGTGTTTTGAGAAATTTTAATTGCTGCGAATTCGCTTGTTGGCGTAAAAAGGAAAAAAAAATGGTAGGGTTTTAACGAAGTTAAACCGAGCCGACGTGCGAAAGCACGTGTTCACTCTTCGCCTCTTCTTTCTGGCATTTGCATGTGCACGCAACCGCGTTTCTCGCTTTTCATCTTCACACCCTCTCTCCATTCGGCGGCAGCTGGCGCGAAGCCCTCCTCCCATTGGCTACCGCTGGCGCGACGCTTCTCCGACATTACCCGAGCTTCCACCCATTGGCTGTAGTACAGTCTACGGTCCTCCGAACTAACCCGAGCTTACCCGAGTTACTCCGAGGATGGCTGGCCTTCCCCCGCTGCTCTCTAAAATTCCTGATGAGCACCATGCCCTTTACGCCGACGACATCACGATATGGATGACGACAGGCTCCGGCCACATCCAAGATAGCCTTCAAGAAGCCGTAGAGGTGACGCAGAACTACGCGACTGAGAGCGGGCTTACGTGCGCACCTGAGAAGTCGGAACTTAGCCTTCTGCTGGGCTAGTTGGTTTTGGTTCATATTTGAACAGGTTTTAGGCGCAAAAAACAGACAGACACATAGGTCCTGTTACCTACCTTATGTGTCTGTCTGCTTTTTGCGCCTAAAACCTATTCAAAGTCGGAACTGCTCGTTATCCGCGCTCACCCAATGACCCAAAGTCGACCCCGATAGCGACCTCCACCTCGAAGGCACTCCCAACCCCAGAGTGGACAGACTGCGGGTGACAGACGCGGGCAGCGGAAAAAGCGCAGTCGTCCGACAACCCTGGGCGATGGGGCGACCAGCAGCCCTGGGGAGGAAGACGAAGAACCAGACGCAAGATGGACGCTGAGCCGTACGCACCCATGTAATCACTCTTAGTTTAACCTTGTTAATAAACCGTTGTTCGAAAAAGTAAAAAGGCATCCTGCCGTTAATTTGCGCCCCAACACGAGAAAAAACTGATAATACGGCAGAAGAGTTGGTGGAAGCCCAACGGACCGGCCAGCTCACGTGTCTTGGAGAGAGTGGGCCGTACCGGAGCCGACCACTCCGTTGCAGCAGAGGTACCACGCCATCCTGCCCAAACTCGCAGCAGTGTCACGCCAGCCCCAAGAGCATGCACCCCGAGCTCCACGCCGGCCGTAGGACAGCCAGTCAAGGCATTTCCGCGCCAATACGGTTCTGACCAAAACAATTATTTCGCCGTCCAGCACAGGCGCTATGGGACTAGCGGTTACAAACGCCACTGGCCCAATTCAGATTACGGGCTTCATTCACGGCATGAACTCGAGCACGACGGCTGAGGAGACCGCCATAGCGGTAGCACTGGCTTCCATACACCACATGGACACAAATGACGAACACCACGCCAAACCGACATACGCAATAACTACAGACTCACAGACTGCGTGCTGCGCCTTCGCGAAGAGTACGCTATCTTTGCAGGCTATATGCGAGCGCTCTCACCAGTCAATCGCGATATATTCCCCACCGTTCGCACCGTTTGGACCGGGCATGCCTCCTTTCCGAGTAGCAGCCTTCAGTTCGCTGTCGACGAAAGCGGAGGAGGAAGCAGACACAGAGGGCGCCCGCGCGGCTTTGCGCACTTACACCCGCATTGCCTTATACAAAGAATAATACCGCCACCACACACAACACTGATCAAGGCCGAAGCTGTGGCATGGCGTCAACTGCAGACTCACACGTGTAACCAGTATCACAATCTCGTTCTTCCCCATCGTACCCAGACAAATGCCTGAGCTGCCAACACCAACCTACACTCTACCATTCCGTTTGGACCTTCACAACACGCCCGGAGCCATCCCATATCGCACTGTCCAGCACGAAGCCGACCGACCAGCGCCGGCGCATCGAGCATGCCGAGAAGATAGCATTGGCCAACGGTGTCATGGACTGAGAGCCCTTCTTCCTGAAACCGCTCCGACCAGCACGAACCCGCAAGACCAGCGACTGATGGCCTGGCCTGGTCTGTAAGAACGCGGCGGCACATGGAGCCGTGGTCTGAAGGCTCCACTCAGGAAAACAAGCACACTATATTTTATTAAAGTTTTTTCTCCTCGTCCTCCTGCTCCTCCTCACACAAGATTCTTGGTTGGGTTTGGCCGTGTTAAGTAGTGCTTTCGCACTGAGTCACCCTGTTTGCTATACTAACCCCCGAACGCAGACATCTAACTTGTATCGCGATTGGACTCGACTACGGTAGAAGCACGAAGTCGACTCCAGAACACACAAGTTTGGTTTCGTGTTTCGGGGTTTAACGTCCCAAAGCGACTCAGGCTATGAGAGACGCCGTATTGAAGGGCTCCGGAAATTTCGACCACCTGGGGTTCTTTAACGTGCACTGCCATCGCATAGTACGTACACGGGCCGCTAGAATTTCGCCTCCATCGAAAACCGACTTCCGCGGCCGGGATCGAACCCGCGTCTTTTGGGACAGCAGCCGAGCACCATAACCACTGAGCCACCGCGGCGATCGACACCTCTGCACCGCACGAGTTGTAATTGACAGTGCCCTGAATTTCATAGCATTCGTCGCCCTCGCCACTCGTGCTTATGGCATCATTCTCGGCTGTGATTTCTTGTCCCTGCATCGTGCCCCGATTGACTGCGCCCGTCGTCAGGTCGAACTCTCTCTGTCCTGTGTCGAGCCGTCCGATGCCCTGCTTGACGAGACTGGTCCTCGTCCTGCACCCAAACTCCGCGTCTTTCAAGACGCCAGAGTCCCACTCATCAGCGCTGTTCTCGTTCAAAGAACTGCGAAGCTTCATAGGCTTCTACTCCTACTTTCGTCGTTTTGTCCGTAATTTCGTGTCATAGCCGACATTGCAAAGCTCGTGAATGGCCCCACTAACATCACCTCTTGGACACCGGCCCGCGTCGACGCATTTATGACACTTCACCATGTTCTGACCTCGCCGCCCATACTTCGTCACTAAAATCCATATAGTTAATATTGCTAAAATCCAACTGTCCCAACGGAACTGCACACCGATGCCAGCGGCGCCGGCTTCGATGCGGACCTCGCCCAGCGCAAACCTGGCTTTTCCGAATATGTTGTCGTCTACGCCAGCCGTGCTCTTACCAGAGCGGAGTCCAATTACTTTATTATCGAAAAGGAGTGTTTAGCAATCGTGTAGGCCATAACAAAGTTTCGCCCTTAATTGTATGGCCACTCCTTTGACGTCGTTGCAGATCACCACGCCCTCTGCTGGCCAGCTTCTCTCAACAGGATGGACACTCAGGCATTCCCAGATTCCTAATATCCCGATGAGTGTTTTTTCCTGGATTAGTGATCATGCAACTCTACCTAAAAGAAATCACCAGCGCATCAATCCGGAACTGTACGGTATAGTCGAGGCCGAAGAGGCAGCCGTGGCTCTATCGGCAGCGGAGGGCTACCGATCCAACAGGTCCTTAACCATACTCACCGACTCAAAAGCTGCATGCCGGAACTACCTAAACGGCAGAATCAGCCACAGCGCGCCCCGCATCCTCTGCTCAAGTGGCAAAACCGAAAAATGGCTGAGGCTTAGCTAAGGTTAAGCCTAGTCAGATGCGAAGCATATTGATGGCTAGGCTTGGTAATACATGGCTTTCCTTTTGTAGAACGTTGTCGCCGAGCCGCATATTGAGCACGCCGCTTAGCCAGACGTTCATCCCGCTCTTCATCGGTCTCTGTGGCACGCTGAAGCTTTCGCTTCTCGTTCAAATCAGCCCTGCTTCTAGGCGGCATCCCAACACCTGGCCGCCTCGTATAAGTGCCCGGAGAGTTGTTGTTGTTGTGACTGAGAGAAGGATGAAGAGGAAATTGCACGGGCCTGCTACTGGTTCGAGCCAAGCCACCACCGCTGCCACGTGCAGATAGAGGAGAGTTACAAGATCAGAGGAAAGACAGAAAAGGGAAAGAAAAGACGCGCGTCGCAGCAACAACTGCGTCCGCCGGAGCGGACGCTGCTCAAAAAGAAGCGGCCGAAGCCGCGCTCGCCGAAGCGAGAACAGATACTCCCTGCCCGGAGTTGTTGTTGTTGTTGTTGTTGTTGTTGTTGTTGTTGTTGTTGTTGTTGTTGTTGTTGTTGTTGTTGTTGTTGTTGTTGTTGTTGTTGTTGTTGTTGTTGTTGTGACTGAGAGAAGGATGAAAAGGAAATTGCACGGGCCTGCTACTGGCTCGAGCCAAGCCACCACCGCTGCCACGTGCAGACAGAGGAGAGTTAAGAGAGCAGAGGAAAGAGAAAAGGGAAAGAAAAGACGCGCGTCGCAGCAACAACTGCGTCCGCCGGTGCGGACGCTGCTGAAAAAATTAGATAAGCGGCAGAAGCCGCGCTCGCCGAAGCGAGGACAGATCCTGCCCGGAGAGCGAGGCAAGCTCAGCTTTATACCGCTGCTGTAGCGTCACGTGGTCAGCTGCAGCGCCTCTGATGTGGAGCCTCCACCGCCACGGCCGACCGCGCGAGCCGGTAGCCCATCTCTCTTCTGCTGTGACGTCATGTTGTCACGTGGTGTCACGCTAAAGGTCAATGGTAGCTCCACCGCCGCGCTCGACGGGCTGTAGTGTAGCTCTAGTAATATGCTTCGCATAAAACAACCAGGCCAAACACACGATAGTTGGGGTGCCGGGACATACCGACATTACGGGAAATCAGGAGGCGGATAGGATAGCTCGAGGGTACGCAACAAACCGATCGAGCATCCAACAATTCCGACTCCGCTGAGGAACGAACTATGGAAAGAAAGCCAGAAATTATTATGTACCTCAGATATTCAATGAACTAAGTGAGATACTGTACGATTTAAAAACACGAGCTGTAATGCTGAGAGAAGTATGGAAATGGTGTTCAACTTTGTCTTGTAATGTGTGATTTTTTTTTGTTGTTGTCAAGTGGGAAACTTGACGGGTTTGTTTTTTTTTTCTTTTTTTTCCCTTTTTATATTTTCTCGTTTTTATATTTTGTTCGCATAGAATTGTATTACATGTATTTACCTTGTATTATTATTTTTTCCCGTTATGTGAATATTATGAATGTATATTGCTTTATGTCGTAGTTTAAGGATGCAACACTGGCTGCCTGGTCTTCAAACAAGCACTATGTGCTTAGATTGACCAGTACTTCTTTTTGTACACTTTGCTATGAAATAAAGACTTCACTTCAAAAAAAAAAGATGCTAAACTACTACAGAGGGATCAGACGAAAATACCCGCCCCCACACAAACAACTAAATAGAGAAGACGCCGTAGCATGGCGACAGCTACAAGCGGGAACATTCCCGTGCCTAAACATGATAAGTAAAATCTACCCCACGCAGTACGAGAGCGAGTGCCCGCGGTGTGGAGACAAACCAACCCTATACCATACCACATGGGCTTGCCAGAAAATAGACGAGCTGGCCATAATAGAAAACACGAGTGCGGAACAGTGGGAAAGGATGCTATCCAGCGACATCCTGAAAGTCCAACAAGGACTAGTAAGGCGTGCACGCAGGGCAACTACCCTCAGCGGAGCCCCGGACTAGGGGAACTGACCCTGAAGAGAAGATGGAAGACTCCATTTGAAGCCGCAAAAACCACTGTAAAATAGAGCAAATAAACGTTTTCCACCACCACCACCAGGCACTCCCCTTGGGTTTCAAGAGTGCAATATCAATGTAGTGTACCGCTGTGGCCGCGAGATCTTTGACGCCGACGCGCTCTCTCGGCCGCCATGCCCTCGTCACTGCTCGAATGGGCCTTCCGAGCAGTGACGGGATCCTTGGCTTTCTTCCCTACTCGGCATTCTCCGCGTCCCTTCTACGGTTCAGCATCCTCAAGTATTCCGCCGCCTATAGCTTACTATTTCTACAACAATGACGGCAGGAAATGGACACTTATCATACCATGCTACCCAAGGGCGTCCGCAGAATTTTTTGCAGGGGGGGGCCCCGTTGGTGCCCGGGGGGGGGGGGGGGGGGGTATGTTCGTAGCAAAAAGGCGCTATTTGCGGAGTAAATTTATTTATTTATATATAAATAAAAATTAAACAAAATGCACACATGAAAGAAAAATTACAAACAGCAAATTAAAGCGCGGCTAGGAGAGGTACATTGGAGTTTATCAACGAAGAAACAACTAAAATTAATAAAAAAATGCAAAAAGATGCTATATCACTTCGTGGAGAAGAGTGCTTAGTCTTCCTGCATACAGGTTCTCGACTCATCTGGATTGATGACCAGCACACAGCACAATATGTTCGCAAACACGCAACTACAGTCACTCAGTCAGTCTTCCTTGAACAGCAACTGTAGGCGCCTCGGATTTTTCTGGGCGAATTGCGTAATTACACGTGTGATAAATTCACTTCTGTGCTTCATTACACGCTCTCGGTGCACACTCATCATACACATTGATTGGAAAAACTGTTGAACGCGTACGTTGAAAACAAAAGATGACTATATGTACAGCGAAAACTTATTTACAAGATAAATGCACGCTCGCAGCTTCATACACCTCGCTCCATCTTGCTTGCGCATCCGCACAGTCGAGCAACCCCACACACACTGCTCGCTGCTCGTCATTTTCTCGTCCGCTGTCTTGGTTGTTCTCAGCTTCGCTGACAACCGGCCACTAAAAACACCCAAGCACAAACACAGAGGCGCGCACACGTGCGAGGGCTTACTTGCCGCAGTATCCCCGAATGCGCACTTTGGGGGTGAAAGGAATGCCGCGCAACTTCCGAGGGGAAGGGACACTCGCCACTCCGGTCGGAAATTTTGTTTTTGTTTTTTTATGGGGTTCAGAGCCCCAAAACGACTCAGGCTATGAGGGATGGAGTAGTACAGAGTTCCGGGTAATGTCGACCACCTGGGTCTCTTTACCATGCACTGACACGCACAGTACATGGGCGCTGTTGTGATTTGAGGCCCAGCCAGAGGTGACAGGCGAGCCAGGCAGGCGCCATCGGGCTGCGTTGACCAAAGGCGCTGGTTTTCGCAGAAGACGCAAAGAACGCTGGTGTGGGGGCGCCTTGGGAGACTGCGTCGCCGTGAACAAAAGCAGCTAATCCCCTTTGCCGGAGATTCTGAAAGCGGCGCTTCTACCGAACTGCGCTACCCGTGGATCGGAGGAGACAGCGAGCGGCGGCGGCGCCAACTCATCGCCCGCTTGCTCCTGAGCAGCCGGACAAAGCGGGGGTGGACACGGCTGATTTGTCCTTCCCTCCTTAAGAATTCATCGGTGACCGGCGTAACGATAGGCGAAAACAAGATGCCCCGTGCACTGTCTGCCTCCGTGTCGCTATCTCTCTAGAGATCAAAGAAACAGACACCCATCTCAAGGCGGCTCGAAACACATGCTCGCCGGTGCCGCTGTATGTCTGGAACAGGTCGCCCTTCAGTAGAGCTAACGATGGCGTGGTTTGAAAACGGCGGAACGACGCACGCCCGGACGCGGCATTTCGCAGATGTGACCATACGGGGCTGCTTTTACCCTTTTGACTGAGCGCACCACCGCCCCTGGCGTGCGGCCATCACTCACGGTTCGAGTGAGTGATTTTCCAGGGGGGTGCAACCGCCCCCCCTTGCCCCCCCCCCCCCCCTCCGGACGCCCATGATGCTACCTTCGTGCCTGTCATCACGCTGACCTGCAAAGCGCTCATACGCTGGCGTCGAAAACGTACGATCACGTTCGTTGGATATCCTACCAGCAAAAGTGCAAAATGTCGTCCGTCGCTGTATACCTTCTCTCGAGCACCGCGTGTCAACAACGGAGGGCACCACCTTGCCGCTCGGCCGGCCCGCGAGAGAGAGGGAAGCTCTTTATTACCGACACCCAGACCAGTACGACAACACGACCTTTACTTACCGACACCCAGACCAGCACGACAATGACAAGCGTGCTCCGATGTTCCCCGCTGACTCTCTCGTTTTGCTTTCGGTTCCTTCCAACAGCAAATTTTCCACCGAATACTACGGCCCTTATCGAGTCGTTCACCGTACGTCTCCTGTCAACTACCTCACAGAGCTATATAGTCACGCCTTCCACGGACCACCGCCACCGTGATCGCTTGGATGCCCACGTTAAGTCCCCAGGATGGCAACTCTTTCCCGACGGGGAAGGTGAGGACTATAGTTCACTATAGTGAGGACCAACGTTTTTAGATGACCACTCGGCGCTGCCGCGCTTCTTCGCCGTCGCTGGTCGCCAGGGTCCAGGTCTTGCGCTGATTCTGTTGCCTCCCGTTGGCTGTACGCCTGCAGCTCGCTGTGCGCGGTAAACGCACACATGCACACGCACACAACATCGTATCTTTATTTGCACACACAATACGGTGACACGAAAACAGCGCAAACTACACAAAGGACGCGGAAAGGGGACACAGACCGCTGTGTCAGCACCCCATCCATAGCCCTTCTGGATAAGGAATTTCGTTTCCTTGCGACAGCTCGGCATTCATGATTCCCTGATCGTTTCCTGCTGCGATTGTCTGTTTCATGTCTTATCCTTCTTGTTGTTTTTGATGATGCCTTGTGTATATTTACCGATGTGTCAGAGCAATAAAATTTTAATTGTTAGTCAGCGCCTGTGTCTCGTCTCCCCTTTCTGCGTCCTTTGTGTAGTTTGCGCTGTTTTCGTGTGATGGAAAACCAACTAGCTCGTGATGTGTTCTTCATAATACGCTAAGCGAGCCCGCCGAGACCCTGTTTCAATCGCGCGATGTGCAGTGCCACGCTGGACAGGTTGCTCACATCTCGGTGGGCAGGCTGTGAAGACGTCACAAGGTCACGTGGTGCTCAATTATTATTAGCGTTTTTTTACAAATAAAATAACAATAGAAATAAAAGATGCAGCTAGCCGCGGCATCTGCCATCGAATCCTGAAGCACCTGACCTGTGGCTAGGATGAATAAGAGGACAGGGAAAGGGGAAAAATTGGAGGGGACGCTTAAGCTCAGCCTGAAAGGTATGGCGCGTTCGGGTTAATTCCCATATATGCAAAAGGTTAAGCGATGCAAAACTGCCCTCCGATGGCAGGTGCTGCCACCGTTGGGCCTTGTGTGACCCAGGTTGCTCTTCCCGAGCGACCAATCATTAAATTAACTGCCACGGCGGGCAGTTCTATCCGTTTCGGGTGGCGGCGGTGTAAATATGCAGGCGGGATTAGCCTTACAGAGGCCTGTCGGCAACTGCCCCGCCGCAAGGACACGTGACCTAGGTGATACACCCGCCACCTAGGTTGCTCTCTGGGGACCATCTGCCAGGGCCATTGCTCGCGATTTTGAAGCGAAAAGCTTCACTAGTCAACACCACGCTTCGCGTGAGCCGGAGCCCAGATTTGCTACTTCTGCGCACGCGCGAAACCGAGTGACATCACGCACGGCTCAGGTGGCCGCAGCCGTCGCCGCCGACTCGTCACTACTTAACTGCGTCGAGGCTGGGAATCGAACCAGGGCCTTCGGCATTTGGAGCGGAGACGCTACCACTCCGCCACGAAGGCGCAAGGTTTGAGCATGAATAAAGGCGCATCTAGTGAATGCATGGGTTTCATAAATTAAAAGGAATGAGAAAGTAAAAATAAGGAAAAAATAAAAAACAATAACAGTAAGCAAAGGAAGATTAAAGAACGATAATAATAAGAAAATAAATATAAAAATAAAATGAAAAATAAAAAGTAAGGACAGAAACGAACATAAAAATTAAATGAAAAATAAAATATGAAAAATAAAATAATAAAAACAATAAAAATAGGAAAAGAAACAAAATAATAAAATGAAGAAAAAAACAATATGAAGATAAAAACAGTGCACCAGCAAACGCTTTTGCCTTGCAGCACTTTAGAGAGCCAAAGTGCACCCTGAATTTCAACCACGCCGATTACTGTCTCCTCCTCCGCGACCGCACAGGCAGTGTGTGGACGCCCGAACGCCTCCACAGTTATCGTGGTGCTCCCAGTGCATTGTGCGCGAACTGCGACAGCCATGACGTCAAAACAAGCATAACTGCAGCTTTTCGCTTGTATATCCAGCCTTAACCAGAGCTAAGCCACTGCCTAATTTTTTTCTCACAACACCGACGCCGGAATTTCTGGTGAATGGGATCTTAACGCTATCGTGTAAAAAATGCAGGAGTGATAGGAAGAGATAGAGCTCTAGACAAATCAGCAACTTTCGTGACAGCTGCATAATGCGAACTCACATGATGTGAAGTATAATGCTGTCGGATTAATGGCTCCCACCTTCAGTACATTTACAGCAGTAATATAAGACCTTTATTCGGCCATAATTTACAGGCCGAGCATGTCGACCGCCTGGGCGACCGACCAACCGACTCTGTTCCTCTTCCAATTCAGTGCCAAGCCAGTCGAGCCGGGTGGTGATGGATAGGGAAGGGGGCGGGGGGGATAAGAACCCGACTGCTGTGCAGCCGGGCAATATAAGACGCAATGGGCTAGGTCCGCATAGGCAGAGGGACAGTTAGAAAAGGAAGGGTCCGATCGATAGCGATAGAGAGGCGGGAGGGGGCGATGACTGCATTCTCTTGATTGAGCCGAAAAGAAGCGAGCCTGGTGAGTGATGAATGTGGGGGAGGGTAAAGGCTTGGTTTTGTTTGTCGGGGTGTAACGCCCCAAAGCGTCTCAGGCTATGAGGAACGCCGTAGTGAAGGGCTCCGGAAATTTCGACCACCTGGGGTTCTTTAATGTGCACTGACATCGCACAGTACACGGGCCATTAGAATTACGCCTCCATCGAAATTCGACCATCGCGGCCGAGATCGAACCCGTGTCGTTCGTGTCAGCAGCCGAGCGCCATAACCACTGAGCCACTGCGGCGGCTAAAGGCATTTGTCAAGGCAGAGCTTGAGACACAGCTATGGAGCAGTGCAAGGAGTCTTCCACCGTCTTCCGAGGGCTTGGGGACAGGGGACCAACAGTGCCCAATTTAGAGCGTCGCGGGCGAGCTGATGGGCCAGCTCATTGCGATCAATCCCTGAATGCCCAGGGACCCAGCGGAGGAAAACGGTGGAAGGCTGTAGCGCCAAGACCGCTAGTTCGACCTCCCGCTGAAGTGACGGGTGCAGGGTATGGTTTTGTATGTGGCGGATTGATATAGCACTCCTCAGTTTTCCACAGATATTAATTCTTCAGCTAGCGCTCCTCTCCAGTTCGAAGTTAATGGCGAGCGGCACTGCTGCTGCTGAGCCTCTCCTCGGGCGGCGCGTTCTATAGCGCCGTACCGTACTACATTCCTCTGCTCTAGCCATACTCTCCCTCCTCGCAGGGTAACCACCCTCCGGGTCCTTCCCGAGGCAACTGCCCTCCAGTTGGGCATTCTTGCGCTCTCGCCATACCATCTTTCTTCCACGGTAACAATCGGGAGGGGTGGTTGCCACACTCTCCTCCCTTTACGGTAACAACCCTCTGTATGGTTGCCATACTCTCCAACCACGCTCCACTTCTGCATTCTTACACTCTCCATACCCCCTCCTCCCCAGGCAACCACTTTCCAGTTAAGCTTTCCTTTGCTCTCTGTACAGCCTCTCGGCCATGGTAATCAGAGGTCACCTAGTTATATTGCTTACATGACAAGAACAACACAAGAGCTTTTCCAGCCACTACTTTCCAGAGATACTTCCTCACCCGCACCCCATTCTTTTTCCCGAACCTAGGACAAGATTCCACCTTTCCAAAGATAAACCTTCAATTATTCACTCATAGTACACAAACCTTTTGTTCTATTCTGGCTTTCCTAAAGTTCCAGCACTAAGATGTTACAGATTTCTACTCTTCATATCAAGGATATGCAGCAGGGCCACCATGGCGAATTTTCTTGACTCACAACAGCTGCAAATACCTCCCCCAAATATCCACCTTACTTTGTTTCCACTTTTATATTTGAATAAATCTGCCTCACGCAATGCAAATGGGTCAGTACTTCATCTGATCCTCTTTACTGTTGGTCTTTGTTGTACCCAACACAGTACAGAACACCTGTGGAAATGGAATGGGACAGTGCTCTCCCGAGCTGTTCACGATCACAACTAAAAACAACTCCTCAGCTTTGTTATGCACTGGTGAATAAAATGCAGCCTTGGGAGGCAGGATTTAATGCCAAATGAGAAAAATTGGAGGAGACATCTAAGCTCCGCCTTAATAGTATGCGGAACTGGTCATTCTCAACTTTACATTTATAGATCTCTGGGAGTCCCCATGCCACTCCTGGCACAGTGGTGCAGCGGTTAAGCGATGCGCCACTGCCCCGTTATGGCAGGTGCTGCCACCTGTGGGGCTTGTGCAACCAACCAATCATTAATTTAACTGTCACCTGCCATGGTAGTCCGTTTGCTCACAACCTCATGGACAGATTGTGATGATGCCACAAGTTCACGTGACCTGGGTGGCCCACCTAAGTTGCTTCTCCAGGAATTTTTCACTGACAATGCCGACGACGCTGGATTTCCTGCAGAATGCTATCAAATTAAATGACATTGCTGCAATTTTGTGTTATGTTGTGTTGTGCTGGGTTTAGTGCTGCATAAACATCTAAGGCTATCAAGTGCCAAGCTCAAGAAACAGAAATGTTACCTGCGGAATTTTATAGAAATGAAAAAACAATGGTGGTGTAGAGGGCCTAAGATACTACCTTGTAATGACAAAAGAAAAATTTTAGAAACGGCTAATAGTGCAAGCTTTTAGGAACATTCGGTAATTTCAGCGACCATCCTTGGCTGGGCAAGGATCTCAAAGCTCCCAATTAGAAAGAGGCTGAGGTGTATCACAAAATCAAGTGGAGCACTGGGTCAGAATTTTGTTGCTCAAAAAAACCTGCTTCTCTTAAAAAGCTAACAACATAAGGCATGTCAAACACTGCATTATCACCTAAGAGCAGCGTCTGGGTGAAAAAAGATGCATTCATTATAGAATTGAGTTAAGTACCTTTTCCTTAAGTTTTTTAGTTTCGCGCATGAGAACAAAATGTAATTTACTGTAAGTTCGTCTCACATTTGTGACAAACAAGTTTGTCTTGTTTTGTCAGAAGGAGTTGTAAGGCAAGTGTCTCAAATGCAGAGACAACATAAAATTACTTCTACAAAATGTTCCTGGTGCCTACAGCTCTTCCACTCACCCAGGACAGGCTCTACAAATTGCAGCTTGTTTAATTTGTTATCCCAAGCTGTGCCATTTAGCCTTCAAATTACGGTGCATTAATTTCATGCAGCCTCTATGGGGATTGTTGACTCTTGATTTCACGACTGCGAGCTTAGTCAACACAAAGGTCGGCTCTCATTTCCATCTATGCCAACACTGCTCAGCATCCAGCAGAATTTTATCATACATCCCTGTGTTGACTTTTTCTATGTTGTGTATTATGCTTCCTACTAAGGGTTTGGCTGCATTGCTCGAATGTAGTGACATCAGCAGGCTAAGCGAATCCTTGTAGATTATGCTGTTTTCAACACTCATTTATTATTCTGCCTACCACTACAGAGACTGCATAACATTCGGCAGTAAAAATGGATGTAGTTTGGCAGTCTTACTATATTTTCCCAGTTTTCTTGCACTGCCGTGCTTCCGACATAATTTGCTGTTTAAAATTCTGTATAGTTCACACATTCTTCTTGTAGTGCTAGATATTCCTGCAATATGTGTTCGTGCAGGTTGCTGCAAGCACACATCCTGGAGCAAACAGCATTATGGCTGTGATTTGCTATTGGCATAACGCTTAGCTTTGAACAATTTGTGGTGCTCAAGTGCTTAAGTGATACAAAGGCAATGAGCGGCATTTCACACTGCAGCTGCTATGAGTATCGCTAAACAAAGTCTTAATTTGGTTGCACTTTTCATAGCAGCACAAAAGACTAAAGCAGCTGGTTTCATGATTAAGGCCTCGTGGCTTCCCACGATTGAACAAAAAAATTATGGTTTTTAACATTTTTCGTGGAATTGTGTGTTAGCAGCTACACACACTATTTTCAATGATATTGTGTTTGCAAACATCAGCATGGATAACAGAATGATGGGAATGAGATCAATTGACTCGTCTAAATTGTTTTGAAACTTGGGACCTGGTAACAAAGTTCTGCGAGTGCCTTCACATGCTTGCTTCCCCATCTGCTCAAGAAAGCTAGGGTGTCAAGCACTGCAGGAACACACCCACCCACAATTCAATACCAGCATCGAAAGCGATATTACCGTATTTGCACAAATATAAGAGTTCTTTTGTCTTTCATTATTCATGTGCTTCAGAAAGCACCATACAATATATTTGGAACCAAACTAGATACAGAGAGATTTTTTTTTTTTGCTGTTCTTAAAGATACCCACAGCGAGCTCAACCACTAGCCTGGTAACTACGAGGAAAAGCCAACTTCTCAACAACCTTGGGCCATTGAGGTGAAGGGCGCGGCTTCTGCGCAAAATGTTGCATGTGTTAACGCGTGGGAGGCTTCCCAAGGAACACTGCAGATTCTTTGTTCTCGCTTCAAGGAATTTAAAATTTTTGAGAGCAGAAAATTAGAGGCATTAATCACGATCATAACCACCCTCTAATAAAGTCATCTCGTAACATGTTTCGCAATATGAAATGTTCTCGTTTATTTAAGAACTGAGTCATAAATAGTACAATCACTCGCAATCACTGCTCACAGCTGCTGCCGCACTAACACCAAATGCACAGTGCAAAGCAAGGACGCACTAAGTGTCTGAAAGACTTACACAGCACAGGGCCCCAGCTGGCTTAATTAACAAGGTGTAAACAAATATACCGTTCCCTCTTGAGGTGATCAGCACAAATAGGTTACAAAACGATGCAACCCTGTGTAACAAAAGGCTGGTTTAAGCAGCCTGTTCCCCCCTTTTTTTTTACAGCAATCAACAGGAGTGACATTTCCAAGATTGCAGTGAAGTTCTCTTGACACACTAATAAAAAATTGCCGATAGGATACGCATAGCATTTACACATAGCAATGCTTCCAGTACTGCGATGACTCTGCTCTGCTGTGGTACACGACTAATAGTTTAGGCATGTCATTGTCAGGGCTATAGTGCAGTCTTTCCTTAGCAATAATGCACAAAAAACTAAAATTCTACTCATAACAAAGTGCACATCATTCATGGTTGAAAAGAAAATCTGCTTGTCAAGGGAAATGGCAAAACACAAAAGTTACAATCTGGTTTCCAGTCTGTTGAATAAAAAAAAGCAAGACAACCATGGGCAAAGAGCATCTCTACAAGAGTCTCCATATGTGGCTATTGCAGGCAGTATCCGAAGTTTTCCCACTGGTCCACCGTGGAGTAGCAGGTTTTCATACAGTTTCACCTCTGAAAAGCAAAAGGCACAAAGAGCGTTCTCTTCAGCTGGTGTGAAAAATTTGAGAACTGCTTGTTGCAACACCTGTAGGCAGTAATATAAACTGTACACAAGTGACAGATTCTGGGATGGTTCATAACTGCAGTAGCACCCGGCAACAAAATTAGCTAAAATATTGCAGTAACAAAAACAAATGCACAGATTTAAGTCAGATTTAAGACAGACAGGCAAGTTAGAAGTGCTGAAATGCATTTTTTGTTTTAGCTTCTCATTTTAATGATGACTAACGGTGAGTTTTTATTTGCCTCTCCTAGAAGGTGCATCAACCTGCTAGCTTCTGCAAAGTGGCCACAGGAAACAACAAGGTCTCAAAGTTTAGTTTTTGATAACTGGTACAATGAGGAAATTCTAATAATTAAAATTGTGCACAAGAAGCACGAACAATAAAAACGATCCCCCAGAAGTTTTTAAGCTGTGTGCACATCCAGTATGATGTACAAGTGAACATGGAATTAGATCACGCAATAACCAACCAAACCTTACGCATATCTTCCTTTGAGTCTCAATTCAATACAATGGCCCGAAGTGTCACAAACTAGTCACTGTATAAAAGCATCTTTGGCCGAGGAAGCACTTTACAGGTCCCTCCAATATGAAAGGGAGCAAAGTCTTAGCTGTCGATTACGGTGACAGTGATTATGTGAGACAATCACATTTTTTCGTGTTTTCTAACTAGTTTTCCTCTTCGAATACAATATCCAAAAGTCATTTTCAACGTCAGTACAAAAATAACCAAAAAAATCCATCTTTTTTGTGCGAAATGCTTGTTCTCTATCATATTAGCTTACCGCTGAACACAGCACTGATAAACGGATTACTTCTTAATAAATTTTGACATATGATACTGACAATGAATACAAGAAGGAGCCTTAAAGGGCAACTCCTGAGGTTTTTTAAAATATTGAGTTGACAATCACATCGCCTTCTTCAGAGTACCCTCTCTCCAGTACAAAATCCATATTTCAAAAGACCCAGTAAAAGTATTTTAAAACAGCAGAAACCAGAAGACAGGAACAGAAATTGGGTTTCAAAGTCACGGATACTGTCCCAAAACTTATTGTATGCGCTTTGATTGGCTGAACTGGAGATTGTAAGCAACAGCACGGGTCACTAATTGCCTGAAGTGACTAAACACAAGTGCAAAACTGTGTTTCAGCAAACTCAAGAGCAAATACCGACCAGCGTGCCAAAATGTGACGTCACACATGCACAGTTGACCATATAAAATCGAATTTCCCCACTTGAGGCCACGAAACCAAAACAAGATGGGTGTCACCCGGCTTGGCACAAATGACCAGAAAACTGCAGAGAAAACTTACCCTTACAGTTTCAGAAAAATCCATTGGGGTAACAAAAAACAGTGGAGTTGCCCTTTAATATTAGTCCTATTTGAGATATCAAAATGACAATGGTTGCTGTTTGAACCATGTTTCTAATTTAAAAACAAAATTAAGGTCTTACAACTTATAGGGACAATTCCACACAATTTTTGTTTTCGCTAAAAACTGCTGGACTCTTGCGGGTACATTGATGTTTGTTAGGCATGTGAAAATTTCGATAATTTTGAATATTCGGTTGAAAAGTAAAGCATTCAATATTCGGTTCAGTCCGAATGTTTGATATTCGAAATCTCGAAGTAGTAATCGTCTTGAGCGAATAACATTTCTGGAACTCTTGCTGCAGGTGGTTTCAATTCTGTCCGTCTCTATTGAGCACCATTTTTAGTAAAAGCACCATTTTTTGTCATCGGAATGTGGTAATCTATAGACAAAGGTCAACTTCAATTTGCCCTCTGTGCTCTTCCCAAACTCAATTTGTTAGAGGGTTTGCATAAGAGCCATTCAGAAAAAAAGTTCTTGCATACATGCCACAGGTTCCCTCATGACATGTAGCAATGGTAAGTACCCACCCACCTTTACAGCTGATGAGGGGGCAGGCTGATGAGGAGCACCACCGCTCAGGGTGACTTGTTGGTTTGCGGTGGGGACTGCTTCAGTTGTAGAATGATGGAGCGCATGCGTGACACATCCTTGCTGTTGCGTGCAGCCTTGGGGTTGAAATCGCACAGCTTCGCAATGGCCTCCCACTCCTGGCCCTTGGGCGCCGGCGAGTCCCTTTCACACACCCACTCTTTCTCGGCATTCCTGCAAGTCCACAGTATTACAAGCCATGAAGCCCAGAGGGCACAGACAAAGACAGGGAAATGCCCATGCTCAGTAAGAGTTCTTCCTCTTGGCCCATGAAGCATGAACAAGAAACAGACAGCAGCGATAACACCTTGAAGCCAACTGCAGACCAGGTGCCAACTTCAATGCCCCCTGAGGATTGGTTCCAATGGTTGCCTATCCTGCAACACACTTCCCCACTTCCGCAGTCTTGGAGGCAACCAGCAGGCAAAAGAGTTGTTATAGCAAGTGCATCTAAGTAGCACGTGCAACGTGTAGCACCCTTGGCACTCTAATGGTGCTCGGTATAATAACTGAACACCAGAACCACTTTCGCCGCTTTACCCAATGATGCCCGCTGCTGGGGACAAATGCATGTGAGGATAGAAGTTGGAATATAAGCAGTTATGCCCTGCCCTGCTGTCTGATAGCTATCTCTATGATCAGCGAGTAGAGTGCCTGCCCTAGCCTGGCAGCAATCCTTTGTTCAATATGACATTCCTGCAAATGCAAAGATTTAAGAAAGTTGTATGGCTATGCTCAAATGAAAATTTATAGCACACATTCCATTTTTACTTGTCTATATTATACCCACAGCGCCCATTTCTGCATTACAAAAGCACTAAATTGTTAAGCATTCTACCCGTTTTACAAGTATGTTTCTGTAGCTATAAACTGATGAAATCCAGAATTACATTACATTAAGTACGACTAAAAAAAGGAAACAAGGCTTTAAAAACCTCAGAACTACCATTGGTCAAATTCTCAAGCATTTATATCTCTTTGTTAGAACAGCTGCCCTTGAAAAGCATGCAGAACCCAATGCATTTGTGCTGCGCTAGTCGCTAAAGAAAAAAAAAATCACCGAGATTCACCATCAAGATTTTTTGTGATGAAAAGGACAGTTATTACCATTTCATGAAAAAAGCTTTCCAAACAAGCTACTACAGTAATCAATACCACTTACTGGTGGTTTGTGCCCAAGAGGCACTCGGGAATCAGGACACCATGCACCGGAGGAATGTCTAAACATGCTTGGACCACACGTGCCCTATCTGTACTTAACAAGCCAACAGCGCAAGACAGCACGCTAACTGTACGACAAATCCCATCGCAAGACTAATTTGAAGATTGAAATACTTCGTGCTGATGTGTCTAGTGAAAAAACGACAGTCGCCAAACGGGCAAGAAGACTGCAAGGAGATAATGCATACAATGAACCAGCTGATTACTAAGATGTGGCTACCTCTAACCTATCATTTTCAATGAAATATGACTCATTCAGTTAGCTCCAATAGGCTTAATAAACAAAGGTTTACAGACAAGCCTGAAGAAAATTTGTGAAGGCCATCCTGTAGCTGCAACTATGCTGACCTTAGTTTTTGAATGCTCCTAGAGGGAAAAATAAAAGGAGGCCAGGCCGCTCGCCAGCTTGTGACGTTCAATGAGTAAATTCCTGTTAATCATAAATATAGCTATGCTGGCATGTCAGTAGCAGCAATGCGCACCTACAGGAACCTGCATATTGTTTCAAGACAACACGTCTTCTGGCCCCAGTGATTTTCCACTGAATATGCCAACAGTGCTGCAGTCATACAAGGGCCTCCTCCTTCGCTGAGCTATTACCTACACCCTGTACAAAGAAAGACCCATAATGTATCACATGCAAAATTATTTAACCCCCAAAATTGATCAAGACCACCTAACATTGAACAGAACACTTTTATGAGAGTCTCAGTTCCCTACAAGTCACTTAAAATTTCATGCTAAACAAAAGAAGTTTGGCCCAGGAAGCCTGATAACAAACTGCACCAACAGGGGAATCCTGAAAGAGTACATTAGAATAACAACTACAATGCTAAGATAATTCTGTGTGACTATTTGAACTGCCTACAACTTCTATACACTACAAATGAAACTTGCAAAATGCCAAGGGCAATAAGAACTTTCCACACTGCTCGCACTATCAGGAAATATAGAACATTCCATTTATAAGCTTAGTGCTTACCTCCCCACAAAATCACCCAGCCAATGTGAGGTTAACCAACCACCATGCCATTGGCAATTTGTACAAGAATAAAAGTTTTGAATTTCAAATATCAGCTATTAAGCATTAACCAGTCACTTGCAACTACAAGGAAGGCCAAAGCACTTGGACACTGCAACCCTGACCTGGATTTAGGAGTGAAAACAAAAGCAATAATTCAAATGCAAATATTCATCTACAGTATGTTAACATCAATGTTACTAATGTTAATATTACGGAAACTAGGTTAGACTGTCTCAGGCTTCCTGAAGGAAATGGTGCAGACAAAAAGCCACAGCAGACAACACACAGTGCAAAGTGCTTTGAGAGAGAGAGAGCCACATAACAGTACTAAGAGTAAAACAGCAAGACATCTCCAGCCAAAACCTTTTTTTAAAAAAGTGCTTGCACACTTACTTGGACACTTCTCTGAACAGCAGGAAAAAAAGAAAAACAGAAAAAAGCACATGAACATGTTTAACAATGAGCACTGCATATCAAAACAGCACCAATGAGAGGTGAGAGGAACAAGAACACCACCAAGACAGACCAAACACGCACTATACACCACTAGAGAGCAGCTACAGCAGCCAGCAACACGGAACACACTAGCAAAGCCTGAGTACCACAGTCCATAGAGGAACTACGACAGCAAATGAAGTGTAAGCCAATTGACCCAGCCATGAGAAAAAATTTTGAAAACTGATCACATTCACTAGAAATAAATAAGTGCCTAAGTCGGAGAAACATATTAGTCCTGATACACACCAAAAATCTAGATGACAAACTGTTTAAAAAAACACAAATGCATTTTATTGCAAATAACTGCACGTTTCCTTTTACCAAGGTCGTCATTTAAATTTTAAGGCATAAACAGAGCAATGGCACCATGTTTGCACCTGACCAACTGCGAAGGGTAAAAGTAACACGTCAAATGACCGTGCTTACAATAGCATAGCTGCCAGCCCGCCAATGTCAAAATTCGAGAAATCATGAGAGAGGGGGGGGGGGGGGGGGGAATGTGAACTGCATGTTTCCAGGGGTTCAACTTGTCGAATTCAAGAGTGACCTTGCCAAACAAGACTTTTCTCACTTCACAAATTTCTCTCAGTAAGTTACCTGAAAAAATTCTTACAAGAGGTGGCTGCAGAATCAACTAATGCCTCTGTGACCTCCAGTGCGTTTTTTTTTTCCAAGCCTCAGGTCATGCAAGGTAAAAACGGCAGCGAGCGTCTAGGGGTAACTGGCAAACAGCCCGAAAACAAGCCACAAAAGCTCATAGAAATGCACTTAACCAAGAGACAATTTAACACTGCGGCTCCCACACCATGGTGTCAGCACCAGAAACATGCTGCTTTTTTCGAAAAACCAAACTTTCAGACTTCCCTGCTCTAAAAAAAATTAGTCGCAAATATGCATTAGCCGCTCGAGAAAGCTGGTGGCTTGTCATTAAAGCACAAATAAGTCTAAATTTTCAAAGTCCAAAAATCTGTCAGCGGGTGTAGCAGCTGCAGTCACATTTGCTTCGGCCAGATAACAAATATGGTTCACCTATAGTCCATAGAGCAAGCTTAATTTTTTTTTTCTTCAGAAAAAATTACCCCGAACAATGTCGATGACAATTTCGGGAAAAAAATAAGCATACCGTATTTTCCGGTGTATAAGACGCGGCTTTTTTTCGAAAATCTTGTTGGCGCGTCCTATACAAGAGTGCGTCTTATATGCAAATTTTTCATCTTTTTTTTGCGAGTTCATCGATTACTCCGGTTCTTGCTCAAGCTTTCTTCACCTAAAAAAAATCAATACCAATAACGCGGTTGTAACACGGTTAATACTTCAATACCGGGACCGCCATGCGCGACATTCTAGGTGATCTTTATCATGAAACGGCGGGGATGACGACTTCCGGGATCACAAACGCGCGGCTGTTTCGGAGTCCCCAAGCAAAAGTAATGAGAAGCGCCAAAAGATGGTGACAATCGCGCTTCTCGCCATTGTCAAGACCAGCCGGCGTTCTTTTTTAGTCACCCTTTGCAACTTTTTTTGCTCCGTGTACGTAGTGCATGTTTCAGCCGAGTTGCTTCCAGAAATGGGTAAACCTTTTGATAGCGCATCTGAAGAAGAAGACTTCGAAGGTTTCAAGTAGAAATAAAATGTTATGGACATATGGGGAGCTGTATCGTTTTTTCTTTCTTTTTTTGCTAAAACGTGGACGGGTATGGCGTGAGTGTTGCCTTTTTCGATCACTTAGCATTGCTTAAGAATTGCTCACAGGTACGGTGCATTTCGCGATAGTCGCGCAAGCGTGTTTAATTAAGCCTCACTAGCCTAACTGGGTAAATTGGGGTGCGTCTTATACACGGGTGCGTCTTATATATGAACTTTTTCAGTGACAGCTTGCATATATGGCAGGTGCGTCTTATACAAGGGTGCGTCTTATACACCGGAAAATACGGTATTCATACAACAGGGAAGTGTTGGTTGAAATTTAGGAATCTCCCGAGCAATTTAGGAGAGTTGGAAATCAGAGGCTTACAACAGAGTGCAATGAAACACTAAAGAAAACAATAAATACAGTAAGGCCCCGCTGCGGTGGCTGAGTGGTTATGGCACTCGGCTGCTAGCCTGAAAGACGCGGGTTCGATCCCGGTTGCGGCGGCCGAATTTTGATTTAGCCGAAATTCTAGAGGCCCGTGTACTGTGCAATGTCAGCGCACGTTAAAGAACCCCAGGTGGTCGAAATTTCCAGAGGCCTTCACTACGATGTCCCTCATAGCCCGAGTCGCTTTGGGACGTTAAAGCCCAATAAACCAAACATACAGTAAGCTATGGTGCCCACTACGGCACAGCAAAAGCTCACTAAATGTACAGTCGGGGACAAAAGTCTCCGGACCACGCGTTCCTCAAACGAAGCTTATAGCTCTACTATCAGACAGCGGCTGGAGACCGCACTAGTGGAAATGGAAGAAAAAAAAATTTAACTTTTACCTCCACAAGTGTGGTCTACAGCCGCCGACTAATAGCAGGGCTATCGGCTTTGTTAGAGGAACACGTGGTCCGGAGACTTTTGTCCCTGACTGTACTCCCCTGATGCAACCTTAACAGTAGGGGTGCATGCGATGCCTCAACACAATTTTATAAACACCTCTTCCAATTTTAATGGAAGCCAGATGAGGCCTTTCAGAAAAACAAGCTTTCGCCCATAAACCTTTTACACTTTCTCCCAACTGCTAACCTTCATGCCTGCTCCAAACATGCAATGCGAGTGAGAAAAGTTCATAACTTGTGCCACATCACTGCAAATCAGCAAATTTTTCCATTCTTTTACTCCTGTGCAAAGCGAAACTTCATACAGGAACTCTAACAAATAGAAATGCCAACCATGCCAGCAAATGCTGCTCCCCGTAAGTGGTTCCAGGCCACGATGAGTAAACTAACAGAGGCACCCCCAAAAGGGTGACACAGCGAGTGTACAGTGAGTGATGTGACTGGCACTGAAATCAGAGCAGAAGTAGTCTGTCATGAATAGGTTTCACTAAGCTGAGGCATGTCCTTCAATTCAAAGACAGGTTTGATAAAAGAGGAAAAGCTGTATAAACAGGTGTTCAATATTTTGCCCCCAGTCAGATGAAACAAACTGGGCAAACTCAAGCACATGCAAATTTCAGAAAAATAAGATCAGATTATTGAGATATTACCTGTTGGCCAGCTTGGATTTTTCAATCTGCTCGTGGTACCGGGCATACCACTCCTCAAGCTCTTTCTTTGCCGTTGCCCGAAGCTCAGCTTTCTTCTCCTCTTCTTCAGCATCTGAAGCAATCAGACCAGTCATCACCCTTTCATAAGTAACACAGAAAAAGTGTAAGGGTTTTAACAAAGTTAAACCGAGAAGAAGTGTGAAAGCACGAGTTTAGCCTGGTTGGCTCATGGTCTTGCTTTTCTGGGTTGTCGGCACGTTTGGCGACGATAGTAGACTCTGGTTAAGCTATGATCAAGGTTAAGCTGATCGGATCTGTTAGCGCCACAGAAGGAAGTTGATGAAGACGATTATGTGCAATGCACAGCGCGAGAGTGTGTTGCAGTTTAACATTAGGATGATAGACTGTGGCGATAGCATAATGCTCTCGCGCAGTGGCCAGCGAAGCAGATCTGTTTGTGCCACCGCTGGTTCACAACCCAGTCGCGGCAACATTTATTTTATTTCTGCACGTATCTGAGAGGCTTCAGAGAGACATTGACTTTTTCGGGATTGCTAGTGAAGTAGTGCTCTCGCACTAAAACACTGCAAACATAATTTTAAAATATTTGGGGGACACTTAAGTTGTGCCTTCAAGGGTAAGACATGACAGAGTTAATGGGTCCCGTCACCGACTCTACTTGGATCTAATTATCATATTACTCAATCACGCGCTCTACAAATGTTACCAGATCACACGACCTGGCAATGTCAAGCGACACAAGCATACGGTCGTTTGTGTACACTCACCCCTCACAGATATGCATTCAGCTACTATCTTAATTGCTTTTCCCTTTAATTTAGTGAACCCCTAATTCCCTTACTTTAGCGCCTCTCTAATCACACACACATACTGATTTGAATACAATCATATGCTACCACATTACAAAAAAAAACTACACAACATATAAAACTCCCCTTAAGCAAACCCTACAAACACGTGTACGTGACGAAGGAGTAGCATGTCCGCCGGACTACCTGCCAGTCAGTCCTCTGTCTCTGTGTGAGCATGTGGTGTGTCTGCATGCGTGACTGCGTGAGTGTACATGCTCAAGCCTCAAGGAACACTTTTTAAGTTCCGATTCCTCTACAGCCCAAACCGTCAGAAAAAGACAACTAAACACTAGCTAGCTAGAAATTTTGCCCAAGAAACACTGAAAGCAAAGCACAGCCAACCTTTCTGTTCGAGCCTTTTGGCCTGCTCTTCACGCCATTTCTTGATCTTCTCCGGCTCCTCACGAACAGGAGTTGGTCGTGGTGACGTATCCGGGACAACAGTTGGTGGCTGGGAGGGCCCATTCATCTGCAACAAATTCAACCAGAATCTGACACTGCAAAAACATGAGACTAATTTAACAGAGCTGGCGCACAAAATGGTGTTGGTGTTCTGCTGTGCACTCAGATAGGTGAGCAGAACCATAACACCACAGGATTTCCTTTCAGTATTGCCCATCAATGGAACGTCTGCCATTATATGCTTGTCTTGCTCTGAAATAATTCTGCAGGTTGAGAATAGCATCAACGGCTACTTGACAAGAAAAATGGGTGCAGCCTGACATGAGCAGTGGAAAAAGGTCGCCTAATACCTCAAAGATTTAATAGCCAAGGCGAATGGTGCCATCAAAGCATGAGACTATTATTTGCACCCAATGGAGTTAATTGAAAAATGCTGCAGTTCCTTGAATGCAGTTAAGATTTATTCAGGCATTACCAGAATTTCTTTCCTCACAATGAGAGTTTTCTTCAATCCATGAGAGCTGCACAATACAGAATTTGTATGGCCACTGAGCAGTGCTTTACTGCTCAATCTATGTTCTATGTAAATCTACGTTCTATGTCCATGTTCACTAACACCCCACTTCTTGTTTCCTTTCTAAACCTCAATGCACAAGTGCACTACAGGGAATACTTGCAGTCACTCGGCCACTTTGAATTCACATCAAACAAATGATTTACAAGATGATAATGATGATGATGTGGCCATATCCTATAAAAGTGTACACCTGATAAGGCAGTGTCTAGCCAAAATGTAACCAAAGAATAAAAGGAAGGGAATAAATCGAAAAGTGATCCCGTGCATCGTGTGTCTCATTAGTAGCTGCACCCTAGGGCCTCCCACTCAGCTAGGTGACACTTGCAGGCTGCTACCGCCTTTGCTCTCACTAGCCTAAAACCATCTTGTCTAAAACCATCTGGTCTAAAACCATCTGGTCTAAAACCATCTGGTCTAAAACCATCTGGTCTAAACCCATCTGGTCTAAACCCATCTGGTCTAAAACCATCTGGTCTAAAACCATCTGGTCTAAACCCATCTGGCCTAAACCCATCTGGCCTAAACCCATCTGGCCTAAACCCATCTGGCCTAAACCCATCTGGCCTAAAACCATCTGGCCTAAAACCATCTGGCCTAAAACCACCATCTGTCAGACAACTTCCAGTGCACTATTTGAGGCAAATGTAATGCTGTTTTTGCTGCACAAATAAATGAAAGTGAATTTAGTGTAAAACCAGCTTGTGTACAGATTGACTACTGCATCTTGGTGGACCATCTGCTGCAACACAATGGCAACTGAAATAAGAGTATACTAAGCTGCACGCAAAGACCACAGGCTTCAATAAAAGAATTCTTTGAAGCATTCTACACTTGGCTGAAGCTACGCTAGACAATCTCAGAATCACCACAAAAATTAGTATTCCATCATGCACTTGCCCAGAAATGCTATATTTATCCCTAATGTCCTGACTTGTAAGGACTAGTTTAGTTTGGAGCAACAGCAGGCACGGCAAATGTAGAACTATGAAGGTGTAGAATTTCCTCTACTAATTAGTGACTCATCAGTGACAGATGCTGAACCTCAGTAATAAAATGTGAAGCCTAAGTTCCTTCTATTACACACCTCACTGCCTTCCAGAACTTGTCTAATTCGTCACCAGGAACTTGCCTCACAAGGGCTGCGCCTGCTGCACAGGAGCTCGTACGCTAACGTCCAAAGCTTTTTTTTTTTACCACGTTATTTCAGCGGCGCTTCTAGTAACTCATCATAAGAGGCTAAAAGGTAAAACTCACCTGCACTTCCGCAGCGACATCGTCCAAGGGGCCGTCTGCGGCAGAAGTGTAATGCACAGAAGGTATATTACTTCAAAAGAAGCGAGAACGGGTATAATCGTCGGTCAATAATTTCTGACCGAAGGAGCTACACAGTCCAATGCACGTGATCTTACACGCCGTCTAGTAGGGCCAAAGACGCGTACCAAGCTAGAGACGTGTAGTACTCGCGGTACTAGGATCTTATCAGCACAACTATTTGTCGACGCTATTGAACCGTTACAGCTTAGTCCCACGAACTGCCCAATTTCGCGGAAAACCCCAACGAAACAAGAACCGCCAGCAAACTGGCGAAATGAACTGCCCCCTACGAGGCCACAAGTAACGCCCCAATCGCTACGCAAGCGATGACACAGCTTTTGAGCGATTCCGACTTTACGGAAAAGTCCAAAGTAAAGCACGAAACACGTCCGCCGGCTTTCTACTATTCGGCAGCATGAAATATGCTCGAAACAAAAAAGCTAGAACAATAATGCCGGAAAAAGCGCACCGAGGGTGGGCTGCTGCTGTGGTGGCTGGGGCTGCTGCACGGGAACACCGTCGAAGTTGTCATCCTCCAAGCCGGCCAGGACATTCTGCTCCCGGGCGAGGAATTCGGCCGCCGGATCCTCTTCCGTCACTGGCGGATTGTCGAAGTTCGCTTCAAACTGATCGAAATCGGCCATGGCTAGAGTTCTGGGCGGAATCTGCGGAGCAGTTCAATCGCACTGCAGTAAGCTCGTAGCGCGATAAAAAACCCACAACTGTTACGTTTTGACGAGAACAAGATGTCGGTCAGCAGCAGCGCCACAGCGGCAACCGGCTACTAGGGGCGCCACAATACGGACGTACTTACGTAGACGTACGGATATCTTTCCGGATAAACAAAAGCTGTGATTTGAGAGCCCAAATCTTTGGCGTTTCAATTACGAAATTACATAATTAGTGTTTCAATGTTCAATATAATATATTGCACAGTGAATTATAATGTCCAGGTTTTGTTCGTTCAAGTGCAGGATGTCGACCTACAACAGTCAGCCGCACGTGTAATGTGCCGAAAAACAGCCTAGTTTGTTTTGCACACTAACGGTAATACTTTGCGTCTTTATAATCTATTACCTAGTAGCTGCAGAAAGAGGCTCGTAACACGATGCAACGATATTCGCTCCATGGCACCCTATGCACAGAGAACTGGCCATTCCATGTGTGACGAATGCCTTTCGTAAGCGACGTAAGCCAGAACAGTTCAATTTAACAAGCACAGAGTGCAAACCGGAAAACAAAATAAAAGATAATCTGACGGTTAGAATTCACAGTGACAAAAAACGGCTGCACTTCACGTCGGAACCGCGTATGTGCGGGAGCGTAGCGGTGAACGGCGGGCCATGGGCAGGCCGAAGTCCGCCTGCCCGAGAAACAGATTGTTGCGCAGCGCGCTGGAGCGCTCGTTAAACACGTTCGTCCGCCGTGAGCGCTCTGGAAGCCACTGCCTCCTTTTCTGAAGCGAAAAGCTTCACTAGGCTCGTGAACACCGCGCGTCGCGTGAGCCACACCTCGGCGCCGCCGCGGCGCGCGCTGTGTCGTCACTTCTCCTCGCCACCGTTTTACCCACGGTGTGTTTTACCCCTCGCCGCTGCCGCGCGGTCGCCGCCGCCGCCGCCGTCGCAAGAGAAGGTTATTTCGCAAGGCGTTGCGAAAACGCGTGAGCGGCGGCGGCGGCCATAAAAGAGGCCGCGCGCTACTTCGCGCGCCAGCTGCTTGCTACTGCTCTGATCACCGGGCCATCTTTATGGCTATACAGAAAGAGCAAGACATTGTGTCCATTGAAAAAGAAAAAATAGAGATTTTAATAGCCTTGTATAACGATTGTACAAGCTTTGTATACCTAAGACAACACGTTTTGGAAAAGCTAGAAGGCTATACCCAAATTGTAACCCTATGTATGAAACCTTAAGCTAAACCACGAGCATCGCCACGATGCTTTTCGCTTCGAGATACCCAGGCTTAACAGTTTAGCTAAGCCTCAGCCCAACTTTTTTAGTGGCTCTTTTTCTCCGCCTCTTCTCGAGTTCTCCGCTTATAGCATGCGCTGAAATAAACGCTCCGTATGTGTGTATAACGACGAAAGGAATTCCTTTCCATTCTCTTTATGAACCACAGTTGAACAGTGACAAGGTCGCAGCCGCACGCCGCTGGGAAAAATTCTGAATTCTAGCGACATTCAAAGCGGGCATGTGCAATTTGTATTTCTAGCAAGAACATGAAAATGCCTCTTCACGTCGGTATTGGAGTACTGTACACGTATATATATCGCACAGCGACGTTAGTTCAAATGCGCATAGTGCCCCCGACGAACCCTTTGATAAAAAGTGTACCTGAAGTTTTCTACAGCGCACCCAAAAACTCAAGAGTGTAATCAACAGAAGTATTGAGACGCGGAGCCTTCAGACAGCCTCGGTACGCAATCCGCCAAAGCTGCAAGACAGGCGCTGTGCTTCTGCGCTACATGGGAGCACGGACGTTCACTAAAAAACACCGCGATCCAAGCTGGTTGGCAGTCTGGTAACTGTGGGGGGCCTATTTCCCATGAGTCAGTGCGCAAAAGGGCCCTCGGCAGACAAGCGTTTGCGGGACGGCAGGCTGGAAACGCTGATTGGTCAAAAAAATGTGACGTCATACGCGTGACGTCATAGGTCACGTGATATTTAATGACGTCATGTCCGGTTGGGGACAGGCATGTTTTCCCTAGATTTTCCCCCGCCACCGCTCGTCAGCGGACGGGGCTGCTCGCGAGGAGCCGAGAGGCGAGGAGGCAGCGTGCACTGCAGCGTTGCCTCCTCGGCGTGTCCCCGTCATGTCTTTCGACCCGCCGCGGTGGCTCAGTGGCTATGGCGCTCGGCCGCTGATCCGAAAGACGCGGGTTCGATCCCGGTCGGGGTGGTCGAATTTCGATGGAGGCTAAATTCTAGAGGCCCGTGTACTGTGCGATGTCAGTGCACGTTAAAGAACCCCAGGTGGTCGAAATTTCCGAACCCCTTTCACTACGGCGTCCCTCATAGCCTGACTCGTTTTGCGACGTTAAAACCCCAATAAACCATAAACCCATGTTCTTCAGTGCGCGCGCGAGATTAAAAAGCGCACCTGTCGCGCTGCGCTGTCACACTGCATGCCTGCTTCCGTGCATTTCTTGCGGACTCCTTTCAGTCATACTTAGCTATACTTTGACCAAAAGGCTTCTTAAACAGTTATTTCAAGTTTTATTGCTATGTATAAAGAATATGTTTGTAGCAGGTGCGTGAGCCCGAACAAAAGAAAACTGTTTTTATTCCCCTTCAGTATTCCTGCTTATCGAGACTTAAGTATTTATATGTTGCAGTACATCTTTTTTCAGGCATCACAACTGATGTTTCGATGTGTTTGGTAATTGACTTCATTGTAGCTTCATACTTGCACCATTTAAACTCTGCACATAGCTCTTTTTTCACAAAAGGAAATGTGATTAGGTTTCTGAATAGTTTGGGATCACAGTTTGGGATCACAGTTGTGGATCACAGATCACAGTTTGGGATTATACACAAGACACAACGCATAAAGGTATAGATTTATCACTCTAAATATGCAAGTTGTTCATTGATGATGGCTTGATCGAAACAAGAGCGGCGCTCTTTCATTACGAATCCTGCGGCGCTGAAATTTTTCTCGCTGCTTGAATTGGTGGCCGCAACGGCTAATACTTCCATAGCAAGAGAAACGCTTGAAGTATGAAGGGGAATGACAGACGTGGTGTCGTAAGCCATGGATGGCGTGCCACAACAGGAAGACTTTTTGACTTGTTAGAGGATAAGCGAGCAAATAAGCGACAGGGCGGCGCTATACTGCGAATGCCGATGTGGCCGCGACGTCCCTGCTTGTACTATTCACGGGAAGGCACGGTGCTGTGTTCACTTTGCTGACAAGCGATTACGGCGAAACGCAGCACTGCGCCAGAATAGTACAAGCTGAGCCGTAGTGGAGGCGCCAGTGACATTCTTCTAATGCCTTTCATGTGGTGCCCCCCCCCCCCCTCCTTCGCTCTCGCCCGCGACTATTGTCCGTCTCCCCGGCCGGAACCTGCCGGGTAGGCGGACAAGAGAGAAGGCTGCCGGCTCTGCGGTGCGCTGCGAGTGGCGAGTGGAAGAATTTAACCTTTTCCCGATGTGCTGCTGCAGCGCTACTCCGTGACCCCGCGACCTCGCGTGCGCCGTACGCAGCCCTGCCTCCGCTTCCCAGAACCATCCTTTCTTCTTACAAGGCGCCCAAAACTGGTTGCTTTGCCCCAACGTTGGTACTTGCTAGAACGAAAAATGCGTTTCTAGCCCCAGCTAGCTTTTTTTTTTTTAGCGTTTGTACTATCCTCCCGTCCTTGTACATGCCCTCCTGGATGGTCTAGACACAAATCACTTCCTGCTGTGCATGCAAGACGCCCAGCGCACCACAGCCATATTCGCTCTTCCACATATATGATACATGCTTTGCCCAACTTAGAGCCTTGGGCGTTTGGTTGTGAGTAACACCGTATGGCGCGTAATGCATTCCCATCAGGCAGAATTAAAATATGAGAAAATTCATCGCAAGATATATTTCCTTGTATTCTCCAAGTAAATTACTTCTATACTAACTCCTCCCTTCTGAAGTGACCAAAAGATAAAACAACTCAGCGTGTAAAAAAGGTGAATGCAAAAATACACTACTTTTGTGCAAAATTCACAGGAAGTGCACTTAAATTGCCACAAGTGCATGGCCAATTAAGGAAAAAAAAACAAGGGCAAAGGACGGAGACGCACAACAGGAACACAGGACGACGCTGTGTTATGTGTTCCTGTATTCTGTGTTCCGAGTTCTGTGTCCCCGTCTTTTGCGCTGGTTTTCTTTCTACAATCGTGAACCAATTAACTCGCCCAGCTCTCCACTCTACTGGACCAATAAGGCATCAAGCTTCACAGTGCATTAGTGTTATATCTTACGCTACATATTTTCGAATTGTTTTTGCTCGGCATACACGTCTTTCATTTGCTTAGGAAGAAAGCAGCGCAGTCAAGAAAGTTACTCCCTCCTGCCAGCGAAAATTAAAAAAATGCGGGTTTTTCAGCGCCAGTATAAAATCTTTGCATGCTGACGGCATGTTGAAATTTTCGTTAATGCACCGTAATAATTATCTCATGAAGCCCCAGCTCTTGTGGCCCAGGACGAAGAGTACGATGATTTATGGCAATATTTGAGGTGCATTTATGAGCCAAGTTCTTATTGCTCTAACGTTCTCCTAAGCAAATAAAACTGAAAATTGTGATAATTTTGATAATGCTTTATGGAGCTAACACTACCAGGACGTGGTAAATAAACAAAAAATAAATTCTTTGATAAAGGCCTGTACGCTGCACTTGTGCTGCTCATTTATTTCATGCTGTCCATTTTCTCAGTGCAGTGTCTTCTTTGATATGCATATTTCTGGCTCATTACATACTTTGCTTCGGTTCACAATTCTTCTTTTAGCTATATTTCATCCACTTTCCTGCCATAATCTCTATTCAAACGTAATTTGTGTAATTTTGCTTTGTCCGGGCTCCTGCAATGTTCTAGTATATATGAATGATGTGAAGACCTGTTTCAAGCTGTTGCACTATAATTCAGTCTAACCTCCTCGATCACGATCACCTAAGCCTTTCCTTATCTGTTGCCATACTTTTTTATGGAAACACTTAAAAACAAAGCACCATGATCTATTTCAGTATTGTTTTATTTGCCGATCTAATTTTTTCGAAGATAACATGGGATACCAACTCCCCTTTAATGTCCCCGTTCTCGTCTCGAAGTCGCGAATTTTTAGATGTGCGCTCAGTATTCTTGTTAGTGCATTTGTGCTCACAAGGGACTATAACAGCCAACGCGGCTAATACGCTAGATTTAATCCTGACAAATCGATCTGACATAGTCTCACCTATTAGATACCTGCCAGGCATCAGCGACCACTTGCTAATGCACTATGACATTAATCTAGCCACTCCGAACACTAACAAAAAGAAAAAAAATAATAATACGAGACTACAATGGAGCAAATTTTCAGGCGATAAATAATGAACTATTTTTTTTTTATCGATGCTTTCCCATAGCTTTGGTGTCCGCAGCATTCAAACCAACTGGAGCATGTTCACAGCTATAATCACCCAACTCACAGAACAATACACTCCTGAACGCACTGCTACCACCCACTCAATAGCTCCCTAGTGTAATAATCACATTAAACGTTTATCTAACAAAAAGAAAGCCTCTACCGCATCGCAAAGTTCTCGCCAACTAGTGAGCGATCGGACTTCGTATTCAGCGGCTTCCAACATGTATGTTCAGGCGCTCAAAAGCGCTAAAAGCACTTCCACTCACATGTAACCACCAATGTCAAAAATTCTGGCGGGTCATTAATCCTTCCACCGACGATAGTTTTGCGTTATCTGACCCGTTAGGCGACCTCATCCCTTCCGACGTTCGCGTCACGATTCTTAACCGCGTAATCACTGACAACTTTACACCCATATCTGATGTATACATATGCCTACAACTCACCACTTCAACTATGTTTTCATGCCACCTATAACTGTTGCTCCTACTGGTGTGAATAAGCTTATTGATGGACTCAGTGTTCATTCCGCTCCGGGTTATGACTGCGTTACTTAAAAAGCACTGCAGCTTATTCGCCCATTATACTAACCAAACTTTTCCAGCATTGACCAGTCAACGCTGCTACTGAGTGGAAGATCGGAAAGGTGGTTACAGTCTACAAATCCGGCAGCAAAGCATCCCCTATTAATTATCGTCCCATATCCCTTACCAATACTTGACCCAAAATGTTCAAACATATAATATTCACCAACCTTGTTAACTTCCTTTCATTGAACAACTTTTTATGTCAGCGCAACATTGTTTTCGAAAACTTTACTCTTGCGAAACACAGTTAATATAGTTTACACATGCATTGCACTGTATTCTAGACCTATCATCACTAACTGGCTGTATATTTCTGAATTTTTCAAAGGCTTTCGACGATGTATGTCACAACCTTTTGGCTCACAAACTAAAACATCTTAATATTGACTGTAACTTATTGAAATGGATTGAATGTCTACTTAATCGCTCACAATTAGTTATTGCTTACGGTTATAACACCTGTTTTACAGAGGTGTCTTCCGGAGTTCCACAAGGTTCAGTTCTTGGACCCTAGCTACTGTTCCTGATCTAACATTAATGATCCCCGCTCTCTTATGGATTCTCATATTCACCTATTCGCTGATGTTTGCGTCATTTTTAGAGAAATAACCAACACTAACAACCTTACATTACTTCAGTCAGTGGCGGTCACAGAGAGTGGTTTTAGGGGGAGCGGACAGACTGCTGTATATAAAAAAAAGAAAAAATAGAAACAACGATTTTTCATTTTATTTGCACAAAATTTTTTTTGCGCTTTGTTATTGAAAAATAAATGGCGAAAGGTATAGACGTTATACCATTACTCAATCTTTGAATGTTAACGTTTACGCGAGCAATATTCATTTCGATACCAGGGGAAACGAGTCGACGTCTGAGATAATTGCCACGACATGTCCACTAAGGTCAAAGCACCTGCCCGGACATTTCACCAGTGGGGTTAGCGGCCTTCATTTATCAGTTCTGGGAAGTGGCTTAATTTGTTCTGCCCTCAGTCCCCAAGGCGGCTGGTCGGCGCTCCTTGTCAAGCCAGAAAGGGATGGTCCCCTCGCTTGCGTCGCTGTGTCCCTGGTGGGATAAAGACATGAATGGGTGGCTCCCCCCCCCCCCCCCCCCCTCCCGCCGACGAGGTTGTTGGCCACCGCAACCGCAGGTAAATGGCACCGCCGTCGCCGCCGCGCCGGCGGCATGGCAAGACAACGGTGGCGGGAACTTGATTACTTTTGTATTTTGTAAATAGTGTACAAAGCTCTCCCCTGTCCTTTCTTGCTGTCGCTCCCCTCTATACTTCTCCTTACTATCCTCTCCCTTTCCCTGTCGTTTCCGCCGGCTGCAGCTCGGGTGCTTAAGATATTAGATAGCAATTGCCGCAGCCGGCAACACTCTTTTGCTTCCTTTTTTTTTTAAAAAATAAACCACTACCGCCAAGGCAGGAACACGATACCTATCAACGTGTAGAACGTGGAATTGTGTGAAATAAGACAGCCGCTAACAAGGTGAACGTACAAAGCAGGGGACTACTTGACGAGACCGCCACTGACTTCAGTGCGAAGAATGGTGAATGCAGCTATATATGAACAAATGCAAAGTCATGCGTGTATCTAGAAAAACTTCCGTCCCACCTCACTACTACATCGATAACATTTCGTTGGAATCAGCCTCATCATATAAGTGCATCGGCGTCCACATTACTTATTATCTTAACTGGTCTCTTCATACCGAGAACATAATTGAAAATGCTAATCGCATGCTTTGCTACTTACGTCGCAACTTCTTTAACGTTCCTTCCAATTTGAAACTACTGCTTTATCAAACACTAATACGATAAAAACTCGAGCATGCAACACGTGTATGGCACCCTGCTCATGACTTCATTAATGATCTTGAGCTGGTGCAAAATAACTCTGTGCGTTTAATCCTTGTTAACTACAACCGCACAGCTATGAAGTCTAATATCTGCCTCCCATAACTGACATCGCGTAGAAAAGTGTTTCGTATCACCCTGTTCCACAAGCTGTACCATCATCCCGCTCTTCGTGATCACCTCATCCCCCGTACAATTTCTGTATCCCGCCGCATTGATCATGATCACAAAGTTGGAAGTATGTCATGCAACAGAAAATGCTGCTCGCAGTCATTCCTGCCGCGAACCTCATGCGACTGGAACCACCTTACCGCAGAAGTTGCCGGCACTGAAAATTACGAGCAGTTCCGCGTAGCACTAGCTAACATTGTATATTCAGGCGCTGTTTAATGTTCATGTAATCAACTGTATTTTTCTCTCAGTTTTAGTATATTTACCATTCCCCCTGTGTGATGCCACTAGCCCGTTGTGCTCTAAGCGGTGCGGGCCGGGCTCTATTATTTTACTTTCCTTTTAGACAAGCCCACCCTAACATCTGTGTAATGCCACTGGCCTTGAGGGGTAAATAAATAAATAAACAGAGTAATATGCAAGCCTCTCACACAACATTCACTAATATTTCTTTCTTTCTGTAATAACAATTTGTAGACAGCCTAAAGGCTCATATTTCACTGACGTGAAGGTTCATTTTTCAGTCACAGTTCCATACTGTAGAGCGCAGGATAGCGCTTGTGCTGCATAGTTATTCTTCTGTGTGTGTCATTGTAGGCGCTATTGTTTGTTTTCTCAAGTACTATGCACCGTGTATCCCAAACTGAAGTTCTTCTAAATCTTCTTTGATATTAGCAGTTGCAAATTCAAGCCTTCTGCAGGATTTGAAGGAGGCCCAAGGAGACGAGGACTAATTTTATGCATATGCAAATGTAAACAGCTAATCTATCTGTACTATTGTAACTTGCATTCTTTTTTGCTTTATGTGCTGTTCTTATATTTCGTGCCATAATGCTGAATGTCGTGATTTTTGTATGTATTATAGTGTAAATTGATACTGTATGTCTGCTGTCAAAGTGTTTTCTTTTTCTTTACTGTAATGCGCGATTGTAATGTTTATCTCTTATATTGTTTGGTGTACTTTCCATGTTCTTTTAAAGTACCAACTTGTTTTTCCTACGTTCAAAACTGTCATCTAATGGTCCCCTGGGCCTTGTCAAGCTGCGTGCACAGCTTTTAGCCCAGGGTGACCAGCGAGATTTTTCTGGTAAATAAAGTGCATTGACTGATTTATTAATTCATTGATATGCAACTTACAAATGATTGGAAATGAGGGGAACATGTGCACAGGGCGGAAAGCGCGTGGTCTGCCAGGAAACACTGAGGTGGCCCCGAGAAGGGCCTTTAGTAAGGACGACATCCGTTTTGTGCCTCTTCACTAAGCAGCGACGACACGGCGTGCGCAGTCCTCGTTTTGCACGAGCTGTCGAAGCAATCCTTGGTAAAAAAAAACACGAGGGAACAAAGTCGTGCTGTGTATGCAGATGCGATCGCCTCGTGGTTCCATTCACGGCGAACAACCATCCGGCAAGCCTGGCTCTTTCGACGGATTCAGGAAACGACTGAAAAGAACAAAAGTAAGGAGCGAAGAAAGGTGCACTGCTTACAGGTTAGAACACAAAAACAAAGCTAGGCGCTGCACTCGGTTAACCCATTCAACGAGGCGTGGCGTGAGCTTTAAATCCGATTTCGACAAGGCGTGAGAAGTCGCTAAAGAAGCAAAGGCACACTGCACTGAATGAATGATATAGATAGACTAAGCGCAAGTCATAACTTCTCTAAAGCCACACTGCACTCGTTTAACCCTGCAACGAGGCCTAGCGCGGGTTCTGATGTCTGGCGCCGATTTCGACAAAGAGAGGGAACACGGCCGCGAGATTGATGCCCGCAATCTTCCAGGAAGCAATGAAGCGGCCCTGAAAAGGGCCGTTTGGAGCAGCTCTTCAACGTCAACCTACAGCGGCGTGGCGGCGAGCAGTAGGCCCAGCGTCCGCGGCGAACAATGACATCGGCATCCGAGAAGCATATCCAGGGAACGACGCTGCAAAAAAAAAAAAAAAAGTTTCGTTACAAGCACCGCAATTTGGTGAGTCCTCAATGCACGAGAAAACTTGCGACAATGTAGTTCAGTCCTTACCTCAGGGTTGAGAATGCGCACCCCCGACAAGCGCGTCAGCGTAGCTGTCAAACGGCGGTCCTCAAAGCGCGCCTGATGCGGATCCTTGTAGTGCCGCGGCAAAAACTTTAAATACGAGCACGACACTAGCCACGTGCTCCTGGGGAAACGGCGAAAGCCGCAAGCAAAAACTGCACAGAAATTTCAGCTGGCTGTCGCCGCCGAGCGCACCACGCACGAACGCCATAGCTGCACACGCCTCGAAACGAGCGCGCCGAGGATCACGAAACGAATGCGGCATGCACGCGCGGCGCGGCGGGTGCACCTAGCGATTCCCCAGGCGCTCTAGGGAGAGGTCGAGAAAGGCGCGCTGACGCCACGTCCGGTTGAGAACGAGGGCGAAGTCAAAAAACGTCACGGAGAAGCGCATCCCATCGACCAATCAGCGTTTCCAGCCTGCCGTCCCGCAAACGCTTCTCTCGGCAGCGGCGTCAGAGGAGGATGGCTTGCAGAGGCTGAGCGCGTGACGTCATGCTCCCTCCTAGTTTTTTTTCCCTCCATGGTTAAGCCCCAGAACCAACCATATATCAAAGTTCTTGCTTGCAGGCATGCCTATCGTGGACGCCGCTGGAACTAACGGCGCTGCAGTAGCGCTTTTCTACACATCTCGCGCGTCGTCCGCTACGCACTCATAAAGAGGGGCGGCGCCTTGCCCATACCTGAGGTAAATTATTTTTTTCCGGCGTGAGCAAACAAGAATACGGCATAAATGGTGTTGGTACATGGCGAAAAGCTGTTCCGCTTGGAAGGCACAAGGGTACAACCACTGGGGTTTGGGCGAGCAATATCTGAACGAGGCACTGCACGAGGCGCGCTGCCGTTCTCTTCGTCGCTCGAACCTGTCTTCGCAAACGCAAGCAACGCGCACAGATTAGCTGCTTCGAAAAAAAAAAAAGCAGCAGTGTTTGTGAACACCTTCCGACTTCGTCGGCTGTTCATCAATATTTTGTATTTAGTCCTGCACAGATATTTATAGGCCATCTGTTTCTAGCAGAAGGTTTTCAAGGTCAGTGACAGAAGCTACAGTTTTGAACAGCTGCTTGTGCAGCTTGGTGTAGCCGTTCACGAAGCAGCTACCATCTTCTTCCACAACAACAGCCCTGGGAATCACTAAACGGCTTCCCGCTAGCTTTTTGCAGTAGAAAACTGCACACACGCTCCCAGTTATTTCGTCCTGTATAGATTTATGTTGCCACTCCGTAGATAGTAGAGTCGCAGTCGCCAGGTCACCAATCATGAGTGCAGTTACCTTCGCGTTTATCTGACTTCTAATCTTTCTTGGGCGGAACATATTCAATACATAACTGCCAAAGCATCGCGCACGCTTGGCTACATGAAAAGAAATCTTCTGTTTCTACCCGCAAGCTAGCATACTTAACATTTGTCCGTCCCCAACTAGAATATGCATCAGCTATCTGGTCACCACATCAGGCTTACTTAATTCATTCCCTCGAAGCAATTCAGAACCGTGCAGCGCGTTTTATTTCTCACGACTACAACCGTCATTGCAGCGTAACAAGCATCAAGTTATCTTTATCGCTAACAAGTTTACAGACACGTAGGGATATCGCACTTCTTTGCTTACTACAGAAACTGATATACAGTCGTCACGCGTCCACACTGCCATGACACGCCCAATGCACACTTCACGTCGCCTACATAATAATCTTAGCTTCCAACGCCTATTCGGCCGAGCACTCGCGTTTAATTCTTCTGCTTTGCCACGTGCTATCAAGTGTTGGAATGGCCTTCCGGATTGCACTGCTACCATACGTGACCCATTAATGTTCTAAAACGAATTGACCACCTTCATGCATCCATGATATTGTACATAAATTGTGTTCGTATGTGTAGTCAAATCCATGCAGTGCCGCTATTTGTTTGCTGTTTTTTTCCTCTGTGTCAATATATTACGATTTTCTTCAAGTACGGTGTAATAATCGTTTGCAGTCCAATGTATTTAATATTGTTTACTTTTGTTCTTTCCACTTTGTGCCATCTTTTGTCTGCTAAATATTGTAACCCCTCCCCTCACACAATGTTCCAAGTGTGGAACCTGTGAGGTATTTGTATAAATAAATAAATAAATAAATAAATAAATAAATAAATAAATAAATAAATAAATAAATAAATAAATAAATAAAAGACAACATAGTACTGGTTTCCGCCGAGCGGGGAAGAGGCATCAGCTCATTCGGGCTGACTGTCTCTACGCAAGCCTCGCCTGACTGTCGCAAGGATCTTCACACTTATCAGTCTGCATGACAGCACACGTTTTGGGGGACTTTAGCCTGCATTTCATAATTTTTAGCTTTTAGAATCGATCTGGAATGCTAAAGAGTCGAGGGCCGGCACCGGGCACTAGCGCCCAGTTCCCGCGGGGAATTCGGACCTATTGCCCGTTCACATCGTGTTTGTACTCCGTGATAATATCTTCATGCTCAAAATGACGCTCACATTAGACATGTGAGAGAGCCGTCTGTCCTTGTGATGCAACATCTGCTCACATCTCTTAAATTCGCTTTCATCGCGAGGCGGTTTAAAAAAATGATCGGTGGCATCGTTTCTGTAGCCACTTGTGCAGCCGGGCGCAAATAAGGATGGCATGTGTACCCCTCGCTTGAAGTCACCAAGTGCACATATTTCACCACAAACACGTTTTCACAACAGCGCCATCACACGAAAAACCAGATTGAAAATCTGACTAGCCTGTCGTAACTGCAGCGAGCGAAACTCCCGGGACCATAGAGTTTCTTACTACTACCTAGAGGGAAAGCTGGCGGCGCTGCACTTCAGCCAACATGGACGCTCAAAGCATCATGGGGCGGTGAGCTACTTGTTGCGGCACAGTCGTAGTTTTTCGGGAACACAGAGTGGCAGTACTAAGGCGTTTCATTCCGAAAACGTAGTGAACGTAGTTGGTGTGTGCGCAGACGACTTTCGCGCGAACGCAGTGTGCAAAAGCCATAGTAGTGAAGACGCGACGACACACGACGCCAATAAAAGGTTTTACTCTTCCGAAATGCCATTAAAAAACCTCTTAAAGTATCTAAACAACAACATTTTTTTTGAAAACATATTTACTTTTAAAAGTGCGCTTGTTAATTACGAAATATTAGTTCTTATAGTGTTCATTACTTGGCCAATAGGAGAGCGAGTCGTCTCTTATTTTGGGCAAATTTTGCACTTAAATGCTTTTCTGCTCGTTTGTTGCAATCATTAGACAAGATTTTCAATGTCAGGACGTTTGTAGCTATCAAAGAGCTTTATTTCTTGATTATTTTTTGGCCAAAAGTTGCAGTTCCGCAACAAGTAGCTCACCGCCCCATGATGCTTTGAGCGCCCATGGTGGCTGAGGTGGTCACGTGGGGTCTCCATGCAAACTCCCATAGACGGCTAGCCAGCTTTCCCTCTAGGTAATAGTAAGAAACTCTATGCCCGGGACAGCAGACGATGTAGAAAAGCTCGACTGCAGCGCCACTAGTTCCCGCGACCGCCACTTTAGCCACCTCTAGAGAGAAGCTGCGAAACTGAAACTGCCTAAGAACGTTGTATATATACATGGAGAGAGAGAGAGAAAGGCCACGTCAAAGAACATGCTAAAAGAGTATATATGGTATATTTTAGATATTTTAGACACTATTGAAGGAAGCCGAGGAGAGGCGGCGCCTAGGCAGCGCCCTCGTTCAAGGAAAACAGAAAGCTCGCATGAAAATTGTATTTTGCAATCGCCCGAAGGTGCCGCCACATGTGCCACGTTACTCACAAAGCTGACAGGGCATTTGATCAATTTTGGTTTTTGTAATGGAACGGCAAATAGCTCCTACGACGTACATGGACTTTCTTCCTCAGTCAAATACTCAGCCTGTATTATGCATAATCTCAGCCAATGTAAATATTTTTTCTTTATTCTTAGCGCACTGATCGGTTGGTTGGTTAGGAGGCGCATGTGCTGTCTTAATGGCCAATTAATGCTCACAACGTCCATCAATATTTTAAAACAAGTAAATATCGTACGATATAACGTGATACGCGATCTGTACAAGCTATCACAACACGTCATGAATACGAGAAATATTTCAGTTTGCTGCATTCAATGATGCCGGTGCGCGCAGAGAAAATCGATCCCGCGCCAAACGCTACAAACGTATGGACGATTTCGCTGAGCCGACTTTCGACAAAGTCAATTATGCAGAAATGTTTAATGTCCCCCACGTGTCAAACATCAGGCATAGGTGACATATAACTCATGGATGCACTGTGTGCTCGGCAAGTATGCATTTTATATTTATTTTTTTCTTAGCATTAAATTTGTTATTGCATTTAATCCAGCACAGTGCTTCAGTTGAACTCAGAACTACGAGATCAGATGCTGTCTGCACGATTTGTTTGATCCCCAGTCCGCTCTTTGTATCCAGGGCACTGTGAAGGTAAACAGTTCGGCCTTTATATGCGTTGAAAGCGAAATGCGCAACATAAGCGAAGCAAACGATAAAAACGTATCATTCTTTCTTTCGCGGCTCGTTGTTTGCAAAGCACGCGGCCAGCTGCACCGGTACAGCGACCTTGGACGTGTTCCCGTCCCACATCGCCTTCGCACAGAGAATCTCCATGCCGGCTGGCTTTGACAGTGGGGTTGGAGCAAGTTCGCGCTACAGCGGAGCGAACGACCGCGCGATGGCGAAGCCCGCGGTTCGCGGAAATTTCCTTCCGCGCTTGTTTTGACGAATCAGCTGTAAGCTATCAGTGTTTCCCGCTAGTATCGATTTTCCACCGAAGCCATTCAGCGGGGCTTGGCAACACTGACCATTCTGCGTGAGTAGTGGGGGTGAGCAGCCACTGACTGGAACAGCCGAGCACCGCAGCAAAACTTCGCCCGTAGTACAATATTCATGCAAAGACAGTTGATAAGATTCGTCACATCGAGTTCCCAACGACATCCGGGAAGGCTCAGCTACACTGTTTCACAGCATTATCGCGAATATCACAGTGCGGCGGCGACGCCGCAACCTAAGGTTTTTCGGGGGTTGCCGGCGGCCAGCAGCACCGTTGTAAACATGTTTACATTTTGGCCAGCTGGGCGGGGCCACGCGCACCGCTAGAAGCGGCTGTCGCCGACGAAGTCAGCATTGTTATGTTTCTAGTGACACCGGAATGGCGTACTGAAGGCATAATAATTAAAACTCAGATGTTTTTCGTTGCCCATCGGGCTTTTTTCTCGGACTAGCGGCCGGCACCGCATCGCGCGTAGCCCAACATCCGGGACCTTGGTGAGAACGCCATGGCCGCCTGACAACGGCGTCGGCCAATGAGGAAATAGGTCAGAGGCTGAGCGTCCAATGGGAGCGCCGCCAAAATCACATGGCTTTGTTGTCGAGCGCGGCAGCGGCAGGCGAGCCGGCCCGTAGTGTGGGGAAGGACAAGATCGGCCAGCTGTGCGCAAGATAGCGAACGGTCGTTCCCTCCACGCACCGGTGCGGACTTCTCGGTGTTTGTCGCCGTGTTTTCCTTCGGGCTAGCATGTCAGTGCGCCGGCTCCGGCGCGAGCAGGCGGTGAAATCGTGAGTGTGCGCGTGAAACGGAGGATAGTGAGAGAGCAAGCAGCAGCTACGCGCGTGCGGAGAGAGCGACATGTCGACAGGCAAGCGGCTGGCCAAGCGCTCGATCCTGGGCACGCGAGTGTGCGCCCCGACGCCAGACGGCCTCCACACGCCGGGCGTGATCCAGGCGACCAAGACGGACGCGGACGAAGAGAACATCTACACTGTCACGTTCGCCGACAAGACGACGGGCGAGTACCGTGGCGAAGAGCTCATCGGACCGGGCTTCCAGACCATAGCGGGACTCACTCTTAAGAGCGGCCAGCGGGTGTACGTAACGTTCAACGGCCGCGAGGTGTCCGGAGTCGTACTGGAGCACGACGAGGCTCGCGATGACGTGCTGATCAGCGTCCAGCCATCGCAACATAACCACCACATCACGCAGACTGTGCAGCTGCATAAGCGTTTGGAGGAGGTGCGACTCCTGGAGAGCCGCAAGTCGGCTCGTCTACAGGACTTGGACACCGACTACTCGCGACTCGCCGAAGGTCAGGGCGAGCTGCGACGGCGAGCCGCCTCCCTCAGCATCGACGTGCCACCCTCCATAAAGTGAGTCTTTGCTGCTATAGTTGCACAGTCGTGCCGCCGCGTTGATAAACCAGAATTGATTTTTTTTTTATTCTTGCTATTTACGTTAGCCGGCCGGCCGCGACATGGCCGCTCGCTGTGAGGCCTCAGCTGATCGTGGGTACAGCTGGTTTTCGGATCGGACCGGGTTGTCAGCCTTCGCTGCGTCTCGAAGGAGAATTTTACTGTTTTTTTTTTATTCCCTCTCCGACCTGCCCCGACAAGATTCGCCAAGTCGAAACGAGCCCGGCCGAAGCGGGCAGGCGCGCGCGCGGTCTCCGCCGCGCGATCAGCTGTGTGCCCGCCACCTCCGCAACGAAAGCCGGCCGGCGAGCGAGCCCTCACTTGCTGCGTACACACAAACATGGAGGCGCGCCTCGCCCCTCGCGAACCGGCGCACGCGCACCGACGTCAACCTGACGTCACGGCCTGTTTTGCTCCTTCCTTCCCGGGAAAGCCTCGCAGCAGCAGCGAGCGTCGGCATACCCCCCTTGTGCGTGTGTGTCGCAACTCCGCAGAACACCGCCCTCGCCCCTCTGCCCCTTCTTGCCGTGCTGCTTCGATCCACGGAACGCTGCCTGCCGCAGCGAGGCCTGTTTGTGCGTGTTTGACTTGCTCGGGGTCCGAGCACAGCACGCTGCTGCCTCTCTCCGACGCCCTTCCCTGCGTCCCACAGGCGTTTCGGGACACTGCGGCAGGTTGTGCGTGTTTGTTTCTCCTCTTGCCGTTCCCTCTGTGCCGGGCGAAGCCGGCTTTGCGGGCGCGGCGGCGATGGGGGTTTTCTCGCTTTTTGTTTCTCGCGCGTTCCCTTCCTCGCCGTTTCTCTTCTTCCTCCTCCTCGCGCGCGCGGCCTCATGATCTCTTCCGGGGTCGAAGCGAAGCGGCGCTAGGGGAACCACTACGTTCCTCGGCCGCCTCCTGCTCGCGAAAATCGCTCAGGGACGCTCTCGTTTCTGGTGGCACTGCTATGTGCCTGCCGCCGCCTCTTCTGTATGCGTGTCGTCGTCGCAGACTCGCAGTAGTTTCGAGAGGATGCTGGAGAGCGGAGGGAAGGTACAGTAGAGAGAGAAAAAAAAGGGCAAGGGAATGGTGGCGCACTGGCCCTGTGCGGAGGCCATTTTCTTTCGCGGTCGTTCGTTGGCCGGCGAGTTGGATGCGCTGATTGGGTTTCTAAAGCCAGGGCACTCAGTGGCTTACGCAATGCTGCCTGTCGCGACCTGACATTGCGGCCGTCACTCCGAGTCGAATGAGCTTTGTTGCGAATACTATCTCCCGGCCACTCTGCAGTTACGTCGGCTCGGCTCATTTTCTAACTTCCACGAAACAGTCGCGAAAGCAGCGGCAAGGCGCAACCGCAGCTGAAGTACCTGCTAATAAACGGCTGTTGCATACTAGAGTTCTTGCTGCTGATTGTCGTGCTCATGCCGGCTCATTGTTTCCATGAATTTTTTTACTTCTTTTTACTTTCCTTTTGACGCATTCTTATCTGCAGCCTTTATCAGCGCCGTCTTGAACGTTTCTCCTCCGAATTAGAAATCAGCTGGCGAGGACGACAATAGGCGGTGGTATATTTGGCACGTTCAGTGGCCTTCTCGCCGAGACGGAGTAGACGAGAACAAATGCGTACTACGCCTTGCTCAACGGCGCGCATTGCGCCATTATAACCTGTCTCGAGAACGAAGAGAGATGTGTTCACTTGCCAGCTGGCATGCTCGGCTCACTTGGCTGCACTGGCACTTATTTTTCGTTGCTTTATTTTTTGTGCGCGTAACAATCGTTGTCCATTCGCACTGTCCGGCCAACGCGGATGACTACCTTTGGCTGAAAACCTTTTGGCACCTTTGTCCTTTGGAACGTATGGCGCACTATGATGTCCCTCCCCCTTCAGTTTCATGAAGAGATAATAGCCAGTGACACAACATTCTCCATACTCTGCAGGCTTTTGTTCTTTCGTCAAAAACTTGTCGAATATGACAAATCTAATACCAGTGGCTGTTCGCTGCTCGAACGCCGCGAAATAAATCGAGTGAGCCAAACGAGCAGCAAACAAACCTGAAGGGCTGGACAGTTACACATGCTTCCTTTCCGGGAGGGTGGTCCGATCATGAGATAAGCCATTGCCATCAATTATAAGCTGACCTCAGGATGCTGTCTCTTCTCTGGCTTCTTTTTATTACATGTGTCCGCTCATTTAATGTAGCTGCTTCTGGTTTTCGTTGTATCTCAGTTCTGAGCCTAAGGCGTTTCCAGGACATCAGGCTACGCTGAATTCGTTTTTTTTTTTCTCGTCAACTGCTGTCTGCTGCTCTGCTGTTGTGTGTTTCGTCTGCTCAGTTTGGCTATCTGAAAAATGTGGGTTAGCACCACCGCTTGTGGCACACAACCTCCCGGGTGTGCCGTCCGAAAATGACGAGCAAATGATGCTTTCAGTCGAAGTTCACTTTGCGCGAACGCTCATGGCACAAATTGCAGAGTGAAACGCTGTTTGGCTGACGCTGCCCTCTTCTAATTAGGAGGCAGCTATAGTTTCGAAGTCGTATGCAGTGGGAATCGAGTTTCAAACTTTGCAGTCAGTGCTGCAGAAATTTTTGCACGTTGATGCAAATAAACTTGCGTGCAAAGGCGACAACTATACAGTCTTTTTTGCAAAGGCGGGATTGAAAACAATGGACGCGTTGCACATATATTCCGTTCTTTTCTTTTCTTTGCTGTTTTTTTTTTTTGTAAAGAGCCAGTGGAACACCCCACTCTGCCGTTCTTTTCTTGTAGCACGTTCCCTTTGTTCGTTGTGAGAAAAGGCGCCGCTCAAATGGAGCATTCGAATGGCCGTTTTGCGGCGAAAAATATGAGAAGCTCGCTAGACAAATAAACTTGGCCTGGCGCGCTGGTCAGCCACGTTCGCACTCTTGTTGCTCTGAAGATGATAACGGGCCGTTGCCGAACTTTGTTCCAGCCGTATACATATAGACTCTCGCGTTCGGCTGCGGCACCGTAGAAAAGGTAGAATGAACTGTGAAGTTTTATTGAATGAATGAATGAATGAATGAATGAATGAATGAATGAATGAATGAATGAATGAATGAATGAATTTATTGGGGGGATGAGTGTCTTGAGAAAGTGCATGGTCGACACTCCTTGGCCCAGGAGTCCGTTGGCCTTCGGTTCAGCCCTGGCCCGCTCCACCAGACGAAGCTTTGCCTGCCGCACCGTTGAAGGAACGGCTAATACAGAGGAAAACGAAATGAGAGACCACGCTGTGTGTGTGTGTGTGTGTGTGTGTGTGTGTGTGTGTGTGTGTGTGTGTGTGTGTGTGTGTGTGTGTGTGTGTGTGTGTGTGTGTGTGTGTGTGTGTGTGTGTGTGTGTGTGTGTGTGTAGACGAAGATATTGAATTTGTTAGCGATCACATCCGACCTCGGCACAGTCCTCTAAAACCACGGCCATGGTTCTCGCTCCATCTATGACATTTTCACAGAGCACCGCACGTCGCACGCGCCAGATGATGCATTCAAATTGCGGCGCAGGTGCGATGGCCGGCAAACCTGCGCCATCGGCATCAACAGAGAGAACAGACGGCAGAGGAGAGGCTTGAAAACGATCTCACTGAGCGCAAGGATAAGCGAACGAAAGTAGAAACGAAATTGCGCTGGTCAGGAAGCACAGTGCAAAGAATGCACCTGAGCAGTCCACGAGCGACGTGAGCGAAACTGGGCAAGCGCCGGCCGGCGAAAAGGGGAAGGTCGCTGGACCACCTCCTCCGCGGCCTCTCGCTTTCCCTGCAGGCAGCGGCCACGGTGTTTGTTCACTCCTCCAAAGTGGGTCGTCGCCGTTGTCGTTTCTCGAGCGCGACAAAGCGCTGCCGCCGGTGCCCGCTGGCCTTGTTTTGCACCTTCGTGCTCCGGCACCACACAGTGTATGGATCTCCGCAGAGCGAACCCAGAAATTATAAATTTTGCCCCGAATCGGTAAACTCAATTGCCCAAATCAGGAAAAGAAAACGTCTCCCTGCCTTGGCACCTGTGCGGCTGAGTTTCGCGACAACTTTGACGGGCCAGCTGGTTTTAGTCAGACAAGCACTATACAACTACACAAATACTAGAGAGAGAGAGAGAAACAGATGAATGTAAAGGCAGGGAGGTTAAAAAATGGATTTTTTTTTTTTAGGAAAGGAAAGGCGTAGTAACTGTCTCAGTTCTTTGTGAATACCTCTATCCCGCCGTAAGGGAACGGAGGAAGGTGGGAATGAGAGACAGAAAGAGGTGCCGTAGTGGAGGCCTCCGGAATAATTTCGACCAGCACACGGGCGCCTTTTGCGTTCCGCCTCCATCGAAACGCGGCCGCCGCGGTCGGGTTCAAACACGGGTATACGCGACGCCCAGTATGCTACCCTACACGGGGCAAAGAAACAAAGGAAGAGAAGGAAACGGAAGATAGGAACAGGAACACCTGTTATCCAGGGTGCTTTTCCCGCTGATTTTTTTCTTTTAAACAGCGAGACTGAAAATCAGCGGGACAAGCACCACGGATATATGAAGTCTCTCATAACACGCTTGCCTGAGAAAGGCGAGCAGCTTTGCCCGACAAGCGTCGCCGCTACACACGTTGGGTGAAATGAGAATAGGCAGGCGGGGGGGAATGGAGCGGAGCGGTTTTCCACCGGTTGTTGTCGCAGCCTGTTTGACCAGAGCACGCATGCAAGACGTGGAAGGGAGGCCGTCCGAGCCGCGCTGCGTGCCGCAACGCGCGGGGAAGCGAGCCAGCGCTGCCGACACGCAACGCTGGTCATCTCGGGCAGCTCTCCGCTGCCTCGCGCGCGCATTAGCGCTGCGGGCGGGTGGCGGTACCACGCCTCTCCGACGCGCCCTTGCGCATGCATGCAGGGGGCCCGAGCGGCCGCATTACACACTTCGCGCGCGCTCGCCTGCAGGCTTCGAAAGAGGAGGTGCGCGAGGGAGGGGGAGAGGAGGGTGGTGAGGGCCATACCCTTTCGTGAGGGGTGCCCTTGGAAGATCATCACCGTCATCATCACCATCATCATTCCATCCACGTCCACTGCAGGACGAATAAACACCACTGACCTCCAATTGACCCGGTCCCTCGCCAGCTGCGGCCTTGCAAACTCTACCGCCCCATGTTATGTGTACTTCTCTTGAAAGCCGTTCCGTTAGCCCTAGGAACTATTGGTTGCCTTCTCTTCGCGTCACATGTTCTGCCCCTGCACGTTTCTTATTTCAGCTGGGACGTCATTAAACCTTGTTCCCGGGCTCGCTCTTGTTCTTTCCCTGTATCTCAACGTTACACCAACCGTAGGGGATAGTTTTGAAGAATGAAGATGATGGAGTAGGGGTGAGGTCGATGACATGAATTGAATCCGGTTGAATGGGAAGAGGCTCTACTACCTGTTCATGCTCGTGAATTGCTTAAACGCGGAACTGGCGCCGCGTTTTAATTCCTGAAGTAGAGACTATATTTTCCCGCAGTTGCCGTGGTGGCGCTTCTGCCCTTTTTTTTTCTTTCTCTCAATCCTCCTGTGGGGAGGGCAGCTCGCCTCTTTTAGTCCCTAGCTAGGCGGCGCGAATGTTGCGTTGTGGCCTGGCTATTACAGCGAGCGACCTCAACGACGCTTGCTGTGACCGCCGGCGACGAGTGGTGAAGTGCTCCCTCCAGGGGGTGTCGTGAGCTCAGCGGGTGTAAAGTATATACGTGTGGTGGTCCGTTCGTCGCAGTCCATTGCGAAGCCGGTATGGTGAGTGAGAAAGAGAGAGAGGAGGATATGGTAGAAAGGGTGTTCGGCCCTCCAACGCTCCGTCTTTCTCGCCGTTAGCGCCTCTTAGCACGTCCATGCTCTGCTGCGCTTGGTCGCGGTGCTTGGACGCGCGTTAGAGATTGGTACCGGGTGAGGAGAAAAAAAAAAATAGACGAGAATTGTTTCGCGGGAAAAAAGAAAAGGACAGAACATGTAGCGAACAGGGCCGGAATGCACCGCTTCTTTTTTCTTTTTTAACGGTTTTACGGCACCCCCAACTGGGAGCGATGGAGGAAAAGCTCACCTGCGTCCGCGCTAATGCTATCTCTTGTGCTAATTTCTTTCTTTCTTTCTTTCTTTCTTTCTTTCTTTCTTTCTTTCTTTCTTTCTTTCTTTCTTTCTTTCTTTCTTTCTTTCTTTCTTTCTTTCTTTCTTTCTTTCTTTCTTTCTTTCTTTCCTTCCACACTACCTTTGGGAGTGTTGAGGAGCTTTTAGTATGGTTGTAAGGGCGTGATTTGTACAAGTAGTTTACCCGGGCCGTGCGACAGGAATAATTTTGTGGAAACTCCCGTCGTGGCATGGGCACCAAAGAGCGGAAGCAATGAGAGAAAAAGAATACAAATACAAAGAACTGTGTCGGACAACACGTATATGCAAGCACACGAGCAAAGCTCGGAGGAGGCAGTGTGCATGGGTGAGGGGGAAGGATGGTGAGCGTGTGGACACCCCGGAAAGGAGAGCTGGAGCGAAAATTGGCGCGGTAATTATAACAAGAGCTGCGGATGAACAATTAGGGCCTCGGCCAAGGAGCTGCTCGCGTGCAGCAGCCCAGTATATGTATACGCGCACAGTATATTATTACGTACGGCGACTTCCGGACCGAGGAAGCCGTTACAAAGTGTATATATACGTACAGCGCTCGTCTACAGTGGGGAGACCACCGAGGTAAACCCTCGGAGGAGCTCGAGATTGCCGGCAGGAAAGGGACTGTGTATATAAATGGTGGCCCTAATAGAGGCGATAAAACCGCGAAATTGGTCCGAGTTTATGAATGGCGCGCCCTTATTAACTCATAACGCCATAAGCGCGTACTATTACACGTTCCCCGTGGAAGACATCCCGGAGCCGTTCGCAGGTGACTTCCGTTTCTTGGGAAAAAATTTTCGTAATTAATCACAGAAAAGTGGGCGAAAAAAAAAGAAAAAGAGAACGAAAGGGCGGTACATAAATGTCATAGTTAAAATGGCAAAAGCGTATGCTCACTGTTTTTTTTTTCTTCTTTTTTTTTTGCTGGATCTGGATCGTGCATCGAAAAAGAGAAAATTTGTTCGAGCGCATGTGGATCGGGGCGTACATATGAGGCCTGTCCACTCGTTCATGCCGCCTTATGACTCGCCGTGGCCTTTACTATGTATTCATGGCGTCCTGGCACGAGGTCGTGAGTTCGATTGGCAGCGTCGGCAGAATCGATGGGAGAGATGCAAATAACCGCCCATGCGGTGAGATCGGGGCATGTCGACGAATTCAAGGAGGTCTAAATCAATGCAGAGGAGCTTCCCACTAAACGGCGACCTATGTAACCCAAGAACTGCTGGGGAAAAAAACAAAACAAAAACTTCAACCTTTTGTTTACGATGGTACGCGCCAGGCAGGTGCTGTTTCCTGAATGTTCAGTGACCGCGGCATGCAAAGCAGCCCTTCTCGCTAATTGTGTTCGTTTGGAGGGAGACATCTGATTGCTTGCAGACGCACGCGTAGACCCGTACGGTTTCGGTGATCCCACCATCAGCCCGCACGGATGTTCCCGTGCGGAGTATGAATCCGTCACGGAATATGGAGCTTTGGCGAGGCTTTCCTTGCGTGCTGGCGGGGAGCCTATTTTGCTTATCGCAGAACCAGGGCGTGAGGTGGACGCACTGACTAAGTATAGATACCAAGTATCACATCTCGCCGCTCGCAAAAAGCGTCCGTAAAGCGCGGGCGTGGCCTGCTTGAGAGACACGTGCAAGCGCGCAGGGTGTGTGCGGGAGTCATCGCTTCGCCGGTTATTCACCGGTCCAAACACACAAAGCACGTACTACGCTCACGCAGCTCCGTAATGTGTTGCCTCTTAGCCCGCCGCCAGTGAGGCAGTCTTGCGATGACGTGTTTGAGGACAGAATTTAGAGAACGTGAGGGATTCGCCGCGCAAGAACACTGCTATGATGTGAATATGATACGAAACAAATGATGTGATATTATGCGTGGAGTTTAACATCCTGAAACTGCACCTTGGTTGTGGCTTTAGATGTGTAAAGACAATTCGTTATCAGGTTTAATTTCCCGGAATTCGGAGGGTAAAAATCGGCCGATATACTGTGGGGACGCCTTCGTCCCCTGCGTTCGCTTTCCCTCAACGCACCCCACTGTTGTTAGCTGCCCGCCCCGAAAAGCACTCCTCTCGGTTCGGTTACTGTAACTAACAAGGGAGGGCGCTCGCGTCGCAGCGACACCAGCGCCACGGATGGCGTTTTGTTGCGCGCTCGCGGGGAGCGACGGGGTCTCTTCTCCCTCGGCACCGGGAAGCAAGCGGACGTTTCGCTCGCGGCTTCGCTCTTCGTCGACGGGCGCCTCTTGGCCGGAACTTACTCCCGCCAAGCCCGTCCCGCTCGACCTCGAAGTTTATCCCTTTGCCCTACCGTGGGCGGACGTTCGCTCGTAGCCGTGCTGGTGAGTCGGACATCCTAGATTCCTCAGTGTATTTTGTTGCTAGCTGGCGTTATTGTTGCTATAGCAATAAATGCCTTGTTTGTGTCAGCCAGTGTGTCGTTCCTTTGTTCCCGCAGAGCACGGCCCGCCGTGGTCGGCGTGCGCTCAGTAGCGTACGCGACCACGGGGTGGGGTCAGCGCGGTTTTGAACTGGCTCAGCCGCGCTTAAACGGGGAATACGTGTTTATTTCCCCCATTTCAACCCCACATCTGGCGCCCAACGTGGGGCCTGCTCTTGGAACATTGGACGACAGTCCGTTCGGTTCGAGGAACGCTCTTTGTCCGGACTTGACAAGTGCTAGGCCTAGAGTGAATTTTGATCGCTAGGACCTGCGGCATGCTTTCTTGAGTGCGAGGTGTATTGCGCTGCAGCATGTTTGAACTTTTCGACATGCTCAGCATGTTTTTTTTGTGAAGTTTTCTTCCTGGAGTTTCTTCAAGAACCACTTGGTCCGCATCGAGGGAGCGCGAGGCCTAGCGCCCGCGGAGTTGCCGAGCCCGAAGCGAGTGAGTACGGAAGCCGCGTGGGTGGTCCGAGTTTTCTGTATATATTTTCTCGCTGTCTCTTTTTCGACTCTGGGAGTCGCGGCTCTGGGAGCCGGGTGGCCTGGGGCCACGGGTGCAGTTACGAGCTCGCTGGTATTGCAGCTCGGCACCGGGCGTTCCGACACCGTCCGATACGGTGGGCGCCGATCACTCAGCAGCTGCTTCGTGCAGTGAGCGGGGAGGACCACCCCACAACGCTGATGTCTCCTCGCGGCTGCGCGCACGAAACCCGTTCCGGGTCCTCCTTTTGTTGGGGGTCGTCGACCTTCACAGTGGTAGTGAGGCCTAAGGCTATTCATAGCTGCCTGCGCCATGTCAAAAGTGACACGACCACCGGACCGTGGTGTTGAGAGGGGGCGCACTTTGCTGGCCGCCTGTTTTTTTTTTAACCTCGCATGAACCGAGCATTCTCGTTCAACTCAAGAAAGGGCTTTGTTCACTCGAACTTTGCGTTGCACAGCCGCCCGACACATTTTGCTAGCGAGTTGAGCATTGAGCCACCAGGCCCTTGTGTACACCGTTTCCCCTCCCGTGACCTACGTTAAAGGCATGCGGAGTGTGTTTCGTAAATTTTACAGATCTGGAGCCACTGCGGCTTGCTGTCCTGTGCACATCGTCTCGCCGCCGCCTGCTGCGACGGAGCGGCCTGTATCCTGTTCGCCGCATCCATCCGGGGCAGCCGTGGCGAGACCAGACAGCAGCCACCTCCGGCTGCTGCTGCCCTGGCGACTACTGCGGAATCTTGGCCTGCAGTGGTCAACCGGCCCTCCTCTTCGCGGGCCTGCGGGCACATAGCCCGCGGGCCATGCGAGTCGTCCCAGCGGAGACCTTCACGCCGCCTTCGGAATACCGCGGAAGACTGCGTGCACCCTGTCGGCGTGACCTCCGCTGCACGACCTGCCTCAAGTGCATGAAGACCAGGAGACTCCTCCATAGCATGTAACTTGCAGGCGCGTGGGTCTATTTAAGGTTGGGGGGATGTGGGGACGCTTTCGTCCCCTGCGTTCGCTTTCCCTCAACGCGCTAGTTCCCTGTGGTTAGCTCCTCCGCAAAGCACTCCTCTCGGTTCGGTGACTTTCCACTAACAGGGGAGGGCGCTCGCGTCGCAGCGACACCAGCGCCACGGATGGCGTTTTGCTGCGCGCTCGCGGGGAGCTACGGGGCCTCTTCTCCCTCGGCAACGGGAAGCGAACGGACGTTTCGCTCGCAGCTTCGCTCTTCGTCGACGGGCGCCTCTTGGCCGGAACTTACTCCCGCCGAGCCCGACCCGCTCGACCTCGGAGTTTATCCCTTTGCCCTACCGTGGGCGGACGTTCGCTCGTAGCCGTGCTGGTGAGTCGGACATCCTAGATTCCTCAGTGTATTTTGTTGCTAGCTGGCGTTATTGTTGCTATAGCAATAAATGCCTTGTTTGTGTCAGCCAGTGTGTCGTTCCTTTGTTCCCGCAGAGCAAGGCCCGCCGTGGTCGGCGTGCGCTCAGTAGCGTACGCGACCACGGGGTGGGGTCCGCACGGTTTTGAACTGAGTCAGCCGCGCTTAAGCGGGGAGAACGGATTTATCTCCCCCGATTTCAACCCCACAATACTTACAGAATATATGCTTATTAAGCAAAAAGTTCCGTAATTCGCATTTTTTTTTTTTTGGGGGGGGGGACATTTTTTTTTTTTTGCAGCGCAAGACGATTTACAATAAGCGCGGTGCATAAAATATCCTGTATCTTTTGCGCATTATTTCGAAAACAACATAAAATGGCAGGTTGAATTGAAAAACTCTTTACCAAATGAGATTTTTCTCGTCTCGTACATAACAGCTAATTCGTTGTGTATATTACCAATCCCCTAGCACCTCTGTGACCTTTGCACGCTGGGAATGCGTTCATTCAACACCGCATCGGCCATTTTAAAGGCGAAAAAAACTTTGGATCAGGGCAGCACTTGATATGCTGATGCCAATAAGTCGTCTGCTCAGTACCCGTGTTTTGGCTTCCCACTCTTAAACCTTGTCGAACGTATCCAAAAAAAAAAGGCCGTGTCGTCTGTGACAAGCGTTAAAAGAGATGCAGGATCAACCAAAAACGCACCTCTGGAATGCGCGCAACAAATTCGCTAAGTTCTGCGCAATGTCTTCACCTTTGTGCACGAATAAACGTATGTTCGTGCGAAGGCGAACTTTCGGGTAGAAATCTGGGTGAACCCGGTTTCTCGAGGAATCGGGGGTACAAGAATGAGTGAAATCGGGTTTTACCCGAAAACAAAGGGCTCCGGCCTCAAGGTATACGCTGTAGTGGAGGGCTTTGGATTCGTTTCCACCTACCCGATGTTTTTTAACGTGCACGGACATATCTCGGAGCGTTTTTGCATTTCGCCTCCTTTGAAATGCATCCGGGATTCGATCCATCAACCTTGGGCTGAACGCCAAAGCATTTGGAAGAGCGAACCTCATGTATTCCGCCCCGTACGGACCGGCTGCCTCGCGTACCATGGAGGACGTCGAAAGCCGGGCCCTCTCCTCCTTTAATCCCAAGCCAAAGTTATTCCTCCGTTATGTAGACGACTGCTTTTGTGTGGTGAAAACCTCAGAGATAGAAAACCTCCAGAGTCATCTAAATTCAGTTGAACCGGCCATACAATTTACTGTTGAACATGAACAGCAGGGCAGCCTGCCTTTTCTGGATGTCCTACTTACAAGGCACGACAAAGGCCTGCAGTCCTCGGTGCACAGGAAGCCAACCCACACAGGACGGTACCTACATTTCGATTCGAACCATCCCATCCCGCACAAAGCATCTGTCGTGACGTCATTACTGAAGAGAGCCGACTCCATATGTTCCTCAAGTGAAGATAAAAGGAAGGAGAAGAACCGAGTCATTTCTGACCTCCAAAAGAACGGCTACCCAAGCTCATTCATCCGGCGCATTATCAGGAAGCAAGAAAGGCAAAACAAAATCCGGTCTATTATTTCCTCAGACGCATGCCAGAAGCGGAAACGTGTTTGCATCCCCTACGTGAGAGGCGTGAGCGAGACGCTCGGTCGCATTCTCGGAAAAGAAGGGGTGCTGACAACGCACAAACCGACCAGCACTATCGGTCGCCTTCTCCCCCGCCCAAAAAACCGGCAGCCCAGAGAAAAGGCCCAGGGCGTCGTGTACAAAATTCCGTGTTCCGTCTGCCCGGCGTCGTACATAGGGGAAACGAAGAACTTCGCGGAAAGGATGAACCAACACAAAGCGGACGTCCGTCACATGAATCGTCAACGCAGCGCCGTGGCCGAACACTGTGAAGGGTGTGACCACCCAATTGACTTCGACAGCACCATTGTATTGGAAACGGAAGCTAACCCACGCAGGAGGCTTCTACTCGAGTCGTGGCACATACAGCAAACACGAGAGAATGTTAATCGTTCCCTGGGGACTCTCCCCTCATCCTACGTCCATGGGCTGCGGCCATTGACCCGCAGGTCCTCCACACAGGGGCTTAAAAAGCCAAGCTGCGCTCGCCCGTAGTCACACCGTGAAGAAGGGGCCGAGCCGGTCCCGAAACGTCGTGTTTTTCCTGTATTTTACTTGGTTGGCGTCACTTACCTTCTCCTAACAGAGGGAGGGAAGTTGGGGAAGTCGGGGAAGAGCCCGGGTCGTCGTTGTGTCGGAAGCCGCGAAACTCCGCGGCTAGTGACCTGCAGATGCTGCGCGGTGTACACCGATACGAACCGCTCACGTGTCAGCGCACTCAGCCCTTTTGCGCGTTTCAAGCGCAGGCAGCTGACCCGAGCCGCGGCGTCAACGCTCCCGCGGCCGAGCATTGCACTCCCCGAGGCACGCTCGCCCCTGCATTGCACGGATGCTGTCAGTGCTTCCGGTGCTTTTTGAGCCGGCGTGCACGGCACAGGCAACTTTCGTCTCTCTCCGCGTGTTTCTCGCTGTAAAGGCGGGTTCACGCTGGCGAGTCGCAAACGTCGCGCGACCGATTTCGGGCTGTTTAGTTACGGTTTCTGAAGCGCTAGGAAAACGGGGAGGGTAAAGCTGTCGCGCGCCCTCCGCGACTCGCCAGTGTGAATTCGCCTTAATTCCGATGCCGTGTTCGGGTTATAACGACGCGCGTTACCTGTAATGTATTTAGTGGCTGCAGTCGCATACAGTGGTAGTAAAGTTTCACAAGTTCTTTATCTTCCTTCCTTGCACCAGAGGTGCCCCGCCGGAGACGGTTTGTTTAACTGGAAGACTGAAGCTTTTCTTCGCACCAGGGATGCCCCGTCAGAGACGGTCTTGCGATGAGTTACGATGCAGGGATAAAGCGAATACTTGAAGTTTATGTACAGATATTTACATCACATAAACAATTAGGCACTGGAGAAACATTAAACAGCAAAAAGAGAAAACAACAAAAAGGCGGAACTGGCTAACACTAGGGGAGGCCCCTACTCGGCATAGCCGAAGATGCATAGCACCTGACCTTGGCTCAGAACCCTTTTTCCGGCTCCGGGGCCCGGTTTTAAAGCCCGTGAGGCCCGGCCCACATTTGGTAGCTTCCAATCATGCTACACTCTTTCTACGATTGGCTCATCGAGAGCATGGCCAGCCCTCTAGCCTCCGTAGGGCAAAACACCCTCTCCATTGCAAAATAAAAATAAAAACAAACGCACTCGTGCGAGCACGTGCCGTCCGTTTCCCCAATGACCCCCCGACCTTGGCGTCGTCTCGGAATTAGGGATTATCGGGCTTAAGCGGGCAGTTACCGCTGGAACTGCCACTGCGAGCTTGGACCTGCGTTCCAAGGCGACAACCCAAGGCTGTTTAGTTGGCGCCTCACCGACTCCCGGTCAGTGGCGTCACCCAACCCAGGTCTTTGCCGCTCCCGGCTAGCCGCGCTGTCGCCGGCTATTCCTCATCTCTTTTGCCTCCGTCGTCAACGGCGCCCTGACGCCGTTCCGTCCGGCAGTGCTTAATCCTCTCAGGAATCCTGCAGACTTTTCGAACGAGACGTTCGTCGCGAGTCTGCGCCTCGGCTGGTGTCCGTTAAGACGAGGGGATTAAGACAAGGGGGGGGTGTCGTCGTGTGGCGGCGCTTCAGTCCCAAGCTGCCACCGCTCTCCTGCCCAGCCGACGCGAATCAGCCCCAAAGGGCGATGGACGCCCGAGCGGCCCGGCGCCTGCGCGCGCGCGCGCTTCGTTCCAAGAAATGTCATTCTTCCCTTCGAGCGCACCCCACCGTCCCGTCCCGTCGAGGGGGGGGGGGGGGGGGGGGTCAGGGAGGAATGAAGGCGGCCATCTTTCTCACTTCACCTGTGCCCCAAATCGCGTTAGGCTGGGGACAGAGCACGGGCGCCACGAATGCAAAGCACTGTATGCAGTTGCATGGTTTATGGGTGTTTAACGTCCCAAAGCGACTCAGGCTATGAGGGACGCCGTAGGGAAGGGCTCCGGAAATTTCGACCACCTGGGGTTCTTTAACGTGCTCTGACATCGCACAGTACACGGGCCTCCAGAATTTCGCCTGCATCGTAATTCAACCGCCGTAGCCGAGATCGAACCCGCATCTTTCGGGTCAGCAGCCGAGCGCCGTAACCACTGAGCCACCGCGACAGCGGACGCAGTTACATGTGGCGCTGCTACGACGAGTGTCTGTGGCTGCGTTAGACTGCAGCGCATGCGACAGCTTATTTATTACTGAGCACAGCCTATGTGGCAGCAGCAGCAACCGCGCCGGAAGGCGTCTGCGTGTCTATCGCTGCTTTTTTGAAAGGCAAGGGGAAAACACGGAAGGATGGGAAAGGCTCGCGGCTTGAGCGACCTCGAAAAGGTCGGCGCCCGACCTCGGAGTTAACGGCCCGGGTCACTGACGGTCGCATCTGATCTGTGAATTACAAGCTCAGCCTTTATTATTCTTTCTCGGCAAACAAATTTAAACGAACAAAACGAAATTTAACTCGAAAAGTCAGTGCTACGTTCGATTCCAAAGGTCGGGCGATAACCCCAACTTGGGAGCAGTGAATGTGTCACTCACGCGTATACCTATACAACGTCGGAATCTGACTCGAACGCGCACTACATCAGCACCTTGTTCGGTCGCGTAGGGGGATCAACCTCATTATTTTGCCCTGCAAAGGGTCATTATACCCTCCGCTGTCATATTTATTACTGTCGGTATCCTTGCCGTTTGATAGCGATAAGCAAAAAAAAAGAAATGATGCAGAAATCCGCGCTCCATTTCTCGATAGGGACACAGACATTCGGTGCATCGGAAATTCTAGTTTTTTTTTTTTTTTCTTTGGAACGAATGGAACCGAGATGTGCCGAGATGTTCGGCTCATAGAGGGCTCGACAGAAGAGAAAACCTTTGAGTTAGCGAAAGCTTTCACTTTGTCCGGTGAGGGACATTTGCTATGACTTTTCGGCGAGTTTGTGGATTCTGCTTTCGGCCACGGCATGGGAGCGAAAATTCGAGAACACTCATGCCTCGCGAGACTTCGGAATGCGTTAATGAACTTCAACCTGGGCGGTCGACGTTAATCCCAAGCTTTCCACTGCATCGTGCATCGTGGCTTAAGACCCGCTAGTTATTAAAATTATTATTACGCTTCTGAGCACACAGCGAAGGTACAAACAATAAGCGAGGAAAAGAGGCAGACCACATGTGGATGCAGTACTGCTTTCCCTGGCATAAACAAATATGTAGTGTTCACTGCGAAGTAATAGAGAATTATATAAAGAATACGTTGCCGAAAAAAACATACAGTTTGCAAGCATGCTTAAGGTAGAGGGTTCCATCTGGGAGGCTTTACAGGAAACGAAGCACACGTATACATCGACAGACTACAGCTGTCGGCAATCGTTCTAACCGAGGTGAATTGGAAGCTGCAGCGATGAATCTTGTTTAGGAAACAGCCGAGGACATTGAACTGGACCGCGACGCGTCACTGCTCTCCGTCAACAGCGCTCCATTATGGCCAGCTATTTGGAATGATTTTGCATGTGGCTTGCATCCTGTTGTTGTGCGTCATCTGCACCTCCGATAATGCCGCGCTTGTATGGCTCGGTTCGGTTACTGTACGAGGTTCAACATCCCGGAGCAGCGCGCGGGCTGTGAGGGGGCTTCGGATTAATTTCGAATGCCTGGGGTTCTTTCGCGTGCGCTGACGTGTTTACATTTCGCCTCTATCGAAATGCAACCGCGGGATCCGATCCTGCAAACTTGGGCTGAGCAGCCCAGGAATTTCTTTTCACCGCTGTAGTTGCTGCGTTTGTTGTAGTAGGAAAGCCAGCCCTGACGTCACAGGTAACCACCTGTGGCAACGTGCAAACTCAGGGATTACAAAAATAACCGGGACAAGGGTCGTTTCGCATGAAGCAACGTCCCCCTTGCGTCCGGCTTCGCACTAGTCGATGCCATGCTGTTTGCCTTGTGAACCGAGCCGGTATAGTGTAAATATTCTTTCCCTTTTCATTCTGTTGCTCTCGTGTCGTTCCCTGCGCAGATCCCGTCGTTATACAACTGGGGCATGGCGTTGGTTGAGACAATAACAATGGGCAAAAAAAAAAAAAAGGAACATCTTTGGGGTATAGGACCGTTATATTAAACCGCCTTCCTGGACTTCTTTTTGCAACACCTTGTAGAAGGAACAGTAGTAGTACCTTGTGGCGCGCTTCCGTTTCCCGCACGCACTTTCAAACCGGACGTCGTCGCCACGACTTTATTTCGATGACGAACAGTAGCAGCGCTTCCCACACGAAGAAGCTGTGCTGGCCAGCGGACCTATGTTTTCAACACCGCAACGCAAGTATAGTTGCCTGCACGGGTGTGGGAAATCATGAATGCATGCCATTCTTGACCGGCTGCTGCTCTCCTGCGCAGCACCAGAGGTCTTGGCGCGTGCGTTTGCATACGTGCTACGTGCGCGGACGCGCACAAGCGGTGCATTCTTGTCCGAGAGTCGTCGTGCATGGCAAGACTGATCACCGCGCGAATTGGGAAAGATGGAGTGCTGCTGCCCGGAAGAAGAAATTGAGCACCGCCGCATAACCCTCGCAGCCCGCGGCGGCATGCGCATGAATGCCACGGAGCGCGGTTCATCGTCGCGCTCCGGCGTCGGGTATACACGGTTGCATGGGCCCGGCCCCTTTTCCGACACGCCTCCGATTTCGACCGTCATTGCATTGAATAGAGTTAATCGAAATGTATTGAAATCTCGAGGCTTGAAATTAAGATGGGGACGGCACAGGGAGCCAGGGAAAGGAAGATTACGGGGGGAAATGATACGAGACAGGATGAGGGCAGAGTAGGGAACAAAATGCGAATTATTGATGTTCTAGCTGAAATCAGGAAGAAATAGCCGAGGACAGGGCATGTAATGCGAAGGCAAGACACCGAAGGTCGCTTATTAGGGTAACGGAGTGGATTTCCAAGCGAAGGCAAACTCGTAGTAAGGGGCGGCAAGGAGAGTTAGGTAGGCGGATAAGATTAGGAAGTTTGGCGTTGGGAGGGGGGGGGGGGGGATAACATGGCCGCAGCTGGCACAAGACAATAATTGGCGAACGGTCATAATCCAGTGCGTACGCCACCACGTTTCGCTTCTCCGGTTGTCTACAGAACGCCCTTCTTTCTCGCTGGTTCCACCGAGCGGTTTGGACATCGTCCCTAATGCGTCTCCTCCGCGGCGCGCGTCGAACATACGCGGAAATGACCGGAGGCACAAAGGCCCCCCTTCAGCAGCTCCCTCTCGAGAGGAGAGAGCGTAAACAGAGGAACGGAGAAAGTAGCGCGCCAGCTTGAAAGCGAGGAGGGGACGAAGGAAGAAAAAAAGAAAGGAAACGAAGAAAATGACCCAGGAATTTCTTTTCACCGCTGTCGTCGCTTAGGAAGGGGCAAAAAGTCTGGGGAAGCGGGCCGAAGTGAAGAAAGGAAATCAGCTGTTGTGCAACGGGACCTGCTTTTCTCGGACCACTAGGAGATTATGCATCGCTCTGCGACGCCGTGCATTTCCTTTGTGTGCAAAATAAAAAAAATAAAACGATTTGAAAGTGGTGGAAGGTTGTTCCCCACCCCCACCTACTTCCCGACCCTCAGCCGCATTGCTTTTTTTTTTCTTTTTCACCGTCGCGTGGGAGCCCTCCTTTTCAAGCTCTACCGGCATACTTAGGGAGAACCGGTGCTATTGTGAGCCCTTGGGCCGCTTCATCGCCCGGCGGGGCGATGTTTGAGGCCCGAGTGCTCGCGGCCTGGAGCTCGAGCCAGTTTTACAGTTTTACGAGTGACCCGAGCCTCCAGTGGAAGAAGGAAAAGAAGAAAAAAAGTAAGCGTGCCGAAAGAGAGGGAGAGTGGCGGGCAGAGCGGAGGAACACACACACAAGGAGCGGTTACGCGTCTTGCGACATCGCCGGCTCTTTTGGAAAGGTCCCAAACGGCGACGACGCCGACGCGAGTTCTCCGGGCATGACTCACGCTCGCCATAGAGGCAGCGCCTCCCCCTCTGCCTGCCCGGAGAATAATACTTTTCACGTACCTTTATGTCGATCCCCACCAGGTTACTTTAAATACTTTGTTGGCCAATTTCTTATCTAGCCTTTGGAGCATGTTCTGTTGGCGGTGGTTCCCTCCCTCTCGGAATTTACATTCCCCTCATTCTTCCTATTATTCCGCCTCCTCCACCGTAGGAAAAATAAATGTCATCCCGACTTCCTTTGATCCCCTGTGTTAGGCGTGTGTGAGGTTTTCTCTTTTTGGCGGTCGTCGTGGTTCGCCCTTGGAGATTCCTCCGGGGCCCAGCGGTGCGGGCTGCGTGCCCCTATATCGAACGGGCCGTCGCCGAATTCCTTTCCCAGCGCCCCCCACGCCCATATCCTTTCGATATCGGCAATAGTGCTTCCCATCGCTTCCTCTACTTGCGTTTTGTTGTCATCGTTATCCCTTTCTCTCTCTCTTATTTCTTTCTTCTCTAGACGGGGAGAATTAGCGAGAAAAGCGCAGCCAGCGTGGGTGCCCACATGTGGCTGCGGCCGCTTGCTTGCTTTCTCCTTCTTTTTTCTTTTCTCTCTCTCTCATTCCGCTCACTCCCAAAGAACTTTGCACGCTTGTTTCTTCGCGCATCTCGTCGCTGCTTTCGCTCTCCGCTTCCTCTTTCGTCGTTCGCTTCGTCTGCCCTATATCTATATATCTTTCTTTTTAGTCCCGCATCACGTTCTGTAGTCGGCCCGTTCGTCTCTCGTCATTCTTCCTGGCTTTTTATGCTTCGAAAAATTTATTTCGCAACGTTTTTGTTTTTTTTTGAAGTTTTCCCTCGTCTTTAATCGCAATCTTCTTCAAGCATCCGTCTTAGCAGCGTCTCCTCTTTGACCGTTCTCTGAGGCGCTCCGCGCCCTCGCCTCCAGCTGAAGTGGTTGATGAGTCTTCTGCCTCTTCCTCATTCCCCTGTTACCCTCTCCCCGCCGCTATTTTCGCCCTCGCTTGTTTTCATCGTCGTCGCCGCTGCTGGCACCCCTTCGTCCGAGCGAGCTACCCTCTCGCTGCTACAATGGGGAAACCTTGAGCGCGGCGGCGGTTGCCGGAACGACGCAGGGCGGAGTGCGAAGTGCAGCGCTTTCGCGGCCGGCGCTTGTAGCGTTGTCGTCGCGTGCAGTCCTATGTACAGCGCCGGTCATTGGGGTTGATACGCGTGGGCACGTGGTGGTCAATTACGCGCATCTATGCGCTGCGGAAAGGAGGAGGCGTCATTGGCGCCGCAATGGTTTTTTTGTTGTTGTTCCATACAGATCCCGCGTAAACATGCTTTCTTCTCTCACCCAAAACTCCTCCAGATTGGCCATGGACTCATCCCTTTCCGACCGTAAAGGTTAATTTCTTCCTGTTGGTGTTCCGCCGCTAATGTGGGATGCCGTAACGTGAACACGTCTCACTCATTGCTGCGTGGGTGCATAGGTACAGCCTTTGTCAAAAGTTTGGAGCCCAGGGGGTTTGCTTCTGAGCCACACTGCGTGTTTCGTAATGCATCTCCAGCGCTCCAAATTTCCTGAGGGTAAAAATATTTCTGGTCCTGTCTTCTCCAATGGGTAGGACTGCCACGAATGCTTCAGGAGTCCCACTACAAGGCTAAGAAGTAAACCCCCTGGGCTATAAACTTTTGACAAAGACTGTACCTTAGTTCGAGCAACCGCCGCCAGAGGTGAGGTGTCCGAACCGTTACTGAGCCATGTGGATGGGTGTTTGTTTCAGGACGCATGCAGAGACTGCGTCCTCATTAACTAGGAACGCGCGCGTACGTGGCGACGTTTCGCTGCGTGCTGCGTATACCTGGTCATATATATTTATCGTGCTCTCTCCGTCCGCTGGAAGCTTCTTGCAGTGTAGCGTAGATTTATCTCTACTTGTCCAGCCGTGAGCAGTGGTTTTTTAAGTATGATCCAAACCGATGCAAGCTGCTTCCTGAGAACATTTTTTTTTTAGAACACGATATTTATTCAGAACGGATATCTATACTTCTCTTCATGGGTGCAGGCGTTTCAAAAAGATACGGCCAGCCAACGACATGTCTGCACGGTGGTTCTACTACTCCATTATTAATTATTTCTCATCGAACTCTACTGCGCATCAGTTAAAATGAGTGCCATTAGGCTAAAATGTCGGCGTGTGTCTCTTCAGTGCCCTCTGACGAGAGGCGATGGGGAAAATGTGCAGCGGTGGAGGCGGGAGCAGCGAGTGCGGAGAAAGGGAAAGCGATGCCGAAAGCGAGCGTGTATCATCGGTTGATCCAGCGCGGAGCGCCAAGCAGGGCGACATGTATATAAAGTTTAAAAAAAAAAAAGTCTTGTGCTGGTTGGTAATAGTGTTGGTACATAATGCAGCAAATTTAAAAGCATAAAAACTACACGTGACCTTGTGATGTCTCTCAACCTGCCCACGGGATTGTGAGAAAACTGTCCAATATGGCAGGTGGCAGTTAAATTAATGATTGGTCGAGAGAGGTCACGTGACCTTGTGACGTCATCCCAACCTGGCCACCATGGCAGTGGCAACCTGCTCACTGGGTTGCAAGGTACCCGACCCCCGTGGCACGTGCGTGGAAGCGAAATTAATTCAAATAAATTCAATTTTATTGCAGCTATAGCTGCCCGCCGTGGCGCTGCGAATTTACTGGGAGCTCGTAAGGAGCAACCTGAGTCTTGTAAGTCCCACCGGTGACTGTGTTCGAAACAGCCACCTGCCAGGGCAGTGGCGCATCGCTTAACCGCTGCATCACTGCGCCAGTGGTGCAGCCAGTGGAACCGGTTCCAACCGGAGTTTTGGAGGGAACATCGCAAGGAGAACGCCGTAGCAGGCATCCTAAATGCCATCGCATTTTCCTCTGTAACGGTGTAACGGTTAAGAAGGCACTCGAGGGTGTTTATTATCGTTATTATTGTTCGAACTGACTGGGAAGGTCGACCTGGATGTACGCCGGTATTACAGACTCGTTTCGGGTGTTCCGTTGTTCCGGTTCGTGACTCTTCCGAGAGCCATGTGGTTCTGTGCGCTGGCCGTTTTGCAGAGCTCGCCGAGAGTCCTCCCTGCTCCGCGGAAGCTGCCGGTAAACCACTTGGCCGCGGCCCAATAAAGCAGGCGGTCGGCTGCCGGAGAACCAGTCGAGCCTGCGTAAGCACAACCCGATCACGACACAAGCCGGCTTCGAGAGCGAGATCATGTTGCCCAACACGGCGGACGCGCACGGAAACAGAAGAGTACAAAGAAAAGAGCAGGTTCACTTTCACTCCCGACGCTCTCTCAAGGAGGCCCCAATATCAGCCGCCGCACAATAACAACGCCGCCTATCGCAGCGTGGAGTATAGAACAGAGAAAGAGAAAAAACCGGCAGAGATAGGCGGCGGAGATCCGCTTGGCGGGTCCTGTTTGCGGTCTGCTGCGATGGGGAGTCTCGGAAGAGAGGCAGCGCCGATAACCGGGCGTCCTTATCTCTTCGCCGCCGCAAACGCGCTGATGCGGTCAGTGGCTACGGTAAGCAGGAAGGTCCCGCGCGGACAGATAGCGCCTCCTTACCACATCACACCGACGCGTATTTCATCTACGGATATCCTACATGCGGGTGTTCCACTGATGATCGCTATCATCATCATCATCATCACCCGGATAGAGGCGCTATGCTGCTCTCCAAATATTCCTGTCTCGTGCCAGCCTCGGTCGTCTATACTTGTATAGCAAAATTTCATAATCACCTGCTGCGTTTGTGGTCCCTTGGAATCCAAGGAAATCCATTTGAAGATAAGTTTGCAAGCAGTAACTGCATAGCGTTAAGATCAGTGGGCCGGCTTTCAATTGGCATCGATAACGAGGCGCCGCCAGGTAACGATCAGTAAGGTGTACAGTCTTTGTCAAAAGTAACCAGGATCCATGGTTTGCTTCTCATTCGTATAACAGAGCCCTCAGGGCTTCCCTAAAGATCAAAAAGTTTTTTTGAAGGTGAGAACTTCTTACCTTACAGAGATTTAGAGCTTGAGGGCTGGCATAAAAACTTTAATATACAACTAAGAAGAAAAACGTGCAGCCTGGTTACTTTTGACAAAGACTGTACGTATACACTGCATTCGCCACTGCACGTTTCAAGATAGAAAGCGGTCGATATAATGCTGTACCTTTACCAACGGCCGAATTCAGGACGCAACCTGAACGGATAACCTAATGCTCTCAGGTGGCAACTGTGTTATTTTCGCCAAGAGCAAAGCAGCAAAACTTTGGTGGTCAAAAAATTAGATTATAAATGAATGACGGGCAGCGGCGCCACTCTTGCAATCCCGAATTATAGGTTCCTTTTATGACGTATAAATGCGCTGCCGGCCACGACATGGCCGAGGCTGCTGTTCTGTCGGCTTCGCTTGGGCTTTCTCTAGAGCGCCACAGCAACAGGGCGAAGGAGCGAGGTGTTACCACTTCATGATCAGGAAGAAGAAACCTTTATCGCGGGATTACTTAATGGTTGCCGCAATGTCATGTCTGATGTTCTGCCTCTCAAATTTGACAGGCAGTCAGAAGTACTGCGACTCCTACTCTGGCGCCTGTGATTATTCGCCGAGGGCGATAAAGGATAATACATCGCTAAAATGGCTCAACTCAGCCTCATTGCGCAGAAAAATCAATAGGGGCAGTGGAATTTGTGATTTCATCTGCGATTTCTATAGCTTCTGAAAGCTAATCCATGCTTTAGGTCGTTTAACTCCACACTATGTGCCCTTCGCCGAGATCTGTTCACGCACCTGTCCAGAGTGCCGCGTTCAGCGGTTCGCATTTCACCGAGTACAGCCGTCGCAAGTGGGAGCGAAGTAGACACCGACGCCGCCGAGAAAACAAAGGTTCGGCTCTGCTCTCCGCGTTGCTCAATAACCGCGCGGAGCGACGAAGCCGAGCAGAGGAGGACACACTGCAGTACGTGAGAATGTCTCCTGATGCGGGCAGTTCCCGCAGGCCATTCGCTGAGGCTACCAGGAAGCTGAGGATCGGCTGTGTTTTTGAAATGGGACGGCTGTGCGGAGCATTCATTATTTTCCGATAAAGATTGCTCATCCGTTTCCGCGGGGCCGAGGTACAGCAGTGTATACCCAGCAACTGTACACAGACGCAGACGACGGCGTGGGCTCAACATCACCGCGAACAGCGGTCATCGCTCAGCCTGGTTGGGACTGTTGAGTTTGAAGCGATGCGGTGTGCGGCGCAGGCTCGGAGAGATAGCAAACGACACTCGCTCTGCTTTCAAGGATGTCATCTTTCAGGCCCGTCGTCCATTGTTGCCGTTGCGTTCGTCTACTGTAATGATGAGTGCGCTCTTCACATGTACGTATACTCAATTCGGTGTTGTGTATAGGAATCGGGAGGATTCAGATAAACAGCGATCCCTGTCTTCTCCGTTGTGAAACCGGAAGCGGAGACCAGAGATAGCGCTACGCGTTAAAAGGGACAGACTGCGTGCAGAGGTGCATTTAATTAAAAGGCTGACCGGTATGTGTATCTCCCAAGATCGTTCCGATTGATTTCTTTGAAATTAATTTTTCCTCCCTCCCATTACAAGTTATCGGCTCCAACGTGTATCTCCAGGCCTGCGAATTCATTTTTGCTTCCCTGGGGTGACACCAAAATTGGTTGACTGGCTCATAGGTACGATAGTTATCGCGCTTCTGCTAATGATATGATCGGTATCTTTCCCACAGTGGCGCCGCCTATCTCAGTAGCACCAGCTATTTAAAAAAAAACGCAGCAGAAGAGGAAAATTTCTCTCTCCTTCGCTTTTGTGTTCCTTCTTTTTATGTAAGCAAATTTCGGTGCTGCTAGTGGAAGAAAATCCGCCGCTTCCTTGATGGCGTGGCAAGTGTTTGTCGGTTCCCCGCGGCGAGCTGTTGCTTCCCTGCGCGCACACGCACACGACATGGGGGGGGAGCGCGCTCTCGGTGACCGCGGGAAGAGAGCGCCTGCGCATAATTAACGAGGGGCCCAGTCGGGGAGGCGCGCCCTCGTTTCATCGCGTGTCGCGGCGGAGTCTGGCCAACGATGAGTAATCGTGCCACGCTCAGCACTCACGCTCTTCTGCCTGTATGTGTGGTACAACCTAGTACAACCGAACGCGCTTCGGCGAAGGAAAAAGAAACGAAGAACGGCATCTCCTGCTTTCGTGGATTATGCACGAGTCACAGACGCATGCACAAACTCGCATTGATCGCTTCGGCGGTATCCACGCGATCGCTGCCTGCGGGCGCCGCCGGTCGACCGATGTTGCACAGGATGGGATTGTGGTCTTGGTGTGTGTGTGTGTGTGTGTGTGTGTGTGTGTGTGTGTGTGTGTGTGTGTGTGTGTGTGTGTGTGTGTGTGTGTGTGTGTGTGTGTGTGTGTGTGTGTGTGAGAGAGAGAGAGAGAGAGAGAGAGAGAGAGAGAGAGAGAGAGGGGGGGGATGCCTTAAAGGTAACACTCTGGCAGAGTGAATATACAGAAATTCTCTGAACTTCCAGTCGGCTAATTTTTTTCACGCGAGAAGTCCAAATTTGCAGTTCTCGCCACGGCAGTCTACCGAGTGCGCTCCCAACTCGTCCAAATCATTCGAGCCGGCCCGACCGTACCGCACTGCAACAATCCATCAGCTCTGACAGCATAAAGAAGTTTGATTTCGGCTTTTCGCGAACAGAGATGTTACAACGCGCACTGCACAAAAGACAGATGAAATCCGTCTGTCTCATTTGTGTGCTTCACTTGTGGTCGTCTTTTGGGCCGCTCTACGAGTACATCTCTGCTGGTTGTATATTGAAGGACCCTTATTAGCAGTCTGTACGGCCTTTGCCAGTAGGGTGGTTTCGTGTGCAAATCCTATAACGTTGACATATTCGCCTCACCGGCGGCTGGTCGCAGGTGGCTTTCTCGCCACGTGCTAACCTTCACGAGGTACAGGTTTCGTAACTGTATACCGAGATAGAACGGATCTGGCGAACGTTACGACAACAGTTAGGAAAGCTCTCGGCTTCCCGGACACGCGGGCGCGGTTTGTGCCCCTGCTTAGGCCGATTCACACGGCGGACCGTTCGCCCGCGGCCCGCGCACTACGTATTCATGCGTCAGCACATTGAGAGGCGCGCTGCCGGCCGCGGCCTATCACGGCCGGCAGCGCGCCTCTCAAAGTGCTGACGCATGAATACGTAGTGCGCGGGCCGCGGGCAAACGGTCCGTCGTGTGAATAGGCCTAACCGTCTCGACAGTTCGCGATTTCGCTCCGGAGCGTGTTTGTGAAAAGCAAGTACCTGGCGTCGAACTTTCGCGACGCTATAAGGAACGGAAGGGTAGAGCGTTTTGTTGTCTGGCGCGCTGGCTGTGCATAAATTCCTCTCGGGAGGCTATCCAAATTTCTGGCTGCGGTAGCGGCTTGGGCTTGTGAAACGGAGTATAAATAATAAGGGATACATGGCCCTGGGTGCCGATTGCCATTTTCTCGCCATTTGAAGAGGCCTCGCGATAATTCCCGCGTTCCTTCGCATGACCACTCGTTTCTGAGGAGTGCCTAACCAACATGAATGGGTAAAAGGGTGCAGTCAGCGGTTACTTCCGAAGTATATGTGGGAAGCATACATTTTGTTTTATGTTTCCAAGTGGTTTCCCTGACACGGTCCCTTTAATGCATTTTCAGGTTCGACGAAACTATTGTAAAGTTAAATTTATGTCCTGAGTGGGAACTGTGTTCTCGCCTGTGCATGTGCCTCCGTTGTCAGCATCTGGAATGCTCGTAAAGCAAAGTGGGGACACAACATAAAGCATTAAAGAGATATCTTAGATTGAGGACAGCGTGGAGTGCAGTGTCTTGGAAGAAAAATGGAAGGCAGTGTGGAGTGGAGAACAAACGAACGGAAACCCAGAGGAGGAAATGAATACGTGATGTCGGTGATGATGATGGCGTACACACATGTAAAAGCCTGCTGTATATGGAAACTGAACTTTCGGGACTCTGGTTGTATTTTTCCTGCCGTGCCTTTGGTTGATAGCGGATGTAACCCAACTCATGCGATCACCCTCGCTCTTCTGAGCGGTCTAGACGTCTGTGCATACCATACTTATGTGGTGCCTGTTGTTGTTCTGTTGCCTGACCGTATGTTTCTATCCTCCTCTTGTACGCAGCGGTCGCAAGCGGCGTCCCAGCGCCAGCGAGGACGCGGACACCATGGACGACTGCATGGCCGCCATGGTGCTCATGCGCCTCTCGTGCAGCCCAAAGTCGCCCAGGGTGCCCTCGGACGCACCCGGTGAGTACCGTCTCTTCTCTCTCATTGCCCCGCGTCGCAGCGAAGAAGCGCTCTTCCCCCCTGCACGCAGCTACATGACCCGAAGACGGTCACCACCTTGGACAAGCAGTGAGGAGAGAGATTGAGAGAGGTATAGCGTCCGCAGAAAAGTTTGAATCGGGACGCCTTGACCTTACTTTTTCACGGGATGTCAAACTTAGCGGAGGTGCCGTCTGCCACTCGTCTGCTACAGACTTTGCCGCTCAGTGGTTGTATCGCGCAACCCTTTCTGCCGTCCTTTTCGTCATCTCCTTTATTTCTTTCTTTTTTTTTTTTCAGCCGTTATTTTTCGTCTGCTTCCAACCTCGCGTGCGCGACCCGTCCCTTGTGCTGCACAAGCTCTTGTTCGTTCGTTCGCCTGTGAGGCGCAGCAGCAAGTTTATCTGCTGGGGTGAGGGGGAGAGAAGGGTGGTGGGGACATGGTGAACGGGGCCTTAAAGGCCACGCGGTGTGCGCGATTAGCATGCGCGGCGCGTTCACGGACGGAGATTGGCGCAAACAAGCTCGCGGGACTGAACGCTTTGCGCGAATGAAACATAAGCACCAGAGAGAGAGAGAGAATACGTTGCCAGAAGAAAACCAGGCCTTTTTATTTTATTTTTTTTTGCCAGCGCGCAGGCAGTGCAGACTTGGACGAGAACGGGACGAAGGAGCACGCGCAGTGTCAAGCGCTTTAACGGCACAGCGGGTCGTGCAACGATCTGTGCACCGATCACTCGCGTGTGCGGAACGCGCATCGACAGTCGCGACCCCGTACCACTACACGCCGTCTCAGCACGTGGTATAAACAGTTTTCTGCAGGCCTCTAAGGCTCTGAAACGGGCACACTTCGTCTTTGCATCAGCAGCGACGATGCGCACCGAAGATGAACTTTCTCGTTATAAGCGGGTTCGCTGCATTTATTGCTTTGCTCTCTAGCGGTGTAATAATTGAGGCACGCTGTTAACCCCTTGCACGAACTGAAGCTCATTAGTCGTCTCCATCGGAAGCCGCGAGCCGACGTCAAGAAGACCGAATGAACGAGGTGTAGTGATGAACGCATTTTCAGCACCTGCCCAACAGCGCTGCATGCAACTGTCAGTGCGGAGTGGGAGATGTGTGCAGCCGTGATTCAGTGCGTGCGTCTTAGACGCGCGTACATGTATAGGCGTGGGTCCTTGCCGCGACCTGTACTCGCAAGTTTTTCGGACGTCGGCCCCTCTATCTGTAGCTTCGGGGAGGAGCGCATAGATAAGCGGATTACACGGTGGGCTGCGATCGGGGTTGTGCAGAGACAAATGGAGTGCGCCAGGCTCTCCGAACGACATACACATTTATACGCACTTCTTGCTCTTGGAGCCGGCTCGCCAGCGAGTCCTTAATTATGCACTGGCAGGGAAAGAAGGAAGTGCTTCCAACGCGGTTGTCTCTCTGTACCGTATTTACTCGCGTAACATTCGCGTTATGCACGTGCCCTCGGCCAATATGAGAAAAGTTTACTGGCAGTGTAAATTTTACACATGTAATAACAGCATTTCTTAAATTATAGTACCAGCTTATCATTTTTCTTTTTTACAAGGAGAGAGTTTGTGATATGTCAGTAAATATGGTATCTATTGGCAGCCCAGATAACCGCCCGCCTCTCAGTGGCTGGAATAGCGGCAACGTGCGTTTTATCATCTCGCCTTTTTTTTTTTTTCCTGCGCGATTTGTATGAACTAAAAGAAATTCATGAGATTCACTTCACTCTCTCGGGATCGCAGGTATATTAGCGCCGGCCCGGACGGGATTCCTGTGCATCGCGAACTCCCCCCCGGATTCGAAAGTCAACACGGAAAGGTAGACAAAAGTAAGAACACCGAAAAAGATAGTTAGAAAGCAATGAGCGCCAGCGCGATCCTGCGAGTGCCGAAGGCGCTGTTTAAATTAGGGCCTCTGGGAGCAATCATTCAACGCGGTTGTTCCGCTTCATTTTTTTTTTTTACTTATTCCGCTCTCTCTGCTTCAGTCCTCGCCTTTGCCGTGAGGAATAACAAAAAAAAAAAGGGCGACTTGGAGATGCAGAGAGCACCATCAGATCTTTGAATGCGTACCTGACGGCGACTATGCACAGCTGCTGCATTGAAGCGGCGCGCGCACGCGCGTAAGGAAGAAGGGAAATCAAACGAAAACGAATCACTCGCGTCGGCAGTAATCGTCTCGGTATCTGGCTATCTGACGTGACCCCGATAGCTTGACTCGTTTCGACGACGACGTCGCGTTGTGCCTTCTCCTTTCGCGTCGCGGACGAGACACAACTGTCGACCTCTCCGCTGAGGCGGCCTCGGGCGCACACGCGCGCTTTGCTATCACCCTGGCCGCAGATATACGCCGATCCTCCGTTGCGAGCGTGCAGTGGATTTATTGTACGCTCTGTATATACTCGAAAGTGCCACCTTGTAATATATAATACAGCCTGTTCGCGCGTCCTTACTTACGGCTTGGCACATTTGCACGCTTCTGTGCTCAGCCACCGCGCGCAGTACGTGATACGCACCGCGGAGTGCCCCGCCTTGTTTCTCCATCCCCACTATATTTTTTTCTTTCTCCAAGCAGTCGCGAGGGTCTTTTGGCGACGAGCCACCGTTTCCGACCCTCTTAAAGATTGAAGGAGTCTGTTTGTCTTTTGCCGGGTCGTTATTATGTGATTCGAGACGGAAAGCAAGCAACGCGACGCGCACGGAATGCGATGTTTGAGATGTAATGCGAGCAAGGCAATCCTCATAGCTGCGCGGTGTTGCAAGGACGAGGGTTAGCTTTGACTGTTTATCGCGGCTGCGTTTTTTTTTTTTCGCACATAATCGGCATTGTGCATCGATTTGCTAGCATAACATGGCAGAGTGGGCGAGAATTGACACTGCATCTTGAAAAAAGAGAGGGGGAGATAGGTCGGGAAAAGCCAGGTTTCAACTGTCAGGGAAACGATAAGAAAACTGCTCGAATATCTGCGGAGCAAGATCAGGGCACAATGCTTTTCCACTCCTGCGGCGACTGCGCCGCCAAACTAGATTTGTTGCGCCATCCTGACAGCAATGATTAAATTGCGCCAAAGTTTGCCGAAATGAATGTTTTGGGCAATGGTAATGCCAGGCATTGAAGAGGGGCCTGAGAGGGAATTCGCCTGGCGCGGCTTTTCGCATTCGTGAAGTCTAACGGACCGCTAAATATTCACATTTAAACGGCCCGTTGGTTCCTGCGAAAAGAAAGTAAAACGGCAAAAGCAAGTGGGAAACTTTCTCACAACCGTTCGCCCAAATTTCTGTTAGACATGTATTGTATACTGCGGCCCTACCCCTAGCCTTCCTTATACTATCGCTCCCCCTATTCTTTCCTTCTCCCTGTCCTCTCATATATCCGCTAGCCGCAGCTCAGGTTTTGATGGCAGATGCCGCGACTAGCAACATCTTTTCATTCCATTGTTATTTATTTTATAAATAAATGAATAGCCACTAACAACTACAAGTTAACGTGACACGTCCGTGCTTGTCCTTTGATGTACCGTCTTTGTCAAAACTAACCAGGCTGCATGGTTTGCTTCTAGCTTGTATGTGGAGCCCTTATGGCTTTCCTAAAGATCAAAAGGTGTTAGAAGCTGAGAAGACCCCTAGTCCTTACCTTTAACTACCATTTCAGCTTCAGGGAAGCTGTAAGGGCTCCACTGTGCGAGCTAGATGCAAATCATGCAGCCTGGTTACTTTTGACAAAGACTGTATGTATTACGCAGTGAAGGTAACCATCGTCGAAGCAAGCAGGTAACGATCACCCTTAATTTAGCTCGCCGCCGTCCGCGTAACGCCTCGTGGAACATCGAATTGTTCAATGAAGAATGTGCTAGCAGAAGCAGTGTGCTTGGTTTTAGCTCTGGATTAAGTCAAATTTGTGTGCTTTGCCGTTTTGTGCACATTTTCGGGCCTCGGCACGAATGATCCGGCAACTCTTGCAGAGTAAATTTTGGGACCGCCGAAAGTATATACGAGTTGCTTTGCAATGAGCAGCGGCGCTGATCTTCGCAGTGTTCACCGGTAGATTTGGAGGCATCGCGTCCTTAGAGACCACAACCAAAGTCGGCGAATTATCTGGTCAGCAACGCACTAGCCGCGTGAATTATCCGGTAGCACTGCAAATTTTAGTTTATGGTTTATGGGGATTTAACGTCCTAAAAGGACTTAGGCTATGAGGGATGCCGCCGTGTAGGGCTCCGGAAATTTTTGGATGTCAAAAATGTTCGAATGAAATGGGATTTTCTATAGACTGGGATTCCGATTTTGAAATTTTGAGGTTTTTTTATTGTATGTGGGGCCATCTGTAAACGGGGAACGTAGTAGCCGAAGGCATTAAAAGCGAAGCGGCAGGCGGGGAGTGGAATCGCAGTGCATTAGAAAGTCGTGCGCCGTTGTCTGCCGCTTCCTTTTTTCTTCATCGCCTGCAAACAGAACGCACTTCTGTACAATTTTCAAGTCCTTGTGGCCCTCTTGATCTGCGTGCTCAAGCTCACGCAATGTCTCTTTTTTCCGCCGGAACAGCTGCCGACAGAAAGGAGCGAAGCGCGTGCGCTCTTACAGGGGACTATAAAGCGGACGACAAGAACAATAGTCCTGGAGACAGCCCGCACAACAGCATCTCGTACAGAGCCGCTACGGTGCCTCATTGGTTGTGGTGCTCAGCTGCCGACATGGGTTCGATCCCGACCGCGGCGGTTGCTTTTCAGTGGAGGCGAATACTAAAGGCCTGTGTACTCGAAATTATTTGGAGCCCTCCACTACGGCGTCCCTCATAGCCTGAGTCGGTTTGGCACGTTGAACCCCACAAACCAAACCTCGTTTCGGGATTTCTCTCTCTCATATTGTGAACTGCAAATTGGGTGACCCTCAACATCGTGCCCCGGCCGTGACAAGGAATAGGGCTGATTGTTTTGCGCAAGGCGTGAACGAAAGCTTGCTGGTGTTAAAGGATGTCATCAAAGCACCTCGCCTTTTCTTCCCACAGCAAATCAGGGAATCGAACCCCGCTCTACGCGACGCTCCCGGTGCAACAGTTCGGCCACTGCCCCACAGCGAGTCGTCGTCCCACTGCCACGGGGGCGCATTGCGAGGCGCTCACCGTGGTGTCAGTCTGGGCGTGTGCGCAGCTACACAATGCATCCGACCGCTGCGGCGTCGATGGCCGTCCGGCCACCCCGTGATTTTATTTAAATTCCGTTTCCCCTCGCTGTTCGCGCCGGCGGCGGTCGACGCTGCTGCCGCGCTCGACCCCCCCCCCCCCCCCCTTTCCCCTTGCGCTTCTCCGACCGGCGGGCAGGCCTGGACGTGATGCCGCCGGTTGCTGCCCGGGCGGGAGGCACCGCGACGGGGACTGCTGACTGACGGCGTAAAACCGTTTCGGGGGACGCGCGGGCAGAGAGAAGGCACCACGCCAGCAACCGAGCTATATTCCTTCCTTGAGCCTCGTACGTGCAGCTGCGATCGGAACTGCACACAAGTACTCACACATAATCAAGCAGAAAAAAGTAGATGACTAAAAGAGGGAAGACGTTGAGAGGGGACAGCGAACGGTCCGGACCGCGAGCTGGCTGGCAGAGAGGGGCCTCTTGTTTATGGCCCGCGCTGGAAAAGACCCGGCGCCCGTGACCCCTGGCGGCGAGGAGTGCTCCCCCTCCGGGATCTTGTTATTACTGCGTCCTTCTCTCTCCTTCGGCTTTCGTTGCGTGGAAAAGGAAGACCGGAGCCCCGCAACAGAGTCTCCTGGTGGGGATCGCAGCCTCCAGCGCGTTGTGTGCGCGTGCTACAGCAGCCCCACCTACCTCCGCGGCTTTTCTCTCCTCCCTCCCTCCTCGGGGTCAAAGGCACCACCGAGCGCGTGTTACGTTCGCGGCTGCGACTAATGGCGACAAGCTGCGCCGTGCACTCCTGCCTGACGTGTATAATGCAATACATATCCGCAGCCGCGAAGCTCTCCGGTTGAAACTGCCTCTTCACGTGCCCACACGCCGATTGTGGAGCAGCCGCGGCGGCTGGATAAAGGGCCGTTTCTCGGAAAAGAGACGAGGAGGGTCTGTAGTCGCCCGAGAGGGCTGCGCGGATTGGTGGAAGTGCGGGGGAGTGCTCGTTTTTCCGAGAAATCCGCGCTTCCGCTTCGGATAGCGCCGATAGCGGCCAGGAAAGGGCGCGCGGTCTTGGTGGGAAGTTATATTCTTGCTTTCGAATACATCATCACTCCAGTAGCGGCCGTCACACTTACTGCAGTGTGACGTCGGTAAACGTTGGGAGAATTTAAGCGGTGATTCTTAGCTGACTCGCGTGCAGCGTGTATATGTACTTGATATCTGTGATCATAACAGAGTGTGTTTATCCCAGTGCAGGACCGTTAGAACGAAACCAAATTTAGCGAAAAAACAAAACAAAACACGAACAATGATGCAATGAGTACATGTAATTGCTCGGTGCGCGAGGAAGCTTAATGGGACATATATTCAGTGAAGTACAGTCGGGGTCAAAAGTCTCTAACCCCCCCCCCCCCTCTCGTTTAGCGCTCGCATGCAGCGGCGCACGGTTCCAAACTTGGAGGGGGAGGTCAGAAACTTCTGACCCCGACTGTACCTTACGCACAAACGCACTATGTCAAAGGACGGTTACAATTCATCGCTTGGGTTGGCTACTTTTCTCTTTTCCCGATGGGGAACTTGTCTTGCTCTTGTTATTGGTAATAAATCTCAAAGTAAACAGCTTTTTTTGTCTTCAAAGTACTTATTGTTGCTAGCTGCGAGGCTAAATCGTCGTAACCACTACCGCAATAACCTTTAAGTGTGTGAGTTTTCCACCTGCTTCGTTGAATGAACCTCAACTGGTCCCAGCCTGCTCAGAGTCCACCCGTTGAGTCCGTGTTCATACCGACGTCCTCCGCCCGCCGTCGTGTTTATTTGGGGACGTTGTAGTGCGAGCATACACACACACGCAGCGCAGAAGGGGACACGCCACACGCTGTAATCGCAGAGAGTAAGTCGGAAGCCGTCGTCGCCCTGAAGTTCAGGCAAACAGCGCTGACGCGACGCTCGAGGACACCTGACGTCGCGCCCTGCGGACCCGATAAGCGGCCGCCCTTGCCCAGGGCAGTGCTCGGCCGTCCTATCGCCCTTAATCTCGCCGGGGTATCGCCGGCCTGCTCGGACTTGCTCTGGCCGCGGGGATTGTTTACTCACTCTCGGCGCGCAGTGCGGAGACCAAAAAAAGCAGCGTCGTTGCTCGGGGCTGCGCGATGAAGAAAAAGAAAAGGGGGGGGGGGGGGGGGGGGGGGGGGAGAGAGACTGACCCTGGAGACTGTACAAAAAAGCCTCAGGCACCATACACGGCAAAGAAAAAGGGAAACTCTGAATAGAGAGGGTGTTCATTAGGAGCACATTCCGGCGCTTATTGGCTTTTCGTTTTCCTTTTATTACTTTCTTTTTCCATAAGGCGCACCCAGTTATAACCTCCAGCCATATCAATTTATGTACAGGAAAAGCTCGGAATCGCAGAGCTGAACTCGATGTGGGTAGGTCCGGGTAAAAAAGTGATCGCAGATCACTTGACGGACCCCCGACCCCCCTTTGCATGACATGCAGCAGCAAACATCGGAAGATCGGTCCAACGCTATAGACAAAACTTTTTACACAGACACAGTTATACATACAAATTATTTTATACATCATAAAGAAAATACACTTAACGTTCGCGCAAGCTGCTTTTCAAAATATCGACATTCATGGACTGTACTTGGTTTAATAAGTGTGGCATATTGAAACTTAACATCTAATTCCCGTAGTTGGTGCGGCAAAAAGGAATAAACCATTTGTCTATATTGCGCAGGGTATAAGCCGGTACAGCCGGTAACTCAGAACGCCGCGCAAAGTGCGTGCCTGAGGAATTCCTTTGGGAATTCCTATCGAGATAGGCAGCAGCTGAAGTGGCAATAGCTAAAGCGCCGCTCTGTGGCCGGACACCGAGAGCACACCTCGGAAACTGAGCCGTCCACTGCGGAGTATCTGTCTTTATAACTTCCTCTCCTCCCACACGGCGCGGTTGAGGTTCCCACAAAGAGTGGTACAGTTACTGCGCCTTTTCTTTCCTAAAACTCAGAACGATTTATTTAATCATGAGAAACGACGCAGAAAGCGGCCCATTACATGATATGAAACTGACATGCGGCACGGAGTCCCCGTGGACGTTTCCTTTCTTCTTGAAATGGAGGTCTCCTTGGTTTCTGCGAACCGGAGCTTACCCGGGTTACTCCAAGGCTTCATACAAGATGGTTGGGACCGTGTTAAGTAGTGCTGCGAACACTAAAATCGACAGAACTGTAATGCGAGACACAGCGACAGCTGTTAAAGTATTCATATTTTACGATACGCTGAGACAGAATGTGAGAGCGACTCCATATCCGCATAGTTCTAGAGTGCAGTTCTTAGTTTTGCACACATGCTGGTCTTTCGACTAAATCTCCTCTCCTGTCTCCGTGATTCTGGCGCACGGCCCGTTTTGCAGCAGCTCCCACAGATGGACCGTTCTACATTCCTGCGCTCTCGCCATATATCCTCTTTACTCTTTCCACGGCAACCACACACACACTCCTTCCACGGTAACCCCCCCCCCCCCCCCCCCCCCCCCCCCCCCCCCCCCCCCCCCCACACACACACACACACAAAGAGAGAGAGGAGAGGACGAATATGTGTACGGAACGGAAGATGTACCGTGTTCCCAGTGGGGAAAATCTGAGCAGCGGCAATACAAGGACGACGAACGAGGCAGCAAATGGAAACAAGCGCAGAATTAAAAAGAAAAGTGCGGTATGCTCTGTGAGCGCGTGCAAACGTAATCTCCGGCCGTTGTTGGGCTTGTAGAACAAAACTTGGCGCGTTTCCGCGATGAGTTCACGCATTGGCCTTCGCAGAGCGGCGCGCTTATGACACATATGCTTCCTGACGCATTTGAGCGCTTGGAGCACACAATAGCAAAAAAATAGATGAATAGATGTGCAGTTAGTTATATATAGTGCTAGCGAGGGCCTGTTGTTGGGTGAGCGCCACGTTCGAGCTGAAACAGATGGGAAAAAAGCCGAAGGTACTTGGTGGCGTACCGACTCGAATGCACGCCACGGATCATTTTACACTGCAGGTGACATAGAGTCGGGACTTACGATTGTGCGCGTGCTGTCTTGGTCAGGAAAGCCTCACTCTCACTCGTCCAAGTAGTGGTGGTGGTGAAAACGTTTATTGCAATGATGTGAATGGGGGGGGGGGGGGGGGGGGGGGCGAAGCCCCTTACATGGCACTAGGATGCCCCCTCAGTGTGAGGAGGCACCCTTACAATGCGAAGGATAGCCCCTGGAGCGCAATCCTTCTGCGAGCGCTGGAGATGATCCTGCGCTGGTCTTGAGACAGGTGGTGGTGGTGAAAACGTTTATTGCTGTTGGAGTTGAGGGTTCAGGACAGGAGTGCCGCTGAGCGAAGAGGTTCGTAGATGGCGAAAGGAGAATAGGTTTATTTACATTTTTACATTGGTGGTTAGAAGTGAGACTGAAGTGAAGTTGAAGTGAGGCTCCTCTGCCGCAATCGTTGTCGACTTTTTTATACGGTTCTCGTTCCCTAAATTCCCTAGGTTGAGGACGCCCACGCCGGGGTGGGAGGGGCCTAGAGCACGAACTTGTGCGCACAAACACACCACTGCACTCATGGTCACGCCCCCTTCACATGTGGAGTCTGAGGGAAAGAAGGTTGTCATCGAGGTAGCGTCGACTGCGGTAGGTGATGGCCTCTGGCCAGCCGAAGGTTTCTGCGGGTCACCGACATCTGTTGATCATCAAATGACACCCGCCGCTCGAGGCCGGAACGCGAGGTCACGAAAAGGCCGAAAGTGGTTCCCCGTGCTTGGAGATGTTCGCGAGGGTCGGAGATGATGGCCGCCAGCTTGTCGCCGTGCTTGACACGCCAAAGAGCTACAGGAAACAAGGCCCTTTGTTCCCTGGCACGGTCACGGCAAATGGGGAAGATTACGTTCGTCTCCCCGAGGCGACGGCGTTCTACACGTGCAGACCTTTCGGAAAGGGGGTCCGTTTTGGTCCTGCACTCCAACCGGGCAAACTCCGTAATTGAAGTCAGCTGGCACCTGGGTCCTCTCCGTGCGTGCGGTCCATGGCGGCAGGCCCGAGAGTAATCCCACTCAAGTTGCTCGCAGCCATACACAGTAGAAACAGGTGCGCTGGCTGGTTCCAAACGAGACCCGCTGACGTCGATCTTAATAGCTCAATGATGTAAGTAGTGGGGTTTTGACAAGTACCTCGATCGACGATACACTGTGGCTCCAGTTTTGTACCGAACAAGGCAGGGATGCGTTTCGTCCGACCTGCTGCAAAAGTATTTTCATGAGCACATGTGGGCTAAGCACCATTCCCCCTCTTGTTTGCAGGGTAGTAGAACAAAGTAGTCTTCGGCTTTTTTTACTTCCCCGAAGATTAACCGATTGAAGTGATAGTGATGAATTCTTCCCAGGCACATCGATCTTCCAAGGTTATATTGGAGGAAATAATTAGGGCTTGAGAGGCCGGTTCACTCAGACATTTATGTTTTCCGGGTGGTGCCGCATTCGGTAGCAGTCTCCTCCCAAAAACAAAAAAAAAGAAAACTAGGCGCACCTGTACTTAGCATTGATTGTCTGGAACAAAAATTGAAAATTGGTTTTTGAGGGAAGGAAATGGTTTTTGGGGAAAGAAATTGCCTCACATATCTCGGTGGACACTTGAACCGCGCCGTAAGGGGAGGGATAAAGGAGGGAGCGAAAGAAGAAAGGAAGGAAGAGATGCCGTAGTGGAGGTCTCCGGAATAATTTCGACTACGTGGGGATCTTTAACGTGCACTGATATCGCACAGCACACGGGTGCCTTTTGTTCTAGAATAAAGGGTAATCACAGAGAACGGACCGAGCAGGAAGGGAAAGCTGCTGTTAGGCGGGTTGTTCTTGGGTGGGGGAGGGCGTATGTCGAGCAGTAAACGCTTCCCTGATATTTCCCTAAATTGATTGGCCGCTTTGAGCAAACGAAGTTAAATACCCCAACTGACCGGACACTGTTTCCTCCGCCCCACTGCGTTAAAGTCTGCGTCATTCGTGGACGCAATCTGTACGCGCAGTCAAACTTCCGACCACGCCAGTGGAAGAAAAGCGAAACAAAGAACGCGAGATGAGGATCCTGCTGATTGCGACACGAAAGGGAATGGTTGGAGGGGGGTGTCGTCACTACTGTCTCCGAGCACGGGAGGAAGAACTCCATCCTCGTCGTCGTGATGCAGGCAGCGTGGCGTGCCCGTCTGCCCACCGACGGAGAAGCAGCTGCCACTCGCATTGGACGAGCACAACTCCATCCTACCCGAGTAGCGTCCGCGAGGCGGCGACGGGTCGATGGGCGATGGAGAAGGGGGGAGGGGTGCGGAGAGGAGGTATAAAGGGAGGAGGAAAAGGAAGGCTCTCGGGATATGCACCCCTGGCCGGTGATGGAAGAGACGGGTGTGGGGCGGTGGTGGATCTGTCGCGCCCGCATGTTTATGACGGCGGAAGAAAGGATCGGTGCACTGCGGTTCGCAGAGGCTGACGACGAGATCAGAGCAGAAGAAAAACACCTCCCTCGTTCCATCCTCGTCGTTTCTTTCCGCCGCTCCGTTCTTTGTTTCGTTTCCGCTCGACGCGGTTGGCTTTTCCGTTCCGGTGTGCGTGTAGGGTGCTGAGAAAACGCTTTTATCTGGCAGTTGTTTCGCCAAAGTTTGTCACTAGATGACGTCATGAAGAGCTGAAAGGGAAGACCCGCCTCCTAGTTTGAGGCGATGTTGGAGCCTGACTCTCCGACAGGAATTAAGAACACTGTCGTCCAGTTGTCTTGTTTCTGGCATTTCCTTGCTGGGTGTGGTACGGTGGTAGTTGCAGTAAGACCAACTTTCGCCAAGTACCCACTGCTGTTACGTTCTAAACTCGTTCCGTCAAAAGCCGTGACGAACATCGATGATTTGTTTTCGATGGCTTCGAATCGCACGACGGCGACTAAGCAGCCGTTTGCTACATGCACGTGCTGCCCTGAGCACATGACCCAAAGTGTGATGTCCATGCAGGTAGTACCTGTTGTGACTAGCCAACCGACGAAACCTGTCTTGTCGCATAGAGACAAGGCAGCCAGGACAAAAAACGAAGAAAAAAATCACAGGGTCACTAGCTAATTTCATTATGCGTTGGCAGCTGTTGATGCCTTTACCGGAAGTAACGTTACGTCTGGTCTGGTGACGTCACTTCCATCCAGCCAATCAGCGAATTTAGCTTCCCACTGCACATTTTCTTCCCGACGAGGCTTTCTTTGCTCTCGCATTAAAAACACCGCCGGCGTTCCAGAAGCGCGGTTACTAACGTCGCGTGACCGAGCCGTCACGCTTCATTTTCTTTTACATCTTCAATTGCGCGAAATATTCAGCCACGTTGTGTTAGCCTGTTTTCCGCAAGGCGAAGCAAGCTCGGAGTGCTGCGCAAGTTCCAGTTTAGATGACGCCGTAATCGCAGTGTCAGTGCACGTTCTCCACACAGAAGCGGCGGCAGGGCACACTGACGCCGGCTTGCGTCCTCGGCAGGTCGCTCCCACCTACGTCACGGGATGTACGAACGAAGGAAGAGTGGGGTTAGAGAAGGACTGTGACCGGGAGGTGAAAGCAAGCGAACTCGCCGAGCACTCGTCGTCGGCGTGTACGCACAATGTGCGCAGTTTCTTCCCGCCTCCTCGGCTGTCATGCGGGGCGGTTATCGGCCTTCGCCGCAGCGCCTTACCGCGGAGCGGGGATCAGCGGTCGCTGTATCGGTCGTTGGCTGCTGCTGCTGCGCCGGTGCCTTCTTCCGTTCGGGTAAACAAAGGCGAACGAGGGCGAGAGTGCGGACAGGCGCGGCTCTGGGAAGGCATTGTATGCGTTACGCGTTCAACACCGCCAAGAGGCGCACTGTTACGTAATCCGCCAAATAGTGCACAGCCCGAGGACGACAAAGCACTAGAATGAACTGAAAATGCGTTTGTAACAGAAACGGCACCGTTTGTCACTCATTGCCGAGACGTTCCAGCAGCGTCTACGGATCGTCCTTCTTGAATGTATACGACTGAATCTCTATGCACTGACACCGAGAGATTTCGTTCGCTGACACCACTCGCGTGCGCGCTGATCAGTTCCCTCATAACGTCGGCGAACGCCGTGACGTTGTTCGCAGGTCTGCCTCAGTCGGAGCGTTCCATCTTCCGACGTACGCAGACAACGACGAGGAAAACAACACGACAGATTGCATCTCATCATTGCAGGCGACCACGATGCCTTTCGCAACAAGCGAAGACGTGAAACGTGGCGCGGTCGTGATAGGAACACAGGTTTGGACGAAAGCGCTTGAAAAAGAGGACGCGGCGGCGGCGCGGCTGTGTTCATTGTCATGTCACACAGCGCGTGTTTTCTCCTTCGCGATAGATTGCCGAGGTAAGTCTGACGATCGTGCAGTGTTTTCGCGCGATGGACGACGCTCTTCCACAACACATCGGCGCGGAATATGTTATGTACGCGAACGTGCGTATGTGCCTCAAAAAGTCAATTAGCCCTCTTCCAACGTTCAGCTTTTGCGTTTCTAGTGCGTCATTTTCAGATTTGCCTTTCTAGTTGAAACCTTCTCACATGCGGGAGTACTGTTAAGCAGTGTACTGGAGCATCGGTAAGTGGAACGCAGGTGCAATGTAGCATTGTATGCATTGTTGCGATGTACAGGTGTACCGCCGAGTGGCATACACAGGTGCACTGTGTGCGTCACACGCGCTGAAATGAAACGCCTTTCGCTAGAACAGGACGCGTACCTCTCAAAGTTGCAACGAACTTGTAAATTCTGGCGACGAGACAAGATCCACAGCGCACGATCGCAGCAGGGGCATTTCGTTGTTCTCGCTGAAGCCGAAAAGAACTGGGGACCTTTTTCGACAAGTCGCGCGCCCTTTGGGTCAGCGCGGAGGCGGGTTGCTGCGCCTCGACGAGCACGACCGAGGCGCAACGCTCATCCCCTGCCGATAAAACGAGAACGTTTAGAAAAAACAAAACAAAAGAAGACCGGGGCACTATTATTGATATCCAAGAGCGAGACGCACAGCGCGCGCGACATGCAAGTCGTCGTGCACCTATCGGTGCGAATCGCCGATTGTGAACACCGACCGTCTCGGCGAACGAAGCCGGTGGTCTTTGAGGCGAGCGTTGCTGCACTCGATTCGCGTACCCCTCTTCGCTTCGATTTTGTATTCTTATTTTATTTTCCACCCCTTTTTCCAGGTCAAACGCCAAGCGGTGGTACAGCGAGCATGTGTGGCTCCCTTCCTTCATTTCGGCGCACTTTAGCGGGTGATCCGTACCACACTTGCTGCATGGGCCTCTCTCTCTTTGGGCGCGTGTGTATGCAGGCGCAAGTAAAGGCCTCGTGTCGTGCGTGCAATATCGTGGCCCGTGTGTGATCTCGTTAAACGACGCGATCGGCTGCCTACGTCGCCTCCTGAAACGATCCTCTGTGTGCGTGTCAATCGAGCTCCGCCGGGCTCCATCCCTGAAGGATGATGGGCGAGTGTGTGTGCGCACCCAACGCGGATCCGCGAGGATCGAGCGGCCATCGTGCCGGTTACCCCGCCGCGGCGTGCTTCTCGACGCCCGTCTTTTATTCCTCCTGGTACTTTGCGGGAACCACTCGAACAAATCGCAGGAGAAAGCGCGGCGTTTTCGCCGCGCTTTTTTTTTTTTTTCGTACGGAGTGCATGTGTCGGTGGATACTGATCGGGCTAACAAAGGCCAACACGCAGGTGCAAGTGGCATGCGCGTATACTGTGGTCCGTTTCTCCATTGCGGCCCTTGCATGTAACGCTGAACGACCGTATTGTGGGTGCTTATGTGACATTACTAAATAAGTGCAGAGCTGTACTCTGGAAGCAAGGAGGCGGACAAGGAATAAATGAGGGAAAAAGGAGGCAAGAATACTTACAAAAAAAAAAAAAACAAAGAAAGGCACAAGGCAGCGTACATAGCAGGTGTGGGCAGGTTCTTCGTCTTTTTTTTTTTTTTAATTCAAGTAATATATTAAACGAGCTCTGCTACACGTTCTGAGGAGAGTACAAAAACTTGTTCAATACCTGCATTTTGTTGTCATGGTGCTAAATAATGCACTTCTACGCGCCGCAGAGGGCCGCGCGCGAAAGTCGGTGAGCCTTTCTCCGGCGACTTTTTCACACGCAGTCTCCTCCGTTTCACGCTCCTGCGTATCTCTGTTTAGAGATGGCTATTGGTTACATTTTTTCAGACGTCACACGACTGCTGTGCCCGCGGCCAGTCAGCCGTGTCGCTCCCGCGTGTCAAAAATATTTAAAAAAAATAATGGACAGTGCAACCCGTTGAACATGGAACTCTTCCATCCGTTCATCCAAGCCTAGTGGTGGGGCCTAGAGTCACTGGTGAGGCCGACGGAAGAGCGCCGACCTTTGAGCGTGCAAAAAATGACGAGAGGAGAAGGAAAGCCGCGAAGACACTGAAATTCACATTTTGACTACAGATGACACAGCTGCTACGAAAGGCATTAAAAAAAATTAATGCTGAAGGATATCCGTGAAGCGGCGTCCTTTAACCTCCAAGGCCCTTCGATATAGTGTGCCCTATCAGTGGCCTTGCAATTTATAGGTCCCTTTACACTACCGGTATAAGAGCATTGACGGAAGTGGCATGCTTGGAGTCTCATCTCTTATCGGGGGCTGTGATATGCGCCGCTTAGTGCATGCCTTATCGGTGCTCAGTGTGCCGCGGGCATGGATGAGCGGCGCAATATGTGACGCACCGTTGAAAGGCTTTTGTCTCCCCGTCTGCCCTTTTGAAGAAGTGGCAGTGTCGCTTGTAATATCGTATGTGCACGCGTATATGCACTCGCTTTGCTGTTTATCGCAACAATTTCATCCACTACCTCAGCGATCGACCTTGTGTGCACAAAGGTAATTTCTGACTGCATGCCGTTGTTATCTCTGCAATATAATCGAAAACAAGTGAGAGGAAATAAAGTACACCCTGACATCACAGACCGGATTGGCATCTCTAGGAGAACTATTGGGGCGGACTGAAGATAATTACATATCCAGCAAACTTTCTTCTTTGTGCCTGAGTCCTCTTTGCCAACGAGCCTGCTTTGAGCAAAAATGTTTTCATTTTTTTTCCCCATTTCTTTCTTTCTTGGCTTTGAGTGAGCGGCTGCCCGTCCCAAACCGCCCAAACCTAAAGAACCAGGTGTGTGTACACCTGTTTCAAACCGGTAGAAAGAATACGCCACTCGGTCTGTCGCATAGGCAGCTTATTGAGCTCCAACGCTGGTTCGGAGCTTGTGACGGTCACGTGACACTTTGCTGGCACCCCCTCCACCACTCTGTTCCTTTCCTCCCATTCCGTCCGCATCCTGAATCGTATCGCGGGAGGGCGGGCGCGTGTACTTCGGAACACCTCGTCGCTGTGTGCACACCGCCACCGGAAGAGGAGCCAAACAAAGCGCTTCCCGTTACACAACGCGCGGAGCGCAGAAAAAGAAAGCCCAGCGATCGGATCGTCAAATCTGGCCCGCATCCGCCCCCCCCCCCCCCCCCCCTTTTTTTTTATTAGCTGCGTCCTTTGACTCGTTTCTGCGCGCAGTGGTGGAGCTTCGCTCTCACAGTTGGGGGGGGGGGGGGGGCAACTACTATGTGGACCGACCACCGGGGTGAAAAGTACACCAAGGCACGCAAGCAGCAAATACACACTCACCAACGCCACATTCACGCTCTTGTTAGTGGGACACGAGAGACATGTAGTTGGGTGCTCCCTACCATAACCATAATTTCCCTCTCTCTGCCGGCACATAGAACGAACTTCCCAGACAAGGTAACAGGTAAAATACAAAGGTTTAATTACATGAAGAAAGTAAGACAAGAAGGTAAAGTAGGGAGACAAGGTTACAAGATTGATGAAAAAGCCCCTGTTCCCATGCCGAACAGCGGCTTAAATAGGGTGTCCTGTCCCCAGGTCCCTAGTTGGGGAAATTGGTTAATCAAAAATGTGTCCAATCACTGTGAACTGGGTCACGTGTCCATTCGTAGTGGTCCGCCCACAAGGACGTCCCCCAGTTCACCCTCGCCACTTCTTCGAAGATGCTGTCCGGCCGATCCCTCGCGGCAACGATGACAAGCCGTTGAGTTCGAGCCATTCGTCAGCCGAAACACGAGTCCAACGCCTGCACTTCACAGCGAGCCGCGGGGACGGAGGGCCGGCGTCGCACTTGCGCCGAAAGGTTCCAGGAAGACCGGAAGCCGTTACCGAAGCGCGAGCACGCCAGCACCCGCGCTGGCCACAAACAACACAGACAGCCGCCGACACACCATGAAGTTGCGTTTCGTTTTGGTTTGACACCGCTAATGGGAGTTGAGTCGAAGACCGTTCCCGTGCAGCGGATGTCCCCCCATAAACCACCAGGGGGTCCCCTTGTTGACGCCGCTCCCTGCTTTCGGGGTGCCGGGGCCGCCACGCCGACGCCTCTCCGAAGTCCTGTCTATTGACAGTTTCCAGATGTCCGGAGATTCTTTGTAGACCGGCGTTACGCGTCTTTAACACATACGGCACCAAGGGGCCGTCCCGATGCTCGGCGCTTTAGCGGAAGGAGTCGAGCGTAACACCTCCGCACCAACTGTGTTGCATGGTTTTCCTAGCGTGCAACACAACACACCAGAATAGCTCGACAAGCCCGAGCCCCGGCGGCCGGGAGTTCCCGATGGCCTCCCGCGCCGCGTGCAAAGTCAAAGCCTTCTCCCACTTATCTCCCCATACCGCAAAAGAAAAGAGAGAGAGACAGAGAGAGAGAAAGAAAAAAAAACTACTTGACCCCTCCCCCGCACACACAGAGATCCCGCTGGAGATTAGCCGGCACCCACAAGCCTTGACATGGCGTCGGCGTTGGCATTTTGGACCCCCTTTTTGTGCTCTATTGTGAGGTTGTACTTTTGCAGAGCCAACGACCGTCGAGTGAGCTTAGCACCATGTGGACTGCAAAGGGTGAGGTAGTGAAGGGGGTTATGGTCGGTGATGCTCGCACCTTAGTGCCGAACACCCACTCCTCGAGTTTATCTAGTGCCCAAATGATGGCATAAGCCTCCCTTTCAACGGTGGCCCAACGGGCCTGGGCCGGACTCAGTTTCCTGCTCAGGAAGGACACGGGGCACTCCCTACCCTCCTCGTCGAGTTGCGCTAGACACGCGCCGACGGCGAAGTCGGACGCGTCTGTGGCGAGAACATATTCTCGCGTGGGATCTGGCGCGCGTAGCGCTGTCGCGGACTTTAGCCTAGCCTTGACCTCGTCGAATGCCCTTTGGGCCTAGCTTTGCAAGGAGCTCCTGAGTCAACTTAGCTGTGAAATTTGTGCCCTGATCGCAGCAGATCGTCTCTGGGACACCTAGTCGCGCAAATATCTGAAGCAACCCGTCGCAAGTAGCCCTCGCAGTCAAGGCCTTCAAACATATTACTTCTGGCCACCTTGAATGGACGTCCACTACACATAAAGCATAACGGTGTCCTCTAGCGGAAGCCGGCTCGAGCGGGCCTACACAGTCCCTGTTTACCACCTGGAATGCGACGCCCGGTCTAGCTAAAGGTGAGATCGGCACGCGGTCCTGTGTTCGCATAGGGGCTCTCATCTGACAATCATGGCACGTGCGGCAGTGCTGCTTCACATCGCGGGCTACCCCTGGCCAGTAGAATGACGCCTTAATGCGCTGTAGAGTTTTCCGCTCGCCAAGGTGTCCAGCCCATGCGGAATCATGGGCCATTTCTAGGACTTCCTTGCGGCGCTCTGATGGCAGAACGAGCTGGCAGCACTCGTGCCCGGCGACGTGCTCTCGGTGATAAAGCAGCTCGTCGCGCACGAGCATGCCGTGCGTGCCCTCCTTCGCCTGTGCCCATGCTTCTCTCAGCGTTTCGTCCATCCGTTGCGCCTCGCGGAACGTCTGCCGTGTCGTTTGCGCTGCCTCTTGCGAGGTGATCTCGACGGTCACCTCGCATGCGCGCACTACTTCCTGGCTCTCGTTCTCGCACGATTCCTGCCCTGGGTCTAAGTTCTCATCTTCGCCTTCAAGCTCGCAGATAGGTGGTACTGCCACTCTGTCCTCCAAGAGCTGCTCGTAATCATTAGGGGTTATCAGCGCGTCTATGCCCTTTGCCAACTTGTCGGTGATTGCGCACAGTATGCCCTTCTCCGAGGGGTAAAATGAGATACCTGGAGCGCCCTCCGTAGTCGACATCGGCACGTATGCTAGCTCGGCAACTACTTGCTCCCCAAACGCGCCTGTCAGTTTGATAGTCGACCCTGCGCTGTCGTACCTTGGGCATAGTGATTTGCGAATGACGGTCAAGTCCGCCCCAGAGTCTATTCGCGCGTCGAAAGTTTGACCTGCGCTCTTTAGCGTAACCGTGCTGGCCCCGCCGACTTCTGTTACTCGCACTGGCGCGTCCCCCGCCTCAAGTGGCGCGGCTACCCGAGCAACGACCTCTCTGTTCTCACTACGATTTTTCTTTGTCGCCTCCCTCGCTGATAATGCGCCCTGCGGGCATTCCTTTGCTACGTGCCCGTAGCTGTAGCAATTAAAACATTGTTTCCTGCGCCGCGAATGGGGGCTAGCGTTTTCTGAAGGCCGCGCTGTCGGTGTCCCTTCAGCTTTCTGTTTTTCGTTCGCACTTGATGTCCTTCCCGCTGTTACTCTGCACCTGACACTCTCCTCGAATGCCTGTGCTATCGTAGCAACATCTTCGGGTTTAAGGAATCCTCGCTTTTGGCTTTGATTTAGCACAATGTGTGCTCTTGCGTCTGCGCTGAGACAATCCTTCAGACGGTCTGAGACTACTAGCTGTTTAATTTTCTCCAACGAGTTTGCTTCACTGCTTTCGACATAGTACTCCCAATAATTCTCTAATCTGACCGCGAATTGCTCCCACGACTCTTCCGGTCTCCTGCTGGATGATTGGAAAAGGCGTTTGTACTCCGCAGCTGATAATCTGAGTCCCTGCAAAATTTTGCTTTTTAGAATGGCGTACTCTCGCCTTTCATCTGAAGACAGACGTGCAAGGAGTCCCCGCGCCCTCTCGCTGAGTCGCGGCAACACAAGTCCGGCCCACCACTCCGTTGGTACATCGTAGGATTCCAAGGTTGCCTCGATGTCTTCAAACCAACCCGGCACTAGTGCTTCTTGAGTAGGCATTGTCGCGAGTACCCCCTTCAACAGGCTAGCAAATTTTAGTTTCCGGTCCTCCTCCGACCGCGTATCCGCACCTGAGCAGCTGCTCCCCTCGACGGACGCGACTCCACTTTGCGATTGCAAACGTACTGTTTCTAGGACCCTTTCAGCAATTTTCAATTGTAACTCCAGCAGCCTTTCTTGCTGCTCCGACGCCGTCTGTGGCGAGGCGTTACTACGGCCTTCTACCATTTCGCTTGTTAGTGCCGGCACCTCTCCCCCTTCCCCATCTACACCCGGGTTCTCCATTACTGTTTCTTTAGCGATGTCACTCCTCAAAACCCAAGGCTTTGACATTACACGCAAACACAAGAAACCAAACGGGTACTCGCCTAGCTACCGAAGCGTCGCTGTCGGTGCCCCGGCTGGGTCAGATGAGCCTGGAGGTCTGGTGGGTCTCCTTGGTAGCTCGGTCGCTCCCTCCGCCACTCTCGTCGTCGTTGTCGCTTGTCCCCGGTGAAGTTCTTCCGCTCAGCCTAAGCAGATCCTGTCGACTGCGCCAGTTGGGTGCTCCCTACCATAACCATAATTTCCCTCTCTCTGCCGGCACATAGAACGAACTTCCCAGACAAGGTAACAGGTAAAATACAAAGGTTTAATTACATGAAGAAAGTAAGACAAGAAGGTAAAGTAGGGAGACAAGGTTACAAGATTGATGAAAAAGCCCCTGTTCCCATGCCGAACAGCGGCTTAAATAGGGTGTCCTGTCCCCAGGTCCCTAGTTGGGGAAATTGGTTAATCAAAAATGTGTCCAATCACTGTGAACTGGGTCACGTGTCCATTCGTAGTGGTCCGCCCACAAGGACGTCCCCCAGTTCACCCTCGCCACTTCTTCGAAGATGCTGTCCGGCCGATCCCTCGCGGCAACGATGACAAGCCGTTGAGTTCGAGCCATTCGTCAGCCGAAACACGAGTCCAACGCCTGCACTTCACAGCGAGCCGCGGGGACGGAGGGCCGGCGTCGCACTTGCGCCGAAAGGTTCCAGGAAGACCGGAAGCCGTTACCGAAGCGCGAGCACGCCAGCACCCGCGCTGGCCACAAACAACACAGACAGCCGCCGACACACCATGAAGTTGCGTTTCGTTTTGGTTTGACACCGCTAATGGGAGTTGAGTCGAAGACCGTTCCCGTGCAGCGGATGTCCCCCCATAAACCACCAGGGGGTCCCCTTGTTGACGCCGCTCCCTGCTTTCGGGGTGCCGGGGCCGCCACGCCGACGCCTCTCCGAAGTCCTGTCTATTGACAGTTTCCAGATGTCCGGAGATTCTTTGTAGACCGGCGTTACGCGTCTTTAACACATACGGCACCAAGGGGCCGTCCCGATGCTCGGCGCTTTAGCGGAAGGAGTCGAGCGTAACACATGTGTTAAAGCATTGCAGGTTTCAATCCCACACGACCGCGCCTGCCTTGCTTGTTCACCTGCTATACGGTGCGCTCGCAGGCTGAGAGCGCAGGGAGCTGCGAATCGGCACATGCGCGTCGACTCCGCCCTTGCCAAAGCCGCGTATACCGGGTCGAGCCGAGTCGCAAGGACGGGCGAGCGGAGAATGCAGCAGAGACAAATGCGTCGGCATTTTGTAATCCTCCGCTCGTGTGTCTCCCGAGCACCCCGCGGTTAACAAACAACACTGGCGAGGAGCGCGGCCGGTGTTGGCCGCGCAAACGGCCAACAGCCCTCCTCCTCCTCTGTCGACACATGCAGCGCACGCGTGAGCAGAACTCGTTCACTGCGTGCTGCATGCGCTCACCTTTTTCGCTTCTTTTTCTTTCGTTCGCTCCCCTTTGCTGCAACCCTGCCTCTTTCCTTTTGTTTTGTCCGCGCCGTCGCGGCACTTATATGCATCTTGGCAACAGCGCACACGGCAGCCGGCTGGCTGGCTGGCCGCGCGGCGAGACGAGCCAGCCGCGGTTTTCGAGCATACGCGCGCTCATGTCACAGCTGTTTTCTGCGGCGGCGCCGTTATTATTATGTGCCGCTACCTACGCCGTCGTCGTGTCGGCTCAAGTGCTGTCGTCACGCCGAGCCACCGTGGAGAATTAAACCCACTATTAAAAAGAGAGCAAAAGCGGAGGGGGAAAAAATGAGCGATGTCGGGAAAAGGAGAGGAAGGGAGATAGAAAAGAATAGATAGCGCAGCGAGCCGAGAGGAGAGAGAGAGGGGTGTGGCAACAACCTTTTCTTTACTTGGCTCCAGTTTATTCTTTTTTAGATTGTTTTTTGGGCCTTGACAGGTGCTAGCAGCAGCTGAGGCGGCTAGCTGCAGCAGACAGCGGGGCGCTGCATGTGCCGCTTATAGCTGCGGGCGCGAATGTGTAGTACGTGTGCACAGCTCCATTATGTGCCTGCTCAGCTGCTTCTGTCGTCTGCGTACTCCTGGTAGACCTCTGGCATTTCGTTTCGCGCGCGGTTCTGTACAGCGCGTGACGTTTGCACTTCTAGCGAACGCTATGTTCGGAGCGGGCGGCCTTTGTCGAATGGCTTGACCCTGTAACGCCTGGCTTGTCGCGTACGATGCAGGCTCTAAAAACGGAAATGTTTTGCGCAAGTTATATCAATCCCTCACATTACTGCAGAAGAGGCATTTCCCAACGTATGAGAGCAAGATCACCAAGCCAGCCACCAGAGATGAGGAAGCCGGCCTGCTGAAAGATGCTAATTCACTACAAAGCCTAAACCTACAGTGAAAAGCGCCACTGGCAGGGAATGGAGTAGTTTTGCATTCTGGTATTCGTTTATTGTGTGCACCTGAGTCTTTGAGCGCGGCTTTATCAGATTATCAGTAAACAGTTGACTTGGCTCGTGTACCATGCATCTACCTTTTTGTGATCTGCGCTGTGTTGCGCTGTAAAGCAATCCGCCTGATCATGCGCCAATTAGCGCCAAAGCAAAATCTTCTTGATCGGATTCATAGATCAATGCAGTTCTCCCATTTCTTTTGTGCTGTAATTATGCTTTTCTTGATAAACGCAGCAGCTTTTTTTTTTTTTTTACGCTTCCATCCGCAATGCAGGAACCACTTCGGACCAAATGAATGCTGGAAGGTCGTGATCTTTAATCCGATGTTTTCGTCACATATATATTTTCCCAGTTGGGAGATGGATATATTGATGTCAGCGAGTACTCATGCAGCAGCGCTGGTGCAGTCGTTTCTTTTTTTACTTGTCCACGCTTTATGAGCGAAATCTTCCCGGAGATATTAGTGCAAACTCTGAAAATTTTTGCATCATTTCAGCTGCGACGAGCTTTGTGCTATGGGAAGAGTTACTGTACTGTTCTCGCCCCATACGAACGCTCAGCACATCGCTCTTTTGGATACCGTGGGCGGCGCTCTGAGCGCTGCCTTATATAATCCTTCCGCGCAGTGGACGGTACGGAGCTGTGATGTAACCTACATTGACTCCATAAGAGCGGATGGGTTCCCTGCAGTCAAAGTGCACGCTGGAAATATGAAAAAAAAAAGGAAGACACTCGGCTAATATGCTCTTCCAGAATAACGTAAGTGATTAGGTATTTATTGATAGCTAACATGCTAATTGTAACAACTATAGCATATTTAGTTTTCGGAACAACGGCAGCGACAACAAAAAAGAGCTCCAGACTGCAGTGAATGGGGAAGACGCCTTACGGTGCATGATTATATATCGAACAGGTTGGGGAATGACATATTCCGCTTGGTGTCTGTCAACTTCCATCAGTGGTTATACGGGTGTTGTTGTCTTTCGCTGATATCGAAGTTCGGACTCCGAGCACCGTTTTTGGGGAGCGAACCCGTGACCTAGACAGCGGTCTTTGCGGCATTCCATCGCTCGAATGGATCCGCGTGTGCCAACCGGCTGCGTCAACATTGGCGTCCTTCTTGGAGCTATGTGCTGTCCGATATAAATACAGACATGGCGCACTCTGACCACAGAGCTTTGTAGAAGAAAGGAACAGAGACACACTGTTCTTGTTTAGTAAAAAAAAAAAAATAATAATAAAAGATGAGGGGAGGAGTTAGTAACACGAAGCAAAGGAGCAAGCGAGGCTGTGTTTATAGTCGGACGAACGGCCTCCGATAAATTAAAAGGCCAGAAAAGAAAAGCCAGCCAAGGCGGAGAGATGTTTGGGTAGCGCGACGTTGTCCGCCGCGTCTTTCGTTGACAGTTGGTGCCAACCAGAGCGCGCTGTGTCACGGAGTGAGAAGCCACGCATGAGAGCCCTACGGGGGAGAGGACGAAGTCCGCGTTCGACGCGGATTGCATACTCCCGGAGTGCCGTGCGTGTGCGCGACGACAGGCTGGGCGTGTACGTTGTTAAGAGTGGACAACGTGGTCCTGAGAGCCGGGTGTGTCTCATCGCAAAGCAAGGGATATGACGAGGCCTGGCGCCGGCGGCAGAAGCATAGACGACGACGGCCGGGGCTGTTGCACTCCAAATCACCGAACCTCCGACCCGATCGAAGGACGCTGTCTCCCACGGACCTGGGATAAATTACTGTCAGACGAGTGTCGTCGTTAGGCAAAGATGCGGCGACAGCTTGCGACAGCAGCGGCAACGATGAAAGCAGAGATGCACAGCAGCACGGCGGAAACACCGGTATACGTTGGCCGAGTCGACCTTCGGGTCACCGGACTGGATGATGCTACGCAAGGTCACGCTGAGCGAGGCTGCTAATTGAAAGACGCTGTGTCGAATGGGTCTCGTGCTTCGGCCACACGGCGGGGGAGTTCGAGAAGGTTCAACCACCTGCGAGGAGGCTGCGGGATTCTGCTTTCCCACGGAGGCAACGTACAGAAAACTTGCGGCAGTGGTCAAGGTGACGCATCTGTGTTTGATGACTGTCTTCCCCTTCTCATCCCCCAAGCTGTGAGAGAGCGAGAGCTTCAGCACCGCCCCGTGCCGTGGGTGGTACCGCCAGCGTCATCAATGGCCCATCCGATTGGACAACGTTATTCGACCTAAGTTCCCTAGTCAGGGATTTGGGGAACGCGAACCGTATTTAACGGGATGTTGTGTGATCGGAGGATTCGCCTAGCATTGCATTCGATTCTCATCTGTAAATATGTAGAATAAACCCTTCTGTACAGTTTCCTCGATAACGCAGTCCGACATCGTCATTCGGAGCCGGTACCTGCGAGGCTAAACGAGTTAGTCATCTCCAGGACCCCTCCGTCTTCAACTCTGGTTCCAGCGGTGGGATAGAAGCCCCATCTTTAACACTGGTTCCAGCAGGTGGTCATGTGTGGCCCGTTCCTAACACTGGTTCCAGCGGTGGGATAGAGGCCCCACTCCCAACACTGGTTGGCAGCAGCTGGGATGGACCGTGCGACATCGTACTTTCTCCACGGGTGAGCGTTTTGGCTTTTGCTAAGGGATTCACCAGGCTGTAAGATTCAGAGAATAATCTTGACTGGGAATCAGGGCTTTGTCGTTTGAGAGGGGTTATTCTCAAGGCATTGTGGAGTTAGCAGAGCCAGAGCGGAGAAGGCGTTGTCATGGAACTGATGGAATTGTATAAGTCGGACTTGCTGTTGATATGCGAGGAACTGTCGGTTGAGGTGCCTAGCAAACTAACCAAAATTGAATTGGGCGAATTCATTCTTAAACAAGTCAAGCATAACGATCAGTTGCTGGTAGATACGTGGAATTTGGTACAAGGGGAAAAAGCCCGCAAAGTAAAATCCGACCAGGAGGCTAGAGAGAAAGCCGACCAGGAGGCTAAAGAGAAAGCCGATCGGGAGAAACAAAAAGCACGTAAGGAGGAAGCTGATCGGGAGTGGGAAAAAGAGAAAGAAAGGAAAAAATGGGAAGCTGAAAACGCTGAAAGGGATCTAAAGCTTAGACAGCTTGAAAACGAACTGCGAAGAAAAGGCGGTATTGTGAGAGCCGGAACTCCTGAAAGAGCAAGCGATGCTTATGAAATAGGTCCGCAGACAAGACCCGCAAAGTCTGTGACCGTAGCCGAGTTGGTAAATCGCGACACCACGAGGGAAGTGGCAGAGAACGTGTGCAACCGGTACGGTAGTCCAAGGAAAGCCGCAGAATCCGAGACCGTGTCCAGTGTAGTTGGACGTAATGCTAAGAGAGAGCATTCCGAGATAGCGTCTCAACGACACGAGTGCGAGGATTCTCCTCCAAGTGAGGTAGGAGTGGCAACGGACAACTTTGTCGGGACAGTTGCGAGCGCGACACTTTCAGTAGAGTCGATACAGGCGTCAAACCGGCAGAACCGCGAAAAGGGAGATTTTCCTAGCGAGAAAGGTTTCGAAGTTGAAACAGCGGAAACCCCTTTTGAGAGTAACAACCGCGGTAAGAGCGAGTTGGGATGTCACAGTGGCTTCAGTGACAAAGGCTCCGGAGAGGCTACCTTGGTAATACTGGCACAAGAAGAGTGCGAGGCTGCCGAGGAAAAGGATAGCCATAAGAGCCAGGCGGGCTCAGTTGTAGCTGAGCACTGCAGTTCAGGGAATGGCGCGCAGAGCGACAGCCAGGCGGGCTCAGTTGTAGCTGAGCACTGCAGAGTAGAGAATGGCGCGCAGAGCGACAGCCAGGCGGGCTCAGTTGTAGCTGAGCACTGCAATATAGACAAAGACGCACAGAGCGACAGCCAGGCGGGCTCAGTTGTAGCTGAGCGCAGCAATGCAGAGAATGGCGCGCAGAGCGACAGGCAAGCTGGAGAGGACAACCCCCAAAGGAATGAGCTAGGGATCTCAGGGGTAGTTTCAGGTCCGTCTGTCAGCTGCGTGGAACTGGCACTCTGCTGCAAAGCCGGAAAGGCCAGTTTGGAATCTGAGGAAAATTTCCAAAGTGCGACGGGAAAACTAGAGATAGCTAGTTATGATCAGGAGATGCACGCGGTAGAGTCTAGGCGCAGAAAAAGAAAAAGGGCAAGAACCAAGAGAAAACGAATCAAATTCAAAGCCCTAAATTCGGTTGCGCGCACAGGTGCGAAAGAAAGAAATGCGGTGGAAGGAAAGGCGAAGCCTTCCCGCGTTGCGCCTCATAGACTTGCAACTGCAGTTAATGATCTGGCGACATGTGCAGCTCGTTCGAGGGTTGACTGCAGCAACGGAAAAGGAAGTGCGCGTTTTCCAAGCAAAACAGGCGCGAAGTGCATCAAGGGGCATCGGCCTGCAGGAAAACCTAGACCGCGTCGTCCTGACAAAGGGCCCGTAAGAGAAAGGGCAAGGCGGCCCGACAAAACAGGAGGCGCCAGGTTGCACGGTACTCAGCGCATGCAAACGCAGGCGTCGAACAACCGAGACGACGCAGGCAGGCGGGTTCGGCGGGCGCACTTGAGGGGGATTCGTCCTTCACTTTTGGCACCCCATTCTAGGAATCGCGCAGGACGAAAGGGTGGCCGAGCTTCGTGCTTGTGGCGAGAACAGGGAGCAGTTTCTCGCGCTGGTCACTGCTTGTCGTCCAGAGTCGGTCATCGACATTGCATGCACTGCCAAGGCTTTCCGAGCACGTCGAGGGGGCGCGGATGCGAAAGCGGAAGTCAGGGACGTTTTTTTTCTGCAGCCTTTTGTCACGAGTTGACCGCAGTACAATCAGTCAAAGCGCGACCCCGGCGGGCGCGTCTGAAAGACTAATCCTTTCAACTCGGCGGCGGGGAGTCAGTTTTCCCCCCCCGCGTGGCGATTTGAAGTAGCTGTTTTTTTTATTCCTCTTTTTTTTTCTGTGTGTGTTTATGGAATCAGGCAGGGAAAGGCTACTTTTGAGTTAAAACAAGTTGATCGGAAGTTACTGTTTTTTTTTCATTACCTTAGAAAGGATAGGGCGTCACTAAGTTAGAAATCACAGGTGTCGATTTCACATGCTACCAAGAGATAAGGGCACTCACAGGAGCGCAGCTCGAGTAGAACTACGCTTAACGTCGCGTAGACGGAGCGTAGATCCCTTGATTGACTGACACCTTACGAAAGGGAGCCTCACTGATGTACACTGAAATGACCGAAGAGAAAACTCTTGAAGGAGCCGAAAGGATGCGCGCGTGTCCCGACCTTTGCTTCGGACCGCTGCCTATGGTAAAGAGCTTAAGTTCAGTGTGACGCCAGTGATAGAGGACTGGGTGCTATTTTAAGTCAAGTTGGCGACGGCCACGAAGAGCACCATGTTCTGTACGTCAGCCGCAGACTGACATGTAGAGAAGCGTTAAGCGCTTTAGACAAAGAGCGCGCGTTTGGTTTAGGCGGCACAGATGTTGTCGGGTTACCAAAGTCACTTGAACGGCGCAAGGTTCATATTTGAGACTGATCATCGTCTGAAATATGCTTATGACAGTTTTGTCCCCCCAAAAATGGTCGCTTGCTTAGACGGAGTCCTGCTCTCCAAAAACAGAATTTCTCGATGCGTTTCAGGAAGGGAAAACCGCACGGAAATGCTGATGGATTCAGCCGATTGTTGTAGACAGGACTTAGTAGGACAACCTACTGTGTGTTCTTTTTTTTTTTTGGTCCAAGCAGTCCGTCTTTGGCGATTTCATAGGGGAGATTTCGCGCTTTCTCGGCACCAAAATTACGCCAAAATTCAGTCATGTTTTAGTAAACATTTGTTGTCAATGTGGGAAGCCTGGTGGGTCTTGGGCAAATTCCGAGCGCTTGCTTGTGGGTCAGTGCCCTGTCTCGTGGAACAGTCCACTGATGCCATTCTTTGTTGAATGTTCGAGCTTGGGTGCCATTTCTGGAAACCAGCCCTTCCACCCGACTCCGGCCTCATCTCTTCCTGCCCAGCGGTCGTGAACGCTGGCCATTCGAGATTTTTCGGGCCGCGGACGAGCTGTTAAGAGTGGACAACGTGGTCCTGAGAGCCGGGTGTGTCTCATCGCAAAGCAAGGGATATGACGAGGCCTGGCGCCGGCGGCAGAAGCATAGACGACGACGGCCGGGGCTGTTGCACTCCAAATCACCGAACCTCCGACCCGATCGAAGGACGCTGTCTCCCACGGACCTGGGATAAATTACTGTCAGACGAGTGTCGTCGTTAGGCAAAGATGCGGCGACAGCTTGCGACAGCAGCGGCAACGATGAAAGCAGAGATGCACAGCAGCACGGCGGAAACACCGGTATACGTTGGCCGAGTCGACCTTCGGGTCACCGGACTGGATGATGCTACGCAAGGTCACGCTGAGCGAGGCTGCTAATTGAAAGACGCTGTGTCGAATGGGTCTCGTGCTTCGGCCACACGGCGGGGGAGTTCGAGAAGGTTCAACCACCTGCGAGGAGGCTGCGGGATTCTGCTTTCCCACGGAGGCAACGTACAGAAAACTTGCGGCAGTGGTCAAGGTGACGCATCTGTGTTTGATGACTGTCTTCCCCTTCTCATCCCCCAAGCTGTGAGAGAGCGAGAGCTTCAGCACCGCCCCGTGCCGTGGGTGGTACCGCCAGCGTCATCAATGGCCCATCCGATTGGACAACGTTATTCGACCTAAGTTCCCTAGTCAGGGATTTGGGGAACGCGAACCGTATTTAACGGGATGTTGTGTGATCGGAGGATTCGCCTAGCATTGCATTCGATTCTCATCTGTAAATATGTAGAATAAACCCTTCTGTACAGTTTCCTCGATATCGCAGTCCGACATCGTCATTCGGAGCCGGTACCTGCGAGGCTAAACGAGTTAGTCATCCCCAGGACCCCTCCGTCTTCAACTCTGGTTCCAGCGGTGGGATAGAAGCCCCATCTCTAACACTGGTTCCAGCGGTGGGCTGTAGGCCCCGTTCCCAACAACGTGTACACTATAGAGTCACTGCAAGGTACACTACGCTTAAATATAAAAGCACACGGATCACCGTGCTCGCTCGTTCGTGTGCCCGTCGTCTCGGTAGCTTCGACGCGAGTGCATTGTCTCCTCCCTGTCTTTCTCGCGGTGCACATATCCGCCCCCTCCTGAGGTGCATTCTCCGTCCTCTTTCTTTTTTCCCTCCTATATCGCATTATGTGCCGGGGCGGCGGCAAAACAATGACGCACGGAGCGGCTGCTGCAGCAGTCATGCGATGGCGACGACGAAACCAAAGAACTCTGGTCGTTTCACGGTGAAGGACGAACGAGGACGAAGACGGGGGAAACGAGGGGGAAAATGTAGAAAAAAAAAAAAAGAGTGCGGAGCAAGGAACGCGTCCTACGCGACCTGACTGCTTCTGCTGTGAAAGCGGAGATTTTAATTCTCGACCAGCCTTTGTCGTCCGCTGTACACGCTCGCCGCATTACACCGGGATCATCTGTATTTCGCGCGCTTCTCCGCCGTCGTTGTCGGGTGCGGTGGACTTTAACGGTAACGCGAGGTTGCTGTGCGCGAGTTAGGACATTGTACCCTGTCGTCATTGGATAACCGATAGTCTCTTAGCGCAACGGAATGGACTCCAAGCGGAGGCAAACGAGGCGACAGCGGGTCAGGTGTACGGATGAGGCTAAGAATTTTGCGGGGACGAGGTGGCCGCGGCTAGCACAGGACACGGACAATTGGAAATCAGTGGCAGAGGCCTTTTTCCTGCAGTGGGCGTGGTGAGGATGTGATGATGATGACTACGACGACCTTGTTGTAATGACAAGTTATGTGGAATGCATGGGCGACTCTGCCAATATATGCTTTACTTTTAGTGTTCATCTCACAGTCAAGAACGATACATCGCAGTCGAGATATTGCGTATGCTTGTTGACCGCAAGTTACAACTCCTTCTCAAAATAAATGCCGCAGAACACTTACCAGATGATCATAGCAGTATTTGTTTAACCCTTGAAGGCGATGCGTTTAGCTTATTCGTTTCTGCCACCGCTGTAATGAAACAAAGCCTTCGCCTGCACCAGTATCGTACACCGTCTTACTGGTCGAGAGAGGTTCGAACCGGCGGCCTTGAAGCGACACGAGCTCTTGCCGTTCAAAGAAGCAACAGCTATAGCAGACAGTCTGCGCGGGGCACAACATCCCGTCTCGCGTAATTGGCTGCGCGCTGTAGCACAATCACAGCTGCGGAATGGATGCTGCTTCCTTTTTCCTCGCGCTAGCTGCTGTACGGGCGGTCGCCTGCCTGGTTCAGTCACCGTAGTTTCGACACCTCGTAACTGCAGTCACGGTGGTTTGCACAACGAGGCAAGTGTGTTATATATGAGGGCTGGGAAACCGAATCAGTCGTGCGTGTTCCACGAATTGCGAGAACCGATCCCGTCTATACGCACTAAATATGTTTCTTTCCCCCTGGTGGCGACCTTGTAAAGTGGCAACGGCTTGCCAGTACGTTTGCCGCCGCGTCCTCACCGGCTAGGCATCCCGCGGCGTTTTTAATAGTTAGCGGCGTCCTTTTCTTGTTGGTTTGGCTGGTCTCGAGCCAACAGCGGGCGTAGAGGCCAGACAGGATTCCTGTAGCTTTTTTGTTTTGTCTTGAAATTCTCTCAGCATTTCTTTCTGCCCTCACTCTATCTCGTAGTCCGAGGCTGCTTTTCACAACGCGTTACGCAACTGTAACTAGCAAGGTCGCGATGTTGACGAAAGCTGCTTACAGCTGCGGCTGCTAGTCGACACGTTATTTATTCATTTATTTTTATTTTCCTGCTGTAGTAAACACACACCATGCAGCCCCAGCGATGGGAGCGCGGTTGTGTCTATGCGCTGTTACGGCTCGAGGTAGCGTGGCCGGGAGGAGGAACGTCTGACTTCAGATGGTTGGGGAATACGAAAACAAGCAGGTTTAATGGCAAGAAACTAAGACACTTATTTACAAAAATTTACAAAGAGAAGAGCAAGGAAACAAAAGTTAAGAGTTCATAGCGTCGAGCGTCTGGATGAACCTATTACCGAAGGTCCAGAGCGTCTGTGCTCACTTTGGTCGCAGTTTATATAGCCCAAGGCTCCGCCCTTTCACCAGGCGACAATCCATCGCGACACAAAAGATCGGCACTAGCACAGCCATCGAAGACCTGTTGAGCCCTTTCACTAGGCGGCAATTCATCGTGGCACAAAAGATCGCCACCACACGTCACTGCCAGCCAAGCCACCTGTTGAGAGCCCGCACGTGGGAACTGGCGAGGAAGATGCTAAGTCCGCATTCCTATAGCATTGTGTCAGCCGCTCGCGTCCATCGAACAAAGGTGTGGCCTGTTGACGTCACAGCCGCAGCTGCGCAGGCTTCCTCTGATTCGTTCCGGGTATTTTGTTTAAGACGAGGGACACCCTTTTTTTCCCCCTGTCGTCGGTTGCTTCTCGAAGGGGAGGTCGTTTTCGCCGAGCCGAGTGTGGGAAGAGCCTCATCGGCCACTTCCCAGAAAGTCACCCTTTTCTGTGAGGTCATCGTGGGGTCAAGTTGAAGTCAAACGACCCGTCAAAATTGCCGCTACGTTGAATCTCCCTCCGTTTCATCTCGGGTCTCAAGATGGGTCGTAACAGCGCCGATCTCAGGCGAGCCACGCGGATTATGCTCGCGACTGCCGTGAGCGACGCCTTGTCGCACGAATGATGTGGCACACGTTCGAATGAAGTAATAACTGGGCGCTCTTGAAGGCTGAGCGTCAGTTTGATTTTTAATGGGCACATAATGCCAACAATCTGCGTTGTTGTTGAGAGGCAGCGAGCATATCTTTTTTTTTTTTTTTATCTGGGCATGCATCTCTGCGTCTGCTCGCCGTCTCTGTTAGAACTTGTGCTGTAAAGGTCACGCGCGTCGTTATGCGTCACCCGCCTCCGTGTCCGACTTATTAAACGGCGCGCGAATGAGACGTAGAACCGTGTCTCAAAAAGCGGGTCTACGGATCTCGCTTGCGTCGCGTGCGATCGGTGTACTACAACCTTCGCATTGAAGACTGCCACGGAAAAACGGTGGCAGTCGGGGCAGGCGGGTAGGGGTGGAGCCCTTCCTCTTCTACCATGTGTTCCGCTACTCTGACGGACGATGGAGCTTGAATGGAGCGCTTATCAGGTATCCTGAATCGGTGGCGAGTCTTTTATATTCCGCATCTGTCTCAAGGACTAAAGAAAGAGTCGTCCGCGCGATTAGAGGAATAAATTAAAGGAGAGCTGCGTGTGCTGCATGACCGACATATACACGGCGACAGCTTGGCTTGTAGGCAGCCTTTCCCGCCTTCCTCCTGCTTTAACTCGTTTCCAAACCTCCACGTATAATCCCTTAAATTTTCTTGTTACAAAGGTTATCCGGTGGCTGGGGCGATACTCGAGACGTGCTGGCTGGGGAAGCAATCGCACCGTGATTGTGATCGGGAAAATACGGTACACTGCTAGTCAGAACCGTGCGCCGTGTATGCAACAAAAGGCGCGTTGCAGACGGTACGGAAGACGTCAAGGGAAGAATACGGACGCTTATTTGCTAATCGCCTATCTTATCAAAATTGAAGGTAGTAAGGAGAGAGAGAGGGGTCAAACTCTTTAAAAACCGCGCAATTGAATATAGTCCATTATGTTCGGAGAAATCCCCCATGGGGAAAATAAGTTGGTAATAACTACCTTGTTGCAATTTACTACACCTTGGGGATGCCAGTGAAAACATTGGACTAACACTGTTCACTGTTCCAGCTTCGAACAGTTATCAGTTCTCGATTTCAGTCCGCAGAGCATTAGCGGAACTATGCCACAAAAGCGGACCTTTGTACTAAGCGTGGACGAGGAGCCTTGGAAAAAAACAAGACAGAAAAAGCACACGACACTGCCGCGTCGCGTATTGCAGCGTACTGGGCACGTAAGCCGAATCACCCTTACAAGACTGTCTGATAAGCTTCTCATTTAAAATCAATGACATTAGACATCACACTCATTACGAATTACTGATTACTCCTGAGTTTGTGATGCATCAGTTGATGGTGAAAATTGGCTGCCGATATATTTATAGTCCTCGCCGAATTCGTTTGTCGCACATTTATAACAAACCGAGAGTTCGAATTAAGCAAGCTCGGATTCACGACAGTCCACGATGTACCGCAATTTCCGGCATACAGTTTGTACCCGACCCGGTGTGTATAGTCCGCCGGGCACAATTCTGGCTGAAAATTTTCTTTTACCAGGTTGTCCGCTCCCTGAATCCCTGTACAAAGTCTGTACCCAGCACGGACAATCGCGTGAAGCATTTCATACCACAATGGTCGATATTAAAAAAAAAAAAATACATGTGTTTGGTTTGGTTTATTGGGGTTTAACGTCCCAAAGCGACTGAGGCTGAGGGACGCCGTAGTGAAGGGCTCCGGAAATTTCGACCACCTGGGGTTCTTTAACGTGCACTGCCATCGCACAGTACATGGGCCTCTAGAATTTCGTCTCCATCGAAATTCAGCCGCCGCGGCCGGGATCGAACCCGCGTCTTTCGGGACAGCAGCCGAGCGCCGAAAAAAATACATGTGTATATATATGAAGACCGCAAATTCCGGAATTTAAAATTTTAAAAACATGTAGCCCGCCGACTGTATGCCGGAATTTTCCGAGTATCTTTACCGCATGGACTTCGACGCATACCAACTGAAGGGTTCCGAGCATCACGATCTCAAAATGTGTATATACTCCCCCTGCCCGAGGCCGTAGCAGCTTGCTTCCTCTCAATGCCATCTCTGTCCCCACTCGAGTGACACCGACAAACTTTCGAATCCACCGTATTCTTGCCAATATGGTGCATCGAGGCAGGGCCTTCAAATAAGAACTGCACAGCGCACATAATGGTGTCGGTAATGATGACACTGATTACAGGGCTGCCCTCAGCTGCCATAGGCTCGACGTTTAAATTAGCGGCCCCACCTGTATAGCGAAACGCGCCTGCTGGCAAACTGCCTCGACTGAAGACTCGCTGAACGGGCGCGTCGGCCGGCGTCACCACCCCCGTTTTTACTTCATTCTTTTTCTTACGTTGTGCACCCGGAATTATTTTGGCGCCGTTCTACTTTTGCTCAGTGTGTAGTTGCTGTGCCTTTGCGGCGGCCGAGGAGCATGGGTCTCCCTTAGTGCAATAAAGGCTTTATGGCCGTACTAGTTGAGTTAGGTGGGGCGACATGCAGTGAGTGCATATGCACCGAGAGCGAAGACGACAGCGGCGGGAGGGGAAGTAGGCGGCCTTGTTCGAGGCGTGAGTGCGTGCAGCTGCGCGATGCAATTCGCGACAGCGCAGCGCCTGCCTGCAGGCCCCAGTGCCCTCTCTCAGCAGCTGTTCTCTGCACCCCGGCCGTGCGTGTACCTCTCTCTTTCCGTTGATCACGAAACGCGCGTGTGCTTCAGTAACTGCTTCCTCGCGCCTACGCTGTGAAGCCGGGAAGCGTTCGTGCCTGTGTGTGGGCGTCTGGTGGGTGCAGTATTCACTGTCAAGGTGCGAGCTGTCGAGCGGCGCCGCGATATATATAGTAGATCACCGTGGTGTCATGCGGTGACGAAGATATTTACTTCTCAACAGTCCAATATGGCGCAGATGGAAAAGACGGATCAAAGCGCATTCGTTGTGTGCTCTTGTGTGTGTGTGTGTGGGTGTGGGGGGGGGGGGGGGGGGGGGAGAGAGAAATAGACATCTGTTGCCATAAAATTAATCTCGCCCCGCCGCGGTGGCTCAGTGGTTACGGCGCTCGGCTACTGACCCGAAAGACGCGGGTTCGATCCCGGTCGTGGCGGCCGAATTTCGATGGAGGCGAAATTATAGAGGCCCGTGTGCTGCGCGATGTCAATGCACGTTAAAGAACCCCGGGTGGTCGAAATTTCCGGAGCCCTCCTCTACGGCGTCCCCATAGCCCGAGTCGCTTTGGGACATAAAACCCCAATAAAAGAAAAGTAAAAGATAAAAATTAATCTACAAACATACACGCCTGTGTGTGTGTAGGTTCACTTTTCGGCGACATTTGGACGGTCTACGAGTATTGTTCTCGTTGTTGACAACGGGGACGCATTATCCAATCATACGGGAACCGATGCGAAGAGGCGTAGTAAGCCGCGTAGTTAAGAAAGGTTCTCTGCTGGCAGAACGGTGGTCGTAAATATATTACTCTCTAGTAACCTAATGTAATTGTACGGTGCAAGTTCCATTACCGGTGCGTTTACTTATTCCGGCGTTTGTTTATTTCATGGAAAAAAAGAGAAAGGCGAAGAAAACAGACGTCATTGTACTTACTAGTGCGTTGTACTACTAACGCACGCACAAGATATGTTATCTTGTACACTCACAGGCCAGGCTGCGCATGTGAGCGGCACGAAGTACAGTTGCGAACAATAATGCCTGTCATTGCGAGCTTCTTTTTTTCTTTTTAAATATCTTTTAAGCTTTTGACGCCCTCCTAACGGGATTGCATGCGCTGGGAAACTTCGTCGCTGAGCGGCAACAGAAGTAGCAATTGATTGAACGAGACGGCTGCGCGCAGGCTTGCTTTGGCTTGGAGGGAACAGAAAAGAAAACAAATAAAAATGTTGGTGGTTGGGGGGGGGGGAGGGTTGCAAGAGCAGAATCTTCTAATCAGCGGCGCGAAAAGGAGGAAAGAGGGAGAGGGGTAAACCGCTCACGCCGAAGAAAAAAAGAGGGGAGAGTACGCGTGGAAGAAAACGCCGCTCCCATTAACCTGATTGCAAACGCAGCCGGTGCAAATGAGAGGCGGCGGCTGTAAAGCGTTTGTGTACGTGTATAGCATATAGAGCTGCACACAGCGTAAATACTGCGTGTACAGAAGCGGGGCTGTTCGAACACCGTGCGCCCCATATATCGAAGAGGTGTATGCCACTCGATCGCTGCAACCTGGTTTGTGTCGCCGGGCGGCTAGGTTGCGAAGCAGAAAAACGACCAGTGGAGGATCAAGAAGCGTTGCGCTGTGTGTGTTATCTTTATTTAAGCGTCCGTTACGGAGGTGCTGATATTATTATTTATAGCCGCGGCTACTCCTTTAGCTGTCGTTATGTGGTCGAGTCAGAACACGGAGAAATAAAACATAAAATACGGCACTGTCATGCCCGTTCTTTCTAATTTGGCTCGTGTCACAGATACTCGAATTGTAACGAGGTATATGGCTATAGATTCTCGTTTTCACTTTAATGAACTTGAGGTGGAGGTTTTTATTTTTTAAGAGGTGTGCTGCCGAAAACTTTCTTCTCTGTGTGTGTGCTGCTGCAAACTGCTCTTGTTTGTGTGCGTGTGTTAAGATCTTCAAATTGAAAAGCGTCACAAGATGACGATAAGAGTCATAAGCATAACAAGCAGATTATGCATAAAACTTAGTCCGGAGTCAGCTAGAAAAAAAAAATTCCGGTTGACATGCCGGCGCACGTCAAAGCTCCGATTCGCTCCGTCGCCCTCAGACACTTCGGCGCGGAGCAGCTATGCGTATCAGTCAAAAACAAAGGCTTAAAAATTTCGTGTCGCTCAGATTTCTGATTTTTTAATTATTCGGTATATTTCTCTTTAAATAGTGCAAGGAAAAGCATAAGTGTTTTTTTTAATCTGCCGGGACGCTTGCTTTTACGCGCAAATTCCAAATTCTTCCCAAGCCATGCATATGTCTTAGCGTTCTGTCCTGGGGTACCCTGTCCTACAAGAGCTGTTTTTGAGCGAAAGCTCTACTTCACGACCAAAGCTGCAAAAGCATATTCATCGCTGAAGCCTTGACCTTGACTTTGAACAAATAAAAAAATATTGCCGCGACTGAATTCCAATCCCGCGGCGGCGCGAGAAGATACGCTTCGCCGGCCAGCGCAGTGAGAGCACTGTGCTATTGCCGCAGCCGATCACGCCTCGTGTTAAACTGAAACGCACTCTCGCGTTGATGATGATGATGTCCTCAGGCTGAATGGCGCGAATAGATCAGGTCAGCTTAACCTCGATCAGAGCTTCCTGTGTCTAATATCGTCGCCAGACGTGCCGACAACCCAGAAAAGCAAAACTATGAGCCAACCAGGCTGAACACATGCTTTCGTACATCTAATCGTTAAAGTACATTAAAAACTACCATTTTTTCCCCATTTCTGTATCAATTCTCTTCTACTAGTCCGACCAGACAAGTTGCTATTATGTTGAGAAAAATGGCGCTGCAATGGCACTTGCTCGTGGGCACCTTCCGGCAGATTGGGCACAGCTCCGCGCATTTGCAGTGATCCTTGGGTACGTGTTGAAATGTATTAGGACAGGCACTCCATTACAGCGCCCCTGGGGCACCCGACCGGGCTACCGTGCTTATATATACAAGCGAGACGGCAGCATGTTCCGGGGGCGACAAAGTTTGTAATTGCGCAGATGCTATCGCTGCGTGTAATGAAGCCCGGCCGGGTAGCTATCTCGCGCATTGCCACGCAGTGCAAAGCGCGCGCCTCTTTGGTACGCGTCCACCCTTGGCCCTCGATTTGCGTGCTCTTATACGTGCACCTGACATTGCCGTGGCACACCGACGCTGTTTTTGTGCAATGCCGGCTGTTATCGTAAGCCGGAAATATGCGAGAAAGCCGAACCTTTACTGTCAGTGGCACATATATACAGCTCAGGTTTGTGTTTTGGCATCGGAGCTCACATATAAGGGCAGCGCTCGAAACAAAGCTGTCCATAACCAGGGAACCCCGAATTATTGTCCAGCTGCGAAGATTGGAGAATGCATAGTTTCGCTTGCCCCCCCCCCCCCCCCCCCCTTCCCCCCTTCGGTTTCAGTGCAGCGTGTGCGGAAACTTTAGCAACCACCTCTGTTCATTTCGCACTCTTGAATACTTTTGTTACAAAAGCGCGGTCAATGTGACCCATATTCGAAGCATGAAGACATTCCTCGCTCGTCGCAACCTCGATGTTTGTGTCTATTTGTTATTCGGTCGTTCGACCCCTCATCATAAACTCTGCGCTGGAAGAATATGCAGAGCTCCGGAATAATTTGGTATCCGCTTACAAGCTGAACAAAGGCACGATCGATGACTCGGATTGCCGCATGTAAAACGTTAGTCATCGCGTAAACAGCTCCAGAAATGCGAAACCGCGATGTTCGTTGCCTACAAGACTTTATCATACGCCTTCTTGTGGCTTAATTTGCAATTCTCGCTCATGCAACCCTCTACTGTAAGCCGCTGCTGAAACTCTTGTAGCGAACCGGGATTTCCCCTCCGCAAAAGGGGAAAGCTGCGCGCTGCTTCTTTCATTCGCAGCTGCGGCAACCGCATTTTTGGGAAGACGTAATGAGGCCAATGCGTAATGGCCAGAAAATGACGCGCGCAGTGATAAATTATCGGCGAGGAATCAAGCGCTGCATGCAAGAACACCGCAGGGGGCTCGACACATAGCACACGCGCACACATACCGAAAGCCAATCACATTTATTACACGCGGCGTATGTCACGGACTTCTGCGATGCTTTGCCTGCGTGGGACGTATTATACACGCAGCGCATATTTCATGTTCCTTTCATTCCTTCTTCCTTTCTTTCTATGCGTTTTGTCTTTTGGTGTTGCTTGCCGCTTTCATCGGAATTTCCTTTCGTTCGTGCCGCCTTCGACGTGATCGCGCCGCAGAGCACGGAAACTCTCGGGAGGCGGTAAAGTGTGTACACGCATACCGTCAGCGCTGCAACGCTTTTGAGGACACTTCCGTCAGTTCGACGCTGCTTCATCTGGCCCGCCATTCGTGCCTCGCGCATATATCTTATACACCTCGCGCGCCTGAAAGAGATCCCATCGCGTATCACCCGCACGAGGCCACAGGCTGAAGCAACGCTGCGGTGAAGATGAAGACGCTAAGCAAACAGCGCGAGTCCTCCAACCTTCTTCTCTCACCTCCACTGTCCTGTCTTCCTCTCTTTCTCCTTATGTCGTGTTTCCTCTGCGCGTACAAAATGTGTTCTGATGGCTTCGTTCTCTATGACGCTAAGGGACCCGGCCGAAGAATTCACTGGTGCAGCGAAAACCGATAAAATACGAATATGCGGTCTCCTCTCGATAAGTCCGAGTCGAAATGCGAGGCCGGAAGTTTGCTGTAGTTATGCTGAGTTGGCATTAAGGCTCTTTCTCTCTTTCTTCTTTCACTCCTACCTTCCTCCCTTCCCTTACGGCGCGGTTCAGGTGTCCGCCGATATATGCGAGACAGATACTGCGCCATTTCCTTTCCTCAAAAACCAATTTACCAATTTTATTTATCCTTTTTAATACAGTTTAGACGGAGATGGAATAAGAATGCCAATTCGAAAAAACGGAAGTTCGAATTAAACGAGTTCCAATTCACGACAGTCGTCTGCCATTGCAAAGAGAGGCAAAATAAAACAATGTGATCGAGTCCTAAGGGCACAAAAAAAAAAGAAAAGAATGCGCAAGATTATTCTTCCTCTCCTTCCATAAAGAAGAAACAGTGCCAGTGCTACTTTTTTTTTATCGTTATTCTTAATGTTTTGTCTCTGTCCCACTGCGCACACCTGTGGAACGTCTCCGTCGTTTAATCGGCGTGCCCCGTTGACCCGTCTCCCTGTGCGCCGCCGAACGACTCGCACGTCGTCATCTGTCTCGGCTTGTTTGCACGACCGCCGAAGCGGCGGTGCGGGATTACGTGCGGCTCTGTCTCTCTCTCCCTCTCTCCACACACAGAATGGGGGGACGCCGCGCTGTAAACGCTGGGCGATACCTGTTCTCTTCTGTGTGAACACTGGCGACCCAGTTATTCGCCCGTGGAAAAGCCCCCCAAAGAGGGGATCAGACTCGCTTCGGGCCAGTATCGACGGCAGTCTTTCTCTCTGTGTTTGTATATACGGCGGTTGTTCACCTTGTTTTACCTCCCCCCCTCCCCTCGCGTGTGGATAATGTCACGTATCGCCTTCCATGAGGCCGCACATGCGTGTGGGGGGCTACATTGGATTTATCTCTCCACCGCTTGAGAGAGAATACAGTGATGCTGTATGTCGACGATTCGAGACGATGCTGCAGCTCACATATAGTAAATGAATGCATATGCTTCAGGAGCCGCGGTGCGGATACAGCTGCCGAACGCAGAGATACTGGCCGCTTGTATGCATTCGCGATGTGATGTAGCGCGGAAGCGTACAGACTTGGTCAAAACTTTTCAGGCCATACGATTTGCATTCGAGCCATACAATGGAACCTGATGGCAACACTCGCTGTAAGGTGATATGAACGCTCTTTCTCGTCTTCACGGGTGCCGTCATGGCTCCACTATGCGGCTTGGAAGCAAGCCGTCTGGCCTGCAAACTTTTGACCAAGGCTGTATACATACACGGCACCACCGAACTAGATACGTTGTAATACTGTTGTTATTAGCACCATCCCGCTGTGTCCCCCTCGGCGCTGAAAAGTTCCTGGCGGTCGTGAACAGCGGCATTTATAACTGTGGCAGTGTACTTGAATTCGGGTAGGTTATTTTATCAGAAAGGTTGCACTTTGGCCTGCGTCTGGGGAAAGGGTCAGTTAGGCCAGCGGGGCATGCCAATGGGTCACACCGACGCGTCGCAGACACCGAAACTACGCGTGGGCAAGAAATTAGCCCGAGCCCCGCGACCCACAGCCCTCCCTCGCACGGGTTTCCAAGAGACGCCTACATGGCGGGTGCATAAACCTCGCATAGCGGCAGTGGCTTCCTGGGGGTCTAGAGTGACGTAAAAAACTTTCTGGTCAAACCGAAGGGACAACCAAGTGCCGACACGATTGGGGCCTGGCGAATCATATAGCCGTAGCACGCTTTTTCCGCATCTTAGTGGCTGAGATCTGACGACGGTGTCAACTCATACAGGTGCTCCGCAACAGTGAGACGAAGAAGTTGTGGAGTCGGCCGCCTCTGTAGTAGCACTGTTCTTTTTTTCTTTTTTTCCATTCTCGCTTGCAGTTTTCACTGGAACCGATAACAACTTCTCATCTCTCACATCGCTTAATAGACCGCGGTTCGTTTGTGCTTTCCTTGGCCCATTTCGCTTAACTCGTGTGGAAGTGAGCTTCAAGTCTTTTTGCGTTTTATATGTTCTGCAGCTGTTTAGCGATTCTCTTTTACTCCTCTATCGGCGCCCGCGTGACGCATAGTAGGTACTACTGCTAAAGACCTCCTAGCTTGGGCTTTCTTTGTGTGTGTGTGCGTGCCTGTTTAGACGAGTAACGAAATGAGCATGCAGCAGCAGAGCTTGAAAAAGGCGGGAACCGGTCGTGGAACTAAATCAGGACCGCGCCAGCCGAGCCGTACATGCTAATCGCGGGCCGTTAATCATCGTGCTGGTTCGCTGTAAAACCGAGGGCTGGAGAACAGACTCGTTTGCTTAAATGCGTTTGCTCAGGGCCTGTAAGCCGTCGACGATAAAGTCACAGCGACAGCAGCGAGCTGCGCGCGCTGTCTCTTCCAAACTGATAGCCTATCAAGGCGACCCTGTACAGTTCGCGCAGCGAACGAACCTAACCACGGCTGCAGCTGACGCGAACGGCCTGTCTGCATTTGCATGCGAAGCTTTAATTCGATGCGCCACTCAAGGATATCGGGAAGCGAATTTCCTTGCGTGGACTGACAACAGCGCGGATAAAAAACGAAGAAGCAAGAGAAGAGTAACTCGAAGACGAGAAAGTCGCGTGAAAGACGATAGCAACTTTAATTCGGCACTTGCAGAAGCCATGTTTCCGGCGTTCAGTTCCAAACTAAAGAACTTTGGCCGTAAAAAGTAAATCTGCACTTGTACGCTAAGCTCTTCGACGCGTGATTGGTATGGAGATGATTTAGTAGCCTTTTCCTATTTTCGAAACCGCTTCAGGAATGCAGGAACGCTTTTTTTTCTATAGCATTGCTCAGCTTGCTTCTTCTCTTCCCGTCTGTTTTCAGAGTTTCGTAAACCAAATAATAACAATAATCTAAGTATGCATAAAAGTATTCGGTGCAGAAGTTCTCGCTGTTTCAGCGATGTTTGGCGTAGCATTCGGCGCGGACCGCTGGCACTTTTTTTTCTCATATTTAGACTGTTTGCGGCTATCAGCGGTGGTCATTTTAAATGCGGTTATCCAAGGCCGCCGTTTTCCATTCACTAAATATTTATGACCATCCCATTCGGAGGGAATGAAAACGGCCAGAAGAATCACACGATGCGCCGCTTCACGATCGCGGCGTGTGTATAATATTGGCGGCCCACGCTGTATACGTGCTGCCTTATAATAAGCTGGCCGCGCTAGAATTTGCCGTGTGGTAACTTCCTTTCCTACTTCCTGCTTTGTATGTATACATCGGGCCAGATGCGAGCGTGCACATATTGCGACGCCGGCCGAGGCTTTCCGTATGCGGACCCAGAGCACTTCTACGAGAAATCTATCACGAGCTCGCGAATTGAAAGTTTCGCTCAAGATCGCCAGAAAAAAAAAAAAAAAAAAAGAGGGGATGAGGAAAAGAATGAAAATGAAGGATAGCGAGAGTCTTGTATAATTATACGGGAGGAAATGCGTCCACCGCTGACGTGCGTGCATGCGTACACTATGTACGTATAAGGGGGGGGGGGGGGGGGGGGCACGTCGGCTCGTGCGAGTGTGTACAGGGGACTCAACACATGTGCGAAGGACAGTGCGCCCAGCGAAGGACGCTGCTGTCCTTCCGCCCGTATGTACTATGCGCTAGCGTAGTTCGAAAAAAAAAGAGAGTAAAAGACAGCCGAGGCCTCACCGCACCAAGCGGTGTTATAGCGGTGCAGGCAGATACGCGAGAAATATCGGTGCGAAGGAAAGAAAAGGAAGAAAAAAAAAGAGCACACCTTCCATTGCCGTTGTAGATAGAGCACGACAATGCACGCACGCCATTGCGGCCATTCCGGTGTAGCCGGGTGGTATTTTGTGCAGAGTCGCAAGGCTAGGAACTAGGGGTGTGCGAATATCAAATTTTTCGAATACGAATTGAATACGAATACTTGATTCCGAATATCGAATCGAATATCGAAAAATCAAGGACAGACGCATTTAACCACTACCAAACATTTATTTGAGCACCCAAGAGCATCACAGTTCAACTATCGATGATTAAATGGACATAAAAGGTGTGTGTGGCTGCACAAAAAGTATCAAAGTCTCGAACGTTATTCTCAGAAGAGTGGAAATATCAAATATCAGAGAGGATGGCTAGTACACAGCATTGATTAAGGCTAGCTTGCCATCAGCACAAAAGCACGTTGCTGGGATGAACATAAAAGGTTGTCGTGAAGAAAAACCAGCTGCTCCACATGGTCAAGCAGAAGTAGTTCCCTTCTAGCTGAAACGACTCCTCCAGCCACAGAAAATGCCCTCTCACTTGGCACTGAACTGGCACGTATTGCGAGGTACTTCGTGCACAGCTCTGACTATAGCAGCTTCGCAGGTATAGCCGCAAAAAAGCTCACCAGCGCAGTCAGCTACGGTATGGCCTTTGGAGGAATGAAAAAATTTCGTTCCTCGAAAGAAAAAATGGAAGGAAAATTTTTTATTCATCCATGCGCATTGCTCTGGGCGCCGCCATGCTGTTATGTCTCTGTCTATAAGGCTTCCTGACCGAAATGAACGCCGGTGCTCACAATAAATATTCGGCTAGATACGAATATTCGCCTCGGGTCGAATATTCGAAAGAACACGAATACTAGGATTTCGAATCGAATACGAATACTAAAAATATAATATCCGAAATATATTCGAAAATTTCGAATATTCGCACACCCCTACTAGGAACATTTAGGCACTTTGGCAGCAGCACGGCAGTGCTATGCAGTGCGGCTGTCATGACCTGCGCTGCTTCTTGCCACGCGTTTGGCTTAGTTTTCTTACCATATCATCATGCACTGCAGTCATCATCATCGTCTCCAAATTCCCGCCATCGTGGCAGCAATCATCATCACGAGTCAGGTTACGTCCACTGCCAGACGAAGGCCTCTCCCACCGAACTCGACTTAGCCCTGTACTGTGTCACCCTATCGCTTCCCTCTTATTCAAGCCACCTTATCCTTGCTCGGATAAGGTGGCTTGAATAAGACGGAAGCGTAGATTGTCAGGTCCATTGCGTCCAGCAGCAGACGCCATCTAGGTCGGCGACTAGTTCTTTCTTGGGCGCTACGCGCAGTAGGGCATAGACGCGTCAATCCTCGATACTTCAGGGGAGTGGTGCACGGACGTCGTTGTGAAAAACGCTTTCCTAAATATGTTTCACCAGTCTTATGTAATCGTCCAGTAAGTAAGTTATTTCTTAAAAGCAGTGTCTCCGAGTTGGAATGCTTTAATCTGGAGAAAAAACTAGGCGTGTCCACTGGCATGTACGTGCGTGCTAAGATTTAATATTACAAATTAACGTATAATGTACACTTGCGAGAGATGGGAGAAACATATTACCACGACGCACAGCTTTGAGTCTTTCCACGGTTCTAGATGGACGCGGGCGCCCGGTTTTCCGTCATAATTAGAGCTTGCGGATAATGCTTACCCACACGCGCCGAACAGGGATTGGCACTTAGCTCAGTGTTTTCGGTCCCTGTCGGGAGTCCCGACAGAGCTTTGTTGGATATATACGCCGCCATATACAAACGTCGCTCGAGTCTGCCTCGCATGCTTCGGCCGCTATCAGCCTTTTTATCCCGCAGAGAGCGCAGTGATCGACGACCCTCTGCGTGCCAGCACCCAAATGGTGATAAGAATAAAAGAACAGGACGCAACAACACGATCGTCAGGTGAGGGACAGTGCAGCGAAACAAATGGGGTCATTCGCTCGCCAGACAAACAGCTGCGACGACCTTGGGGTGCGGCGGCACGAAAGACAGAAGATTAATCAAAGAAGAAAGAAGAGTCGCCCAGTTTCTGGCAGCCACGCCACGGGTCGCGGCTCCCCCACGGGACGCCACTGTGCAAACAGCGGCGCACAATGCGGCGCGGTGCTGTCGTCGTCCCGCCGAGCGACCTTGCCTTCATTGTCGCTTTTGGCCGCCGCTGCTGCGGCATGCGTGCCAGCGTATACACAACGGGAGTCCCGAGGCGCGAATGTCGTTGCCACCCGGAGCCTTAAATCAAGTCTACGAAGGCACGCACCGCTTTGAAAAGAGACAAAAAAGAATAAGTGACAATGCAATATTGCTTCGGCATCACGTGCACATTTTACTCCGAAAATGTCACTTCGAGGTCATTTGGCGTGATTTCTAATGTACAGGCGCGATCAATATAAAAGGGAACACGATGTTCCCTCTTACATTCCTCAAAACCCAAGTATATTTTTACTTCTGAATCGAACTTTAAAAAAGCGGTGAAAGGATCATGCGTCCAGAAGAACGCTATGTCAGGAAAAAAAAAAAAAACTACAGAGGGTCATGCTCAGTTATGCCTGGGGAGTATTCACTGACGAATAATGGTGTCCCCTCCCGCTCCCTCCTGTATTGCTTCGATGTGTGTGACCATGTATTGCGTCAACTCCGTTGTCTTTGTAAGCAACGCTCTCAACAATTCACCCCGACAAAGACGTCTTCACAACGATGTGAATGCATCCCACGTAGCGACCTTCATTTACTTTGCAGGCCTATGTGTACAGCAGTCAGGTGTCGTCGTTTCTTGTCCGATTCGCCTTCGTGGCCTTGTCGGTTGTTATCCGTTTTCGTTTCTTTCTTACATTCTCGAATTAGAGAATAGCGTGTATACTATTGTGCCTGCGAATGTTTTCCGGTTCGCTTCCAGAAGGACGATGTCAGTTTATTCGTTATTCCGTGCAGCCGCTTTTCAAGAGCATGTTCGTTCGTTGTGAGCTTCCTTCCTGAAGCAACACGGCGGCAATGACAACTCAAGCAAGGAGAGTAAACGCGTTCGGCCTCATCCTTTCCCGGCAACTCCGCTGTGTGAGACGGACTGCCGCGTCCAGGAGCCGCCTGTTCCTTCCAGGAACCGCGTCCCAGACACGCCGCGACATATCCGTCGCAAAACGTCGCCGAAGCCCGGCGTCGCGCCGGCGGCGGGCGAGGAGGGCATCGCGCGCTGTTCGGAGGAGCCGGCGGCGCGAGCGCTACCAGACCGCACTGTGTGACACATGCTGTGCAATCAGCGTCTGTGCTGTACTACGTGCCTCGGAGCACGTGCTGGTGAGACGAGGGAAGAAGGCGAGCCGCCGAAGAAGCGGGTCGCTCTCCTCGAAGCCGCCGGCCGGCGTCTCGCGGGTACGACGACCCACATCGTCCCTCCTCCCGGCAGCGGCAACACCGACGGGGAAATGCGCGCTCGCTCGGGTTCTTCTTTTTCTTTGTCGCCGTCTTCGCTCTCGGCTGACTCTTCCCGACCCAGATTCCGCACTGCTCGCCTCGCTGGACCCCGCCGTGTGTCTCGCGATGCTGCGCAGCGGCCCCTTCTGTCGAAACAGCTAGCTATACGGTAGTTTTCCGCGCGCGCTGTCTGGAAGCACGTCATTATCGGAGCATTTCACTCTTTTTGAGGCATTGTATCGTTGTGGGTGACTTCGGCCGGGTTTAAGCCACACTTCCGCTCATTGTCTCGTAATGTCTTGCTCAGGAAAACAAAAAGTCCTTTATCGGCCATCAAATATAGTTATCTGATGTGAGAAATCTTTCTCTGGCGAGTATCCAGTTCAAAATTTGCCGCAAGCGAAGGTTGTGGAGAACGTGCAGTCGCAGATCCACGGTCTTTCCTCACTATCCTTTTTTGCACAAGGGTGAATGTGCTGATTCAGGTGGACAAGAATGGGAGAGAACGGGCGACGAAGCGGTCGCGAAAGGGGCTCACGGCGCCATTCTGGCGTCAGAGTCCTCTTGTGTTTGTACTTTTCCTTCCTTCTTTCCCTTTGCGCAGAATTGTCATATTTTTCAAAGGGGGGTGTGGGGTAAGCCATTCTCAGTACAGCTGCGCCTTCCACGTAAACAGCAGAAGATGGCGTGTGCTGGTAGCAGCATCCTGCTGCACTTTTCGAAGGCTGCGCATTTCCGTTTCCTATACCTTCTGGAACGAGCGAAAGAAAAGAAATAATGGAAAGGAAAGGAAGGCTCGTGTGTCCATATTCGATTCCGTATTGTGCTCGAATCCCTGTCGAATGCGTTGCCCGATTTCCTACACCAGCCGCTGCTACAACATGACTGTCGCGCACAATGCCATGCTGCGCAGAACGTTCTGGTCTCATCAGTGCCTGCTTTTAGATAGTTCTGATTTACGCGCCTTACTAGGCGGAAAGAGAGAAAACCTTTAGGCTGTTCTCACTTGTGCAGGAGGATATGGGAGCCATAACGTTCCTATTGTCCAGTGATGAATGCCGGACTTTTCCGTTACAGTGCCGGCGCCGTTTTTTCGAGAGAAAGCCTCGACATGCTGCAGCTGCGCCTTTAGGATCGAAAACCGCGAGGAGCGAGGAAGCCATTGTTTCCTTAAACGGTAGCCACGGAAGGCATGCATTCCGGCGTCCCTCCGTCCGACAGGTGTAGCCCGCTCCCGATGTGTTCGATAGGCCCCGTCACCTTGTCAGTACAGGAACTGCATACGAGACAGCGTGGCTGTATCGCCTCCGAGCTCGGGCCTTGTCGCATTTCGCAGCGTGGTCAACCAAAGGGTGGCGATAGCACTACTGTATTCCCTCCTGCACCGTCGTTCCACTTCCTGGAGATACGCGGCTGCTGCGCAGTGCAGCACCGCAGGATGAGACGCCGAGGAAGGGAGGCAAAGGAAGCAGGCCTTACGGAAGTGGGCTTTCCGTACCGGCAAGCGCACCCGTTTCTGTTTTTTTTTTCTCTTTTTTACGTAGGCAGACACGTCACGACTTGCGCCAATCTCGATGCAAAATTGCCCGGCGAACACACGTGTACGCCGCGCTGATCTGCCGCTATAGAGCGACCGGATTTTCACGAAGCGCCAGAGGCGGTTTCTCGCTCGAGGTGGCCGGCTTTCGAGCAGGGGTGGCTTCTGGGTTGCTTGGAAGAAGGAGGGTTGATAGAGAGGTTGGAGGAGGCGAAATGATGGCTGCATGCATACGCCGAGTTTCTTGGTTTCTCGTGCCCGTTAACGAAATCCGTTTGCAGTCCGCGCACCAACCGCCCTGACGTCTCTCGAAGCCTGCGCAATCCCCGGTGCACGCGCAAGAAAAATCCGTTTTTTTTTTATCTTTCTCTGCGATCTCAGTCCAACCGGCTTGCACGTCTACTAAGCGAAACTGCTGACTATCTCCAGTGCGTGTGTAAAGTACACCGATCGTCCTTCAACTGGGCCTTACTGATGGCCTCAAAGTTTTTTTTTTCCCCTCCTTCGCAGAGCTCAGGCTGATCATTCAGGGAAGACAGTTACCGACGCAAGCGATGCGAGTACACAAGAACTGTGGGCGGGAAAACGCTGTAGTAAAGCGGTCACAAGGCGTCGTACACATGAATATGACAGAAGTCGACTCCGGTCCACATTTTGAGGGAAAGTGCGAAAACGTCGAGCAAGAGAGTAAAGAACGAGTCACGCCTTTCCTTCTCAAAACCTGCTCTTTGTCTCGGAAAATCGACTCAATATGCATTCTGTCGCATTCATGTAAACGTGGCTACACAGTATAGGGTTGACATTTACAAATGCAGGAAAAAATTTTAAGAAACGCAAGCACGAAGGTACGTGTATAGAGTGTCTGCGCTAAACTTGAGCCGAAAGACGGCTTGGTTTCCACGGTACGTGTTGCACATGCCCGCTCGGCTTTTTTCGTTTCACCTCTGCAGCTGAGACAGCTCCTACTTTTTCCGGGGCAGCAGATAAGCAACCTTTTGTTAACCACTTGCAGCATGCGATGCACATCGGGCCGCTGGGTCAGAAATGCATACACGGCTTTCATTCCTTCAAACGCGCTCGAAATTCCAGTTGATTCATAACAGCCTTTGGTTTTGTTTCCTCATGCTTGCTTCACAGCCGCTTGAGAGACTGCAAGGAACATATATATCTCATATAGCTGGCAAACAATCATTTGAGGCGATCGGTACTTCCTACAACAGTCGAACTAAGAGCGCCGACTTCTCCCCCTCTCGAAGAGGCATCGTTGGTCAGCATCCATCTATGTGAAGCAAGTGTTCTTATTTCGTAAGGGCAGCCACGTGGCTTTCTCAAACTGGACCGTTTACACACAAGGAATCAGTTCATACTATTCTTATCCATTGGCACTATCCGCCGCGCCGACTGAAACATAAAACCGTCAGGAGGCGCTCGAACCGCTGACGGATTGCGAAAAGAATGGATTGAAACAGCTGAAATCGACTCGTAATGTTGTAACGGGCCCCGGGGAAGTTTGGGAGGGGGATGCGGGGGAGAGGAGGCACTCACCCTTCGCCGCTGCAGCCTCGCGATGCAGGAAAGCCACCCCACCGCTTCCGCAAATACGTTTCCTTCACCGCTTTCCTCGTGCTTTCGCCCGAGATGCGCTAACCTTACGCAAATACGCGCAAAGCGGCAACCGATTAGGCGAAAGCACATGGGCAGCGCTGGTTGCTCGGCCAGAGAAAACGAGGCAGGAGAATCAGAAAAGACGGAGGCTCGTTTGCTCGGTAACGGTCGGCGCGTAACGAGCCGTTTCCGGATTTGCGCGTACGGGGCAGTGGCACTTGAGCGCGAATGCACGGTGCCGGCTCTCGCGGGCTGCGATGCCAGCAGGCGCGTCACAGCGCGTGCCACGCGCGAACGCCCGCGCGATGGAAGAACGGGTGGCCGAGCGAGGAAACGAAAGATTTAAAGAAAAAAAAAAAAAAACTAAAAGGACGCCGCGCACTGCTTGCCGTCCCTGTGTGCGTGCTGCCCGCGGAAGCCGAAGCAGGGGTGGTAGGAGAAAGAAAGAAAGAAAGAAAGAAAGAAAGAAAGAAAGAAAGAAAGAAAGAAAGAAAGAAAGAAAGAAAGAAAGAAAGAAAGAAAGAAAGAAAGAAAGAAAGTTAAACAGAGGAGCCACCGAGGAAACGGGAACACGAAGCGAAGGGGACCTGGTTGTTTGCCGATTCCTGTCCGTTCCGCCGGCGCGCCGAGCGTTATTCTTTGTTTCTTTTTTGTTTTTTCCTATTCTATCCCTTTTTCTTTCTCTCTGTAAAATTCAGCACGCGTGGGTCGACGCGTGGACCGGCTGGAAAATATCAACAGCGAAATTACTGGAGACTCACTCGTGCAGACTTTCGAGAGCCCAATACACAACACTGCGTTCGTATTTAACGTGTCCGTCCCCGTGAATTTATATCTCCGTTTCTCAGTCTTCTTCGTCTGCTTCTTGCCGTTTCTTCTTTTCACCTTCTGCTACATCAACGTGCAATGGCCACCGAACGCCGCGAGTAAAATCTCCCAGTACTTGCGAATCCAGGGGAGGGAAGGGACGCTTCGCATTAGAGGGCGCTCCGTTCGCGGTCGGCTTCTCGCTCTGCTGTCAATGAAGGAGGCTGGACAGAAAAGGGAAGGGAGAAATCGAACGGCTCTAAGGTGAACGCTGGGAGCGATAGAATAAAGGGAATAGAGGACTGGCGCAGTGCGCTTCCTCGAAGCGGCGGAGGGGCGCACTTTTAGATGAGGAAGTCCTGCGCACTTGTGGAGGGTGCGCACACAGAGCTGTCTTCGAGAACGAGTGGTCGCACGGCGGACGGACGTGGCGAGCGCGGCTGCTTATGCGAAGAGCTAATTACGCTGCCCGCCGACTGGCGTCGCTCGGCAGCAGTTCGCTCGAACGCCTCGTGCACGTGCAGAAAATAAAGACTGCGAGGCGCCTCTGCGCGGACGGGCCGAACAAAAATAAGGAAATGGGCGCCGGCATCCTATTTCCGGCGCCGCTCTTTTGTGCCGCTGCTGCTACTGCTGCGCGCACCGAAGGAAGCGTTGCCCGCGCTGTGCATCGAGGAGGAAAGCTGAAGAGATTGCGCGCTCTCTGCGCTCGGCGAAAGGATGTCCGCAGTCAATTAAACCCCGAGCGACTCCTTCTCCGCTGCGCGATGCGGTGCCCGGCCCACGGCTTCCTCTTTCTCTGTTTTTCCCAGGAGCCAGTCGGGATGACGAAATTCGAAGCTGAAGGGAGTTCCACCTAATCGCACCCTCTTTGGATGTCACTGAAGAAACGCCGTAATTCCCAGCTCGGAGAATTTCAGCATAGCTGCGCTTTCGGATTAGCCGGTATTCGAGCCTCCTTGGCTGAGTGGAAGTGTCGCATGGATAGATTTTATCGAGCCAGTGAGCGCGCAGTGGCCCGCTGGTTCCTTCGTGCCTAAGTATGTATTATAACCGCGTCGATCGTATAAATCGGTTGTGATGAAGTCATAATGGCCGCCATGTTTGAGACTAGGAGCTCTGCGAAAAGCTGCGTGTTTATCACATCCGCTTACCACAGCCTGTTTCTGCTTGAACTGTGGAAGCTATGCGTGGGCCTCTATCGCATGACGTCACGTGGAGCATTGTATTCAAGCGGGTCTCGATGTGCAGCAAGTGCATTAGTCCATTACCAAGTATAGTAGCATGTGCATCAGCACATTAGGAGGCGCATTTCATGCATTAGTATCAACTAATGGCATATGGAAACGCGCATCTCAGAAAGACTGCTGATGTCCACTCCTTGGACAGACTTGCGTGCCTTCGCGTGTGTAGAGGCGCCTCGCGGTCGAAAACAAGGCTTTCCTGATCGTTGCTCTTGAATTTGCGCATGCAGCCACAGAAGTAAGGACTAAAAAGGTCAACCCTCTACTAATCCTCCTGCCCACATTGAACTCTGCCTATGCACCCCGCCGCGCTGTCGGAGCGCGTTTAACGCTCCGGGACACGGATGGCGCCTCCAGTATGTGCGCGCCGTTTACAGCCGCTCAAATAGGAACAAAAGCAAAGAAAGCGCACAAAAGGAGGTTGAAGAGCAGAGTTCGGCAACCTCTCCGTACAAGGGGATTCCCCCTGCGCGGTCTGCGACTCGCCGGGACCAAAACAGGACTGGTCCTGCTCCCCTCTTCTGTACATTTGCTTTTTCATTTTTTTTATTTCAATCCATTGCTTTTAGCAGCATCGCACCCTTCTTCCGCTACGAAAAAGACGCCCCGAAAGAAACTGCGAAGACAGAGACAAAATGAGAGAGAGAGGGGGGAGACACACAGCGAAATGCTAAAGCGCGGCCGGGATAGATGACTCACGAGGTGAGCAGGGCTTTTTGTTTCTCTTCGTTCTTGCGTATTTTATTGTTCGTTTTGGGCGAAAGATCAGGCGCGCTGTTGGCGGGCGCGTCCACAATCGGCGCTTCCCTCGTTGTAACTCGCTGAGAGAACCAGTTTCCCAGAGAAATGCCCTCGGTGTGTGTGGATCGCCCTGAGAAAGAGATTGAGGGGGGGGGGTTGCGAAAGGGTCGGATACAGGCCACGGAGATGAGGTGTTCGCAACTCCGTCTCCGGTGGCAGCTCGGGGAGAAGGGTCGCCAAGCGTGGAGAGGGTGGACTGTTTATGAGCCTTCTTGTGTTGTTTTCCGGCCCCCTGTTTTGGTGCCCGTGTTATGGCGTTGCGTTCGCTTCCTGTTTCAACACGGATGGGGGGGCCTTGGTGCGCGCGGGTGCACGGCGACAGGATGTTCCCGTTTCTTTTGCGTCTTTGTGCGCTTGTTTGTTAATGGTCCCCTTCGCCTCTTCCCCTCATCATCCCTCGCCCTTACAGCTCTCATTCAGCGATCGTTGCGACGTCTTCCGTCGCTCACTGCTTGCCACACTGGCTTCTTCGCTTTCGGGGAAATCCCCACACTTAGATAAGGGTCGAACGAAGGAATGACGAAACGGTTTGTCAGTCGACTGAAACTCGCCCTGACTGGCGCTAAACGTTCTGGTCAGTTATCTTTATACAACGACGGCCCTATCCCGGCGATGGTCCTGGTTTCGAGCTCTGGACGGGGACCTATCTCGCTTCAGCGAAGAAATTTACAGGATGCCGCGTATCTTTCGCAGCCGTTCGGCTACGCGCTGCACATCAGCGATAATTCTCTTTCGTTCGGCTGCACTTAACGCTACTGGCGCATTTCCGTCTTCCGTGCACGACAATGCGTGATACGCTGGACACTTGTGTTGCGCAATGCGGCGCCTCCTTCCGGTGTTGCGGAGCCCCCTCTCCTAATTACGGAGGAACGGTCGCCTCCAGCAAGGTTGTCAGACTAGTTCCTCCTCTGTCACCCTGGATCCGCGCACAGAAGAGGCAGCGCCACCTTGCTGCTCGCATTCAGTAGACTGACCGCTGGAACACACTTGGGCCACGAGATACGGGTGAAAGGGAGAGGGAAACGGAGAGGGCAAAAGAAAAGGAAAACAATGCTTCCCGGGAGCAGCCAGGAAGTCCGATAATTATGGGGAGGGAATGACGGCCGCGCTTTTCCGGTGGCCGAGCCCTCCTCCTTTTCACTCTCCTGTGCGGGCACTCGCTCAGACCTATATAGCTACCTAGCTGCTTTACGCATATAGATGCACGCGGCAAACATCCATAGCAGCGCTCTTAGAAAGCAAGGAAAGAGAATAATGGATAGCTGGCACCTTTAATGCGCGTTCTGTGCCGTTTGGCTTGCCGCGTGCTGCTTGCAACCGCCGCACGCCCTGCTTATGTGTGCGCGATATGTGTGTTTTTTCTTGGGCTGGGCTGCCTTCGTACGTGTGTGAGAGTCCAGTTGGTGCGCCTAGCTTCTTTTGTGTGTCCCGTAGTTCTTGGCGCAACTCGCGCGCGCGTCCTCGCACGCTCGGTTTTGGCCTCGATGCAGCCCAACCGCGGCACGCGCGCAGTAATGTAGGCGCTCGCTTGCGCGTCCCAAGCGGGCTCCTCGGTGGGAGCCGAATTAGGAATAGAATGTGGAGAGACGCCGCGTGGCGTTCGGGTGGCCGCACGCTCGAGAAGCCTTGGGAATCTCCCGCGGCTATATCGGTCAGAAGAACGCATCGCTAATGTAAACAGCGAAGTCGAGAGCGGAAAACAGTTTACGAGACTATCCGCTTGGTGCCGAATGCACTAAGTCCCCTGTCGTGCCCTCATTGGCCCTCCCATCCTTTTTTTTTTCGTCTCTTTGTTGCTCCGAATTGCTGTTGCCGTTCAGCGTGCAAAAATATTGCGCGTCAGCCGTGAAGGAGGTCATTTGAAGACAATCTTTATTACAGGTACAGTATTTACTCCTGCACCGCTTTCGACACCCCGGGTTACACGAACCAGTGCGGGTTCTACCGCGGACATGAACGAGGTCGTACAGGGTCATCCACTCTAAGTTAGAACCCGCTAGCGCATGCCCGCACTCTTCAGAGGGCCACCGCGTGTGACACAGTCGCTCATCGCAGCAAAGTGGCGCTGGAGAAGGTGTACCTGGACGTGGTGCTTCGCGTCATATGCCACTTCGCTTCGATGCGCAGCCGTTTCGGACGCGGTGACCCTCCAAAGAGCACGGCCATGCGCTAGCGCATTTTAACTAAGAGTGGACGACCCTGTACATGCACGATAACGCCCAGCCAGGCTGTAGTGGCTGGTTGTTAGCTGTTGATGGTGGTAAGCGGATAATGTAAACGTTACTTGTTTCCATGGTGTTATTCGTTCTCTTTTATATATCTCTTCCCTGTTTTTGTTCACCTCGTACCAGTTTGATAGGAGTCCTGTGTCTCGGACGAGGACCTCGTATATTCCTTGGCACCTTGTGTCTGTATGCATATGTACTACATAATTATCGATACGTCCGTTAGTGGCTTCACCTTTATGCCATGTTTCGGCCTACCTGTTCCCTTGAGAAGAAATGCAGGATTCGGCGTGTCGCTGTTTCTTGTGTCCTCTGCTTTATTCTCTACTATTACTGTTACTTGCTGAGCGAAAAATAGAGCAAAATCCTGCCTGCCAAAGTCGCACAGGTTCCCCTAGCGGTCGTGCGGCTCTTCGCTTTTTCACTTCTGCTCGCTGACAATTCTTATGGCAACCCGTAAAACGCCCTGCTCTGCTCTCCAGGATGCTGTTGTAATTATCCACTTCTTATTCTTTCTTTCTGAGATCGCCTGGCGGCTTTTGAGAAGACGTCGAGACAAACGGTAGCCGGCGGTAAGTTGAAAGAGCCGGGGTCGTCGACCCCTTCGTGGCCGAAGGCTCATCTGCGGAGCAAGCGAAAGCCGCCGCTGCGTTATGTGTAGCCCGTGCGGCAATAATAAACACCGCCGGCTCAGATCATGGCCTGTTCATGGAAACTGCAGAAAGAAAATATTTGTCCCGTTACACAAACACTTTGCTTCGTTGTTATTGTTGTCATTACTGCACATGTATACGGAGTCTGTAAGGAGATCCTGTAGGTGTCGTGACGGGCACTTGGGTGGTCTCACGCGCAGTTTGGAACGACTGGGTACCGCAGCGAGTACGAAGCGTTCTTATCCGAGGTCAGCTAGTCCTAGCCAATGGTATCCGGAACGATTCTCAGACAGATGTCGTTTATGTCACGACAGGGCAGATACCTTACACATTGTATGGACCTGTCATAAAACATACTCCATACACAAACAAATTAGGACCGAGGATCTTTGGGAGACTAATGCATAGCTCTGACTTTAAGACCCAGCTGAAAGTCGTCCGACTGGCAGAAAACGCCGCCCGGATTCAAGGACTCCAGGCCGTTGTCTAGGCGGATGGGCTGAAGCCAGTTCTGTATCTGTAGGAAAGTAAAGTTACCTGCTTCTACTACTGCTCAGAGAAAAAGCCCTTCCTCACGTATACGCCTAGGCTCGCCGCCAGCTTCTTTGTTGGCTGAGTAATGTATAGCGTGGGGTTGACTTCTCAGGTGAGGAAAAGTTAGAAACAACGTTCGCTGAGAGATAAGGTAAGAGGAAATTTTCTGGCACGTGGCACAGGACGGAGCTAATTGGGGATCGGTTGGGGAGAACTAGTAGACCTTTAGTGAACTGACTGATGATGATGATGATGACTGTCATGGTGGAGAGCTTGCGTCTAGCTTACTCCGCCAAGCGTTCCTAACCACGTCACACGGCGGCGCTGTAGTATGCATACAGGAACACTAGCAGCGCCGGTTGGAGCCACAGCACCCGGCTCGCACCACGCTCGGATGCGCGCGCACCGTGAGGTGGTGCGCCACAAATTGGCCGAGGTGTGGACGGGTGAAAGCACGACGCATGCTAATGGCAGCAGGCGGAGGTGGTGGTGATGGTGACGGATGGACGGCGCCAAGAGAAAGCGAAGGGAACGACGAAAACGCGCGGAGGCGCTGGCGCGCGCAAAATTTCAGCGAGGAGGGGGAGGAAATGCAGCGCGCGCTTTTTGTTGGCTGTTCGCGCGGCACAGTGCAAGACCGACGGAGGCGCACAGCTTCCCGCCCACGGTGCGTGCGACCGCGGCGGCAATTATGCGCGTGCGGTTACGCAATTTGGTCCTTTGCTAACGCGCGTCCCTGCGATGTGGCCGCGTGTGTCTAGCTACGCAGAGAGAAAGAGTGAAAAAAAAAACAAAAAAAAACGGCCCGGCCGAAGAGAGAACGGGAAAACTGTATAGCGTCTTTGGCTCGTATATACACGTATGCAGCTTGAGCAAAAAAGGGAAAAAGAAACGTTTTTCTCTATTTGTAATTCCTGCCGCGGTTATATTCCTCTCACCAGTGCGAAACGCAGTTTGTGTACGCATACGAGCGGAGAAAAAAAAATCGGAGCGACAGCGTCATATGCATGCCCGGCTGCGCCCGCATAATGATGATAATCACTGCCGAGAGACAGGCAGAGAGATTGCCTTTTCCACGAAGATTTTCGGTCCCCCCTTCGCCTGCGGGAATAATAGTCGCCCCGCTGCCTCCTTTCCCTGGTTTATGATTTCTTTTCTCCTTGTTGCTGGCTACACTGCACGCTCGTTTCGCGGTCGGCCTCGCGTACGAACGCGACGAGAAGGCGCGCGGTAACGATTACGGGGCTTGTGTGTTACTAACGAGGTTAGAGAGCTGATTTCGGGGAAGCGGGCGATTGGAGGTTGCTCCGGCTAGCGGAAACTTTTATTCGCCGGTCGCGCGCTGCCCGGTGTTTCTCCGGAATGCGTATACGTAGCGCGCGGAGGCTCGACTTCACACCAGTCCACTCCAGCGGTTGTGCGTATCAGCCCGATTTCTTCGTAACGGTGCCTCATCTCTGGCTGTTCTAAATGGGCGTTTCGGAGAACGCCTGTAGCTGTTATATACTCGACTAACTTATATACGGCGCCCGAGGCAGTGCGCTGAGCAGCGAAGCGGCACTATATGCACGGGTGCCGAAAGAAAGACGTCCGACGTTGCAGTCGAGTCGGAGGCAGTTCGTAGAAACTGGAGCTTTGCACCGTGGTTGCATTATTCTTTATAGCGAGGCCAGATACAACGGTAAAGGCTGACAGAATGTGTCGTGTTGGGTTAAAGTCTACATATAATCAATGCAATGACAGCGTCTCTAAAAGGCGATTGTGCAACCTTCCGTCCTTTCTTGCCGGTAAGCAAGAAAAATGGCCTTAAAAAAGGAGAACTGACGTTACTCGTGCGATTAGTCTCTGTAAATGAAATGCGTCGACAGCCTGTGTAGGCACGCTGTAAGGAACAGAGGACTGCGCCGTGCAGTGGAACGCGCGGTTTACGAGGAAGCCTGATCATAGCGCCTCGCTGTTCGCGAAATGTCGCTTCGTCCGTTGTACCTCGAACATCGCGGCGAATAAATAAGCGGAAGACAGACACACCGGCCAGCACAGATGCGACGGGGTGTGCGCTGTTTGTACGCGGCCGAAATGGCATCTCTTCTTCTCGGCAGCTGCGTGGGACGAGGAAAGAGGTCATGTTCGCGGCGCACGTGTCAGTTTATCCCGTTCCCTTTTCGTTTAATACACTCACCTGCGGCGGACGTTGGGGGTTACGGACGCCGATTCATTTCGCGGTGACGCTCTCAGCAGGTGGCAGTGTTTTGTGGCCCGTCGGCACGTGGCCTTAGGCATCACGTGCGCCGCTGGCCTGACGCCGAAACGTGGCGCGCTGTTCGCGAGTAAACACCCTCGGCAAGCGACGCCACCAACTGTTGTTGTTGTGGTTAGGAAGCGTGGTGTTCCCGCTTGCGCAGCGACTTATTGCGCAGCCACTGATCGCACGCCTCTCATTTGGCATATTTGTGTGACGAGTGACACATTTAATTAGAACGAACATAAGTGTCCAGTTGGAGAAACGCCGTGCAAGTTTTAAGACGTATTGTGAGGCGTTTATTGAGCTGTTTTTTTTTTTCGCTCGCGCCGCGAGAGATGTGCACGGCTATGCGGGTAAGGCCAGCACACCTGAAGGCCGTTCATCTTCTAGAACGTCACCCTATATATATGTTACAAACTGATAAATGGTTAAAGGATTTTTGCGTGCTTAAGCAACGTTGTGAGGTTCGCCGGAGTCCATTAATTGTTTCTGAGGGAAGGGAATGGCGAAGTAGCTTTTTTACTTCACGGAGGACATCTCAACCGCGCTCTGATGGCAGGGAGAAAGGTGGGGGTGAAAGAAGAAGGAGAGAAAGAGATGCCATAGTGGGGAGATCCGTAATAATATCGGGCACCTGGGAATCTCTAACGTGCCCTGACATCGTACAGCACACGGGCGCCTTTTGCGTTTCGCGTCCATCGAAACGCGGCCGCCGCGGTCGGGTTAGTTCATGGGAGTATACTGCAGGGGCGGATTTCAGAGGGGGGTGCTTCCCCCATCTCAACCAAGAAATATTCCAGGAAATACACGTTTCCTTCAACCGCCCCCTCCTAAATCCGCCCCTGGTCTCGTGGTTAAGTTCAATCACTTTGGGTTCATGGTCACCTCGTGGGATCTCCTGTATTGTGCCTCCATCGAAATGCAGCCGCCGCGGCCGGAACCGAATCAGCGAAATCGTGCTGCCATGGCACCACGGCGGCGGGCATTGGCTACACTGTGCTTCTGATACTATAATACATAATGCGTGCACGAGAAGGTCAGTGATTGGGCTATTCTTTGACATATTTTATTCTTGCGTTTTCCGCGTGTGCAGCAAGATCACATGGTGCCGAAGGCGAGTCACGCAACCGCGGCTTGTTCCTGCGTGGCGCGGCGACGGCGGACCATTTGTTCAGAGCCACGTGAGCATCACGTGCGTGCCGAGCCGCTCTCCTGCGGAGCTCGTGACCGGTTGCGTGTACGAGCAGTTCCTCGTGTGCACAGCCGAGAGGCGCACCGGACGCTTATGGCCGATGCTACATACGCATTTACTGAATTGAGGGAAAAGAAACAAAAGCGCATGCAGGCATAAGCGGGTCATTCAGCGCGGACTTCCAGGCCTGTTGCGCGTTTTCCGACTGCTGGCGAAATGCAAACGCTGAAACTTTCAGTATGTGGCCTTGGGACAGAGTGCCTAAGAACGCCGCGCTTGGATTTGTGTATCGTTAACGCTGTTAACGTACATTTCAGCTATGCGCGTGCTCGCGATGGGTTTTGGGTACCGTGCGACTAGGTTCCGCTCTGTTGCTCAGAAATGTGTTACACACACTCAGTGAAAAGACCTGGAGGTGCGCGAAATTAGTGTGATACCGCATAGAGAAACAAGAAAGTGGGCATCACAGTGTAGCGGGGGTGTGGCGGCTCCTTCGCCGACCCCTTTTCAAACTTGTGGCGAGTCGGCCAGCGTAGCGTTGCGGCCCTGGGCGGGCAGTCGGTCGTGTCGCTTCCTTCCACTCGGGCTGGCAACAGGTAGCTGGCAACAGCGCACCGGCGTCACGACCAACACAGAGCCGGGCTAGCGGCTCTCGCAAAAGCTGCATGCAGGAGCGGCGTCGCAGTCGCCGGGTCTTCCGTCAAGGCCCCCGCGTCACGGCGCTTGTGCGCTGCGCGCACATGGCGCATGGCGTCACAATTGCGTGACGTCACGCCCGGCGCAGTCGTCGTCATCGGGCATCCCCCGTCTGCGCGACCGACACAAAGGCGGCCCGCTGCCTCGCACAGGCACGGCGACATGCACTTGGGAAGGCCTTCGGCGCGGTGTGCAACCATGCGCCGAGATACGTCCTCTCCCCCGCACTCCCCTCCACCGCCACACGTACGACCTGCGTCTGCTGGCTTCCCGATGGCATGATGCGCGCTGTGGCCTCCATTTGTCAATACAGATGAGCGCCGTCTCTGCTGCGTATTATTCGTTCGCGCATGTGCGCAGGGGGCGGAAATGACGAGGAAAGAAAAAAAAATAAGAAACGAGGGCGAGGAGAAACGACTGCTGATTTGATTCGTTTCGGCACGTGAGTACAGCAGGGAAGAGATGAACCACTCGCTAAAGTAAGCGCTGTCGAAAAGGGAGAGAGAAAAATGAACGAGTAAAGGAATCTTCGCTGGTCATGAAACAGAAGCGATAAGGTTTAAATCTATACGAATAGAACGAGAACTGATTGAAGTAGGAGGGCCAGGTTTTCTTCGAATAGCATCTGCGGTCGTCTTCGATCGTTAGCTCTACGTTTGATAAAAAAAAAAAATAGATGCATAGGAAAAAAAATACGCAAGAAGCTTACGTAAGGCGAGGTGTGAAGGCCAAGTTGCTTCGCGCTTTAACGGATTCCACCTGCGCCTTTCAGCCTTCGTCCTCGGTCGGAAGCTTCGGCGCTCGCAACTCCAACACCCTGCGGGCTGCCAAGGCTGGAAGAGTCAAGAAGGTCTCACTGATCAGAAGCGTGTCGCTTCACGCGAAGACGGAGCACATCGGAAGGATCATTGGTGAAGCCACGCGCGAGCCTGTTTTCTTTTCTTTTTTCGTTCGTTTCGCTCTTAAAATTGTGGCAATACCGTTCGAAACGAGACCCAGCGAGTACATTCACTAAAGCTTTCGTTTCTTCATGGTCATTCGGTGTTGTGTTACTGAAATGCGCTTCAGCGCCGTGCTTTCACGGAGCGGAAAACTTACCTAGCGTACACAGAGCAGCCCCCCCCCCCCCCCCCTCCCTCTGACGCAGTTGGCGCAGAGTTCGTTTGAATATACCACTCTAACGAACACGTCCGTCCTCTGGGCCGCCTTTATGGTGCGTTTGCCCAAAACTCATTCGTAATCCTGGGTCCGTGTTGGCGACGGACTAGGAGAAGTAGCAAACATTATCGCTTATGCAGAATCGAGCTCAGTCAACGCTTGCTATCGTACACGGGCCGTTTGGCACAGAATGAATGAATTTGAGAGTTTATTGGTACCACGGGCGATAAAAAGTGCAAAAGGTGCCAGAACTGAGGCGTTATATGTTGGACGCCAGTGCGGCTAAAAACGAATATGCTGAATATTTTAGCGCGTTAAAATCGCTGTCATGAAACTGCTAACGGGACGAGACATCAAAAGTGTACCCCCGGAGCCGCTCTGTACTTCTGAGAGAGAAGGACATGGCGTTCAATTTACTTTACGCCATATCGATCAGCGAGAAGGCGTTATAACTGCTTGCATTTTTTTCTGTCTGTCGTCTTAAACGGTGGGCTGCGGTACTAATTCTACTTCAAGATTCCGTTACGCGTGGCCTTTATAGGACACGAAAGGCTGTTCGCCGTATGAAAGACGAGGTGAAGCAGTGTCAGCTTTTACCTTCCTGTTTCTATCCCCTCTCCTCTTTCATTTCTAACCCTTTCTTTTCATTCATTAAAAGTGCTTCATAGAATTACTTTACCGTCTGGCAAAATTCAACTTGCGATTTAATAAATTCTTTCCAAGTTCTTAAATTTCATTATTGGAGGACCTTTTGAGAATGAGGACGTCGCCACTCTTTCCTGGCCAACCTCGCACCTATATATGCCATTTCCCATTTCACGGAAGCAAAACTCTGTTGAGTGCCGCCCTCTATGCTGTTGATGGACATGTGGTCACTGCATTGATTGCTCTTAGTGCACGTCTCCCCAACGTGGGCGGCGTAGCTGTACAGCGTCCAGTCAACTACGCCCAGAGCTCGCGCGCGCCAGTCGGCCCGGATCTCGGCCCCAGACTACTCCGGGGTCGCCCACGCGCCCAGCTGCAGTTCCCAAAAAACAAGGTGGGGAGGGGGAGCAGGAAGGGGAGGAGGGAGAGTGGAACACCTGTGCCCGCGGCTCTCTCCGTGACTGCCCGCATCGTGCGCTTGATGCGTCGTTGGTGCCGACGTCGCCGATTGCGCGGGGGTGGCGTCACTCTGTCGGTGCTGCGAGAACACGTTGCCGTTAAGGGCATGCAGCAGGAATTCTAGGAAGGCGAAAAAAAGCAGCCGTCGCCGAACCCGTTGATCGACTCCTGTTGCTGCTGCTCCGTTATTCAGATCGCGCTGTGTGTGTGTGGGTGGAATTCGGAACTTTCCGACCCCTTCTAGTGCGCACACAGTGCTGACCAGCTTTGCTCCATCCTCGCTGGGAAGTTCTGGAAAAAAGTTCCGCTTGGCGTGAGCACAATAGAGCACGAAACAGCAGTTTCTCTTTGCAGCTTCTTGAGGAGTCCTGACCGTCATGATTGCGACATAGGGTCAAGCAAACGAGCGTAAATTAAAGAAAAAAAAAAGAAATGAGAAAGGGAGTCTATTCACTCGGCGAAATAACAGCCTGTGACACACATATGCGCGTCTTTCCGGTGCTTATAATCCTGTAATCCGCCGCGATGGCGCAGTGGTTAGAGCGCTGGCTACTGCGCTGTGGGACCCGGGTTCAATGAAGGCCGTGGCGGCCGCGTTTCGACGGAGGCGAAAAACGGAAAAGACGCCCTTGTGCTGCGCGATGTGAGTGCACGACCCCAGGTGGTCGAAATTCCCAGAGTCCTCCACTATGGCATCCCCCAAATAGCCCATGTGTCGCTTTGGGACTTTAAACCCCGTATACCATATGACTTGTCATACCATGTACCATACCAAACGAAGTTCGTGCTACACGGGCGGATTATATGGGTCGCTCTTCGAAGGGGCGGCCACATTTGAACCATGTATTTTATTCGACTTTTTCCGACGGAAAAATTTGGCTCAGCATTGTTTTATGTAAAGTTCCTCTCTTTTCTTTTCGCAACGTAGGGGTCGTCACCCCCCCCGTAAATCCGCCCATGTCGTGCTATATAATCTTATCAGGCGGCTCGTTCATCTCGTTTGTTTTACACCAAAACGCTATACCAGCTATTTGAGTTTCTTCGAACCGGCTGCTGCGTGCATGAGCGAGTTACACATCTTAATTGCCGACCTAGTCGTATGCTACAAGCCGTGCGCGAGTCCTCGAACTTTTCCTTCAGCTGCGAGTTTTCGCCTCCTCTGCTTTTGCTCCGCCTAATGAACTCGTCGCGGGTGACGGCTGCGAGGTGGCGATCAACCTCGCCAGGGGTCATTTGCGTCGCGGCCTCATCAACGTCCCGCGCCGTACTAATGTCAAGGCCAGGCGCCACTGATTGCCCCCCCCCCCCCTGCATGCGCAGCGCAATCGCGCTCTGGGCGCCCTGTCCCAGCACCGTCGCAAGCTCTGCTCCCTCGCACACCGCGGAGTGAGTCACGAAAGCCGCACCGGTCACGCAATGAGCCACGCTCGAGGGTGCGACCCACAAAGCTGTGCTGGCAAGTTTTATCGCACCCTGTGCCGGGTTCGAGCTGAGCGAGAGAAGACAAAACGTGCAGCCCCGGGGCGATCAATTCTATTGTTGCGAGTCGCGCGGCTGGTAATAACGACGTGGTGATGGCGGGTGCTGGATGCGGGGAGCGAGAGCTGAGGCGGATTTCGAGGAAGAGAAAAAGGCGCCCTCGCGAGAAGGCCAGCCCGGTCTTCGAGCTGTTCTTTACAGGTGTGCCTAGCTGTTGCTGAAGTCAGTGCGGAAAGTAGCGGTGGAGGGGGTTGCAAGGGTGCTAGCCAGGCAACGAGGGCTGCTGCTACCGCTCTGTGCGACGGCGCAAGGCAAGGCAGCAGCGGCGGAATTCCAGGGTCGGGAGCTTGCACGAAGGTCGTCGTCGAATGGCAGCGCCGAAGCCGTCGCTCGTGTGCTGCCTCTGCGGCAAGGGCGTCACCTTGCCGGACGGCTTATTAACTCGAACCCCCTCCCCCCTTGTTCTTCGCCCGCCTAACCTTTATCCCCCCTTCGGCGTCGCTCAGCGGCGGTTCAGTCGGCCAACCTTGCCGTCTCGTGGAAACCGCCGGCAGGCTCGAATCGGGGTCGAACCAGCTTCAGCGCGCGCGGCCGTTTTTTCTTCTTTGCGCCTCGGGTTGTCTTCTTGTCGGCAGGCAACCCTTTCCGGCCGACCCCCCCCCCCCCCCCCCCCCCCCCCGCGCCTATTTCTTTTTATGAGGTAACTGTTCTTGTTTTGCGCGGGGCTATTCCGGACGCCGCTCCCGGGCAGACGCAGGAAGCCGTGAGCGCGGTCGTTGTCTCTGCCGCGATCTATCTGTGCGCGCGCCCAGTTACGAAGTTCGAACGACCGCGAAGCGTTTTGGCGCCGCCTCTCGTAATCTGTCAGAGTAGAAGGCGAGCTCGGGAGTCCTTGCGGCGCGGCCGTTATAATACGGAGTCGATAGGCTGATGAACGGAGGCAGTTTCTTTGGCAACGGAGCGAGGCGGCACGTCGTGAAGAATTTGAGATGTAGGCCGTCCAACGCACGCTTGTAGTGCGTGCTGCCAGTCAAGTGCTGTCAGTGTCGTGAAGTACGCTTGGAGACGCGAATGACGCTCCTTCGATGCACGCAAACATTGTGCGCATATGAACTGACAACGCGGCGGCCATGTCGCCGCTGATGCAGCCCGAGGTGTAGCTCCTTTCACCTGCGCGTTTGTCCAGTATGACGGGCGCAGCGTCTTCACCGATCAACTGCATACCGACCATGTGTGTGACGTCTGTGAAGTGATAGAAAAGACAGCCGGAAATCAGGAAGTGCAGCCCCCTGTCCGAATTAGGACCTGGATATCAGAATTACAATCATGTGCACTAAAACGTCACGCAGAGCGCCGTGTGTAAGTTGCTGGCCACTCTGCGGCTTTTGGGAGACCGCGGATTAACCAAACGAATAAGCGCAGGCTTTCCTTCGGCAGCCATTGTTTTCCGTTCTTCTCCGCGCCTCTTTCTTTCTTTCTTTCTTTCTTTCTTTCTTTCTTTCTTTCTTTCTTTCTTTCTTTCTTTCTTTCTTTCTTTCTTTTTACTCAGTAGGACATACAAGGCAGCTTCTGAAGCGATCTTCGCGCCATTGTTTCGCGAAAGCGATACCGATTACCGCTCACCGCAGCCGGCGACGCCGCAGGTACATCGGCAGCAGGTGACGAAAAAAAAAAAGGGAGGGAGGGGGGAGGGGAAGGAGTGCACGAATCGAGAGAGTGAACGGAACACGAGGAAAGGCTCCGCAGCGGATAGATCGTATACCCATGCAGCGGTATATAGGTAAGGAAAGAAATTATAAAAAAAAAGGAAAACACGAAGAGGTATAGAGAAAGCGGCGCTACAGCTCCGCATAGCGCGTTATGGCAAATCCGAAGCGCCTCGACCGCCATCGACGCGGCGGAACGATTATACGGACGACCCCGATCGCGGAGAGAAACGGATCAGCTGCGAAGCGGGCAGGCGATAGTGATCTTGCATCCGAGGAAAGGCGCGCGCTACCAGCAGCGGCGACGCCGGGAGGAAGGCAGCTCCGGCACAACGAGCGTAGTACATAACCGGCTCGACGCACAAGGACGATGGCCCGGGGCCTGTCAGCAGCCGCGCGCGGCGAGAGAGCGGGGCTCCGGCTGCCGGACAGCCGCGGGCGACGCTGCGAATCGGCAACGGAAGCCCGCGCGCGTATGTGTGCATATCCGGCTCGACGCGATTCCGCACGCACCGGCTTTGTGTGTCGCAACAGTCGGCACGGCGGTGAATGAGATTAGGCGGCAGTTAATGGGTTTATATAGACAGGGTGTTTCACCCGAGACTTTACACACTTTTTAAAAATCGGCTTTCTGAGTTAGAAGAAAGCTTTTTTTCGCCATAGCATTGTCAGCGGTGACTATCGGGGACAAAAGTGGTATACTCCATGTGGTGGGAGCCGGAGCAACGGAAAACTAGAGTTCCTTTGGTAGCATATACAGTAACTCTACGGAAAACTGCGTCGCAACGCCATCTACAGGCGGCATCTGGGATCGAGACAGCCAATGCGTGACCTTTATTGTCAGCGGGCATGTCGCTTGGCTCGTTTTCATGTTTCGTGCTTTAGCTCGCCAAAATGCCGCAGTTTTCCGTTTCTCCGGCTCCCGCCGCGTGGAGTATGCCACCTTTGTCCCCGATAGTTCGTCAGAATACTGCTAAGAAGTGCGTACTAGCAGGCTGGTTAACTAATATTGAATAGTTAACTTTTTAACTATTACTGTTAGACTCCTTAATTATTGAGAAGCATGTAGGCCGTTGTGAGCAGTATCCATGTCAGTTTCTAGAATTTAGAAAACGCTGTTACCCTCAGCGCTGTGGCCAAACAAATTTCGGCTCTTTCGACAAGTTACGTGCACTAGACAGGTTACTTTGCCTGCAAGTTTCTTGAAAGCGCATGTAGTTTGGCGCGATGCAGCCAGAAATTGTTGAGCTACAGCGCCGAGGGCAACCGCGTTTTCGAAATTCTGAACACTGATATGGATATTACTTACGATGGGCTACACGCTTCTCAATAATTAAGGAGCCTAACAGTAATAGCTAAAAAGTGAACTACTCAATATTTGTTAACTAGCCTGCTAGTTAGCACTTCTTAGCTGTAATATGATGTTGTACATCGCTAGCAATGCGATGCCGAAAAAAGCGCACTTCTAACTCAAAAAGCCTATTTTTAAAAATTGTCTGAAGTCTTATAGGTGAAACACCCTGTATACACGCCAAGGCAACACTAGCCGCAGAGACATGAATGCGACAGAAGTCGACTGCAGTCCACTTTTTGAGGGAATATGCCAAAGCATCGAGGAAGAGAGTAGTGGACGAGTCACGCCATTCCTTCTCAAAACCTGCTGTTTACCTCGAAAGAGGGACTGGAGTCGACTTCTGTCGCATTCATGTAAACCCGGCTACTGTGTGGTCATGAGTCAAGACGTAGCGGATGGCTGCGCTGACATAGCATTGCACCCGGGCATCTTTCCATCTCGCTTCAACAAAAATGCCGCTTTCGTGTCCGGGATTGAGCCTGCCCACTGGCAGATTTGTTTATTCACGAGACTGCTGTTGTTCATGTTCACTAAAAGTTTTTCACGTTTTCTTGCTATCCTGAAATGATTTCCTTCTCCCATAACCTTCGTTCCCGTCAAACCAAGCGCAGTTAAACACAGAGGTGTCCCAGCGTCTTCACGTTCCCTAGGGAACGTTCCCTAGGGAACGTGAAGACGAGGGGACAGCTGGACAGCTCTCGTTATACCATTGGCCACTGACGAGTTCGTCAAGCCTGGTGGTGCGTTGGCTTTCGAACTTCCTTCCTGCAGCAAGTTGAAGTTGGCCTGTGTCGACAGATTACCGTGCACTGACGACAAAGACGCTACATTCCGTGAAAATGGAGCTTTCATAATCTAGAAAAGTTGTGTCGGCACAGAACCTTTTGCGGATCCCAGAGGCTATAGGCTACACCACCATTCACTTCTAATAAGCGGGGATCACGGAGTCCCTTCACGAGTTTGGATTGAGAGGGTAGAAAAATTCTAACTGCCATTTTCTCACAAATAAATGCGTCTTTTGCTTCCGGACAAACGTAAGCATACCCAGAAAGAGCCGTAAAATCGATTTTACCAAGAAAAACGACTAACTGAAGCTCTCCTTGACGTTGTTATTCGGCTGTGTGCTTCTGAACAGAACAGCTCCGTGTACACGAGTCCAGCACTGCTTACTCAACATGTCGTACCTCGACTCAGTATGTGCCGACCCAATCGACTCCACATGCAACAGTTTGCGGGAAAATCGAAAACAGCGACACTCAAGTTCTCTGCATTGCTAAGGAGGAGTGGCGATATGCGCCAGAGGCGACGAGAATAAGCGGTACGCAGCGAAGAAATGGTCAAACACGAAGCAGGTAGATCTATCTCGACACTTGGATAAGCAGGCGTATTCTTTTCCGGGTAAGGTGAGAAGCACCAGAAACTGTTTCCCGCCGAGGAGATTACACATTCCGCATGCCTAATCGACTGAGACGGAAAGTGCCGGCGATCTTTCCTCTTTTGCTTGCTGGTGTTTTGCTTTCTATCCGACAACGGCGACAACGGTGAACGAGCAAGCTGCATAGCATAAGCGGAGAAAATGACTGACGTCGCGGGCGGAGCACTAATTCGCACCTTCGCTGGCGCGCACTGAGACTGCGCCCAGGAAGCCGGCCGGTGGCATGGGGCGTCGCCGCAGCCGGGGTGACGTAGTCGTCATGCGTTCTACGCCGCTTTTCCCGCATAGCAGCCGGCGAAGATCTGCCCAGACTTCTTGTCGCCTTCGCTCGCTGGAGGGGATGGAGGGGGATGTGGAGGGACAAGCGAGGTTGCACCGCGCGCTCGTGCCTTCCGCAAGCGCCGGTCCGGCTCTTGCAACACGCCGTCGTCACGGCTTCGCCAAGGACGGACGCAGCTGCTGTCGTCTCCCCCTTTCCCCCCCCTCTCTCCCCGCATTCGGTCCGTACATATGCGGCCCCAGTCTCGCCGCATCTCTCACCCGTCGACCCTCGCCCGTCTCTTGGCGATATGCGCGAAGAGCTCGTTTTAATAAGCGCCCGACGAGCCTCGCTCGAAAAACAGCCCCCACGAGAGAGGGGGATCATCCTTTGCAGCAGCGACGACGGCTGCAGCCCACCGCCGGGTGAGGTCTTCTCTCTTACGTGTGTTTTCCTTCCGCGTACATTTCCACCGCGGATCGTAGTATCTGCGCTGCTGTCTCTCTCTCCACACTGGCGATAAAAGCGCGAGGGAGAACCTTCGAAGCTAACGCAGTTACGATTGCCGTAAGCAAGAGCTTCGATGATGATGAAGAGGGAAGCAGTTCACGTTGAACACTGACGAGTGAGGAACTGCTTCGGAATTGAGTGCGCGACGAGGGAGAGCGGTAGTAATGGGGGCAAAGCGGGTACTGTGCCCTGGCCCATGCAACGCAGGAGGGAAAGAGAGAGAGAGAAAAAAAAGAAGAATATTCCCCTTTCTCTTCTAATCGAATTCCTCGTTCCAGTGACGGGCATCGGGTGAGGCAGGGGCTGCGGAGCAGTTATCGGCACGTGGCTGGCCCCAAGATCCCATCTCTGTCGAAATAAGCACTCACTTTCGACAACACCGAGACGCGCATGTCGCAAGGGAGGGAGTACGCGCACAGCGCGTTACTACGTGACGGCGAAAAAGAAAACCGCGTTCCAGTCGCGCTCGCTTCTTTCCCGCTTCGCAGCCCCCGTAACCTTCGCACCCGGTCGCCGCAGGTATACGTCGGCGTTGTAGTAGACGACACGCACCGCGGATGGAATAAATAGCTGGCGCTCAGCATCGGGAGATGTTCAGTTCCGCGTACGCTCCTTCCTCCCTGCTGCTGCTGCTGTATGGATGTACGCGCCCTCGCAGATTGGAGCGACACACACTGCCATCACGGCCGTACACTGTTGCTACCGTCGCTTCATACGCGCGCAAGCGCACCTGCGAGCTCGGGCTGGAGAGCCGAAGACCGAGCCTATATTACGCCACTGCGAGCCTTGCCCGCGCAGGTTGCAACACTTTTCCTCCTTCCTCGCATAGCTTTCGTAGCACGCGCAAGCTCGCTTCCTCGCGTGTCGACGTTGCTATGCGGAGCAGCCCTCACGACCGGCAAAGTGTGATCGAGCAGGCCCGCGCCGCTACAGTGCTTGTAGTCGGCGGCGGTTTGGCCCTTATCGAGAGTCACCGCCAGAGCGAGGCGACGACTATGCCAACCGCGCCTCAAATCGAGGGGTCTTGGTTTTCGAACTTGCATCTGGCTATATGCTCAGTCGATTCTGAGAATCGATCGCAGTCAGCCGTCGAGTCGCAGCTTCGCTTCGAAGCGAGTTCTCGCGTCTTATCGATTTACTCCGTTCTCTGAATCTCCAGGAAACGTTTCTAGCTCATTCGCGATTTATTTACCCGGCGACCTTGGGGTCAGTTCCGAAAAAATCATGTACTCGCACTACGTCGTAACTCGCACCTGGCAGGCACACAGGGGCAAAAGTGTTCGCATCTCTTCCAATTAGCAGCCGAATCATGCGCGCCCGTTAGCCGCCGCTTCCTCCTCTCTTGATAACAGCGCGCTGTTTCCGGCAGACGTGTGTACGCTGCCAAGTCCTTCCGCCCCCCCAACCGCGAGTGAAAGTGATGCTGCGAAGAGGAGGATCGAGTGGTTGTTTGGAAGCATGCCGTATACGGGGGAGAGGGTCAGAGGAAAACGTGGAAGGAAGACCACGCGAAGTCGCTGACAAACAACACCGCTACGCGTTCGATGTATACGCGTAGTGTACAAGACGTGCGTGCGTCTGTGCGCGCGCTGTAGGAGGAAGCGAACGCGAAGCCACGACCGACTGGTTCTTCGCGTCACGATTATATTTTCCGCAGCGGCGGCAGTTGTTGCGACAACGCGCTCCGCTGCTGCACCTGCTCGCGCTGTGCGCTTCGAAAACGGGCTGCTGCGGCAGCAGCCGGTCGCTTTTGTCTCTCTTCCGCGGCTGCCGGCGGCGTGAGTGAGAGAACGAGCGCGCATGTTACCGCACACTGCGCAGCGGCTGTAGTTTACACGTCCCCGGAGCCGGTTGTGCCGGCTGTACCAACGAAGGAGGTGGAATCCTATAGCGATAAGATGCCACCATATCTGCAGCCGCTAAAAGCTTCAGGGCGGGCGTGGCTTATTAACCCGGCGCCTAGCTATAGCTGCTTACTGGTCGTCGGCTGTCACCGTCATGCGCATCGATTCGTTGGTGCCATAGCTGTGCGCCTTTCATAGTGCTCACAAAAACCAAATGCCACATGTCCGTAGCGCGGAAAGGACGCCGAAATGCGCTGGAATGTCTTTCACCACTCATTGTTTGCGCGGGAGACACTTGGACTGTTAGGGCTACACTGTAGCCCCCTCATAGCCGGTATGTAAAACCCACACATGCCATGTACAGACTGTGCTTTGTGCCGGTGCGCTGCACTGTTTAGTTTGCTATAGAAAAGCCTGCTATGTACCCTTTACCCTATGTAAGCTCTATGTAAGCCCTATAATTACCCCATGTAAGCCGAGTACACCTCAATGCTGCATGCCGTATGCTAATGGCGAAACAGCAGTTTTTTTTTTTTTTTTTAAGAATATCTGCCGATAGTTTGTTGGTTGGTTTATGGGGTTTAACGTCCCAAAGCGACTGAGGCTATGAGAGACGCCGTAGTGCAGGGCTTCGGAAATTTCGACCACCTGGGGTTCTTTAACGTGCACTGATATCGCACAGTACACGGGCCTCTAGAATTTCGCCTCCATCGAAATTCGACCGCCGAGGCCGGGATCGAATCCGCGTATTTCAGGTCAGCAGCCGAGCGCAATAACTACTGAGCCACCGCGGCGGCGCCTCTAGTTATAGGAATATATGAACGCGACAACATTATGCGCGCTTGCGAAGCAGTAACGTACGAATTTAGCACATTATCCTCGTTTTACTGATGACCCGTGGGGCCATTATTACGTAGAAAAGTCAACTTAACGAATTGTGAAAGGGGTCTAAGGTAAGCGTCGCACAGAGCACCTACTACCGAGCATCAACTTCGCGAACAAAGATAGAGCGGCCGGCCCAGTCGCACATTCAGTGTGCGGAATAGATTGACCGGCCAAGCAAGCCTCGCAGCCGGCGTGAGCATAACGCATGCCTCCCGGCAACAACAGCCTGCTTCCAAGCGGGGATGGAGGAAGGTGACGCGAGAGCCGCTGCTTGGCGGGGCACGAATGGGTGAACCGGGAATCGATAAAACCAGGAAAAAAGAAAGGATCTGGGCCGTTTTCGTCGCGCACTCCTAGTGGCGGACACGCGATGCCGACGGGCTGGTACGGGACGAGGCGACCGGCGAAACAAAGGGCTCGCCTATACTGACGTCTGTACCCTTCCTCCCTCCCGCGTCGCACAAAGGGTGCGGTGCGAGGGTCGTGTGCTGCACTGCAACGCTGTAATGACGGTGGAGGAGGAGGGTCGGTAATTGGCGGGGAGAGAAGGACAGGGCTCAAGAAAGAGAAGGGAAAGTGCAAAGGAGTGCCCCCGGCTGGCAGCGGCGCAACTAATAGCTCGCTGGCGAAATCTGTGCTTCCTGCGCGCAGGGTTGCGCAGCGCCCGCCGATCGGCGTTGGTGGCCAAGGTCGTCTTTGCACGGGCGGTCGCGCTGCCTTCTGGCTGCCGCCCACTCGTTGATTCGTCTCTGAAGTGCAAGCCTCAGTGTCGTCATTCGCTATAACGCGGGGACTCCTTCTTAGCGTTGAGCCCAGATTTGGAGTGCAAAGTGCCTGTCAGTTCCCTACCTCGTGCCTGTGAGGCGGTGGCGCTTACTCTAAATAGGGGGCGCAGTTGGTTGGAAAGTGAACCATAGTTATCTGGTAAATCTGGTGATAGCAAATGAAGCCAGCTCAGGCTAGAAAACGCCTTGCTCCCATTTCGCAGGCACTGTGCGTTTTTTATATGTAGCATTTATCTGGGCTGTGTAGCACAAGCGTTGTAATGTTAACTGCGCGTGTATCATTTCCGCTTGCGGCCGCGGCAGTTGTCTTCATTTGTTTTTTGCTCCTTGTCAATTTGAAGCGAAGATTTAGCTCATTTACAAGGTGTTGTGGAGGTCGGCGCGCACAAAGACACCGTTTCTGGTTCTTCTTCTGCCATATTATTGGATTTATGTGAACTGCATCGTCACTACTATACGGGTCATAAAAACACCAAAGCTCAGTGTTATATGCTTAGAAGTTGACACGAAGGTAACGTAAGGCTCAGAAAAGGCGACAATAGGGAATCACAACTGTATTTTAGAAGTACAGGGTAAATACGTTTAATAACAGTGTATACCACCAAAGTACCCCCCGCCGCGATGGCTCAGTGGTTATGGTGCTCGGCTGCTGACCCAAAAGACGCGGGTTCGATCCCGGCCGCGGCGGCTGAATTTCTTTGGAGGGGAAATTCTAGAGGCCCGTGTACTGTGCGATGTCAGTGCACGTTAAAGAACCCCTGGTGGTCGAAATTTCCGGAGCCCTTCACTACGGCGTCTCTCATAGCCTGAGTCGCTTTGGGACATTAAACCCCATAAACCAAACCAAACCAAACCAACGTGTCATGCTTGGGATATTGTATCCTTGACCTCACCTCGCGTTGACCAAGCACGTTGGCCACGATACCGCAGCGGTGGCCTGTGGTCTGAGCATCCGCCTCGCATGTGGGAGGTGCGGGCTTCGATCCCCACTGTCGCCAGCTACCAACCGGTGTTACAATGGTACAAGCTTTTGCTTTGCCTGGTGCTCGGCTGATCTGGAGTGAAATAATTGGAAATAGTTCTTTGACCCCACCTTGTGCAATGAAACTACCTTGTGCCCTGGCGCTCTTTGATAGCTGCGTCCTTACGCCATTAAAATTCACTGTCACCATCATCGTATTAGCCTCGGCGCTTATTGGTTAAGCTGCTCGTGCGCCATTACAACCAGATCAGTGTTATCATTAAAAGGGCATCGAATAATGTCGCGTCCGTCATTTTTCCGCTCTGCTGTCTCTCGTAGTAAATTCACGATGCCATGCTGAAAGCAGCGTCTGAGCAATTAGCCCTGCTCGATGCCCCGATCGAGTAGCGCTCATCGAAGTCACGACCCATCATGAACATCACTATGCTGGGCCCTCCGCGTGTGCTCACTACACACGCTGTCGATTTAGTACAAGCCCCTTCTTTTTCTCAGCAGAAGCATAAGTGAATAAGACCACGAAACGTGTCTCCCGCCCGCCCGCGCACGCAAAGACAACGACGACGATGCGATGTTCAGGCGACCGCAAGGCGTATACATTCGCGATAAGCCTCGACGACCGTCGCGCGGTGGGTCGATCGACCGCGCGCGAGACACGCGAGCGAATTCGCTGCGCATCGATGACCTTCGAGGAATGGGAAAAAGTATAACCAGCATAGAAGAGAGACAGCGGAGATTGTGTAGCGCGACTGTATGCGACGGTGCTGGGGCAGTCGATTCGACGATCTCACGCACGGGGTGTCGTTCGAATACTGGATGGCGGCTGCAGCAATAAGATTTGCCCACGCGCTTGCCGTTATCGACCCCGCGGCGCACCGTTGTGGGCGGCCGCTCGGTGTCGGGCCGTGACCCAGTAGCCGGCGTGCCGTTGTAGCATGCAGTGCGGGCGGTTTCGATTCACCACTGGAACGGTGCAGCATTCGGGGAGCTACAGTGTACCGTCTTTGCCGAAAGTAACGAGGCAGCAGTACGGTTTGCGTCTCGGTCGCATTGTGGAGCACTTAAACCACTCCCCATGCTCTAAATCTCTGTAACGTAAGGGGAAAAGCCTTGACCTTAACTTTGAAGGCCTCTTTAGGGCATGCACTGCATACGAGTGAGCGGCAAACCATGTTGCCTGGTTACTTTTGGTGAAGACTGCGCGAATCGCGCTGCCCCCAACCATGTAGGCGTGCAGCACAGGTCGACGACTTCGCGAAATACCAGACTTGGCTGCAGTGTGATTACTGTGATTCGATGTTCTCAGCAATTGCTGTACGCAGCTGTGAGGTGATTAGTGAATGAGTCAGTGAGCGCCATGACTACCGCGTTGTAGAGCTGCGCGAAGTGGGATCAAGGACCCGATTTCTTCAAGCCGAGCACCAGGCCGTTGTAAAAGCGGAGGGCACCCAGCGGCTCCGGGGATCGAACCACGCATCTCTCGCATACGAGACGGGTGCTCAAGGCGGTTGCAAATTTTCCTAAACAGGAATGGGCAAGAGCGTTTCGGGCACCCACTTGGACGCGCAGTTGCTTTTGAGCTGTAACGACCCGCCGTTCACACGGGTATGCTTGCACTGAAACTAAACTGCGAGAGAGAGAGAAAAAAGAAGAGTCTAAGTTCCAATTTCTGCGCTTCCTGAAGCGAAGAATTATAGAAAGCGCGCACTTGCAACGTGTACGGTTGCTCTTAGCGCTCGCGGCATAGTGATGAAATTTAAATCCGTATCGAGGAAAGCCAATTTTGCCTCGCCTCCACAGCGGTGCACGGTTTTATAGCGCGCGACTCAGCAGCGGGCGGCGGCAGGTGTGCAAGCGAACTGTTCTGCGATCGATTTCGGCAGCGCGACCTTGCCAGTGCGGCGAGACACACGCGGGGTCAGCGAAACGCGGGCAACGAAGAAGAGTTCAGGGAACTTCGATTGCGTCGAAGGGGGCCGCGGTGACCTTGGCGAGAGCCGCCGCAGCTCTGGAAGCTGTTTCTACGCAAAAGTCGCCTGCTGTGTAGGTTGCAGATAAAAGGACAAAGGCGGATGGATGAAGAAGAAGGTGTACTTTTATTGAACAATGGAGGCGTTATGAGTGATATCTAAAGCACGGTATGGTATGGCATAGATACGTGAGCCTTAACGCTCCGAAGCTGCCCATGGGTTGTGAGCGTTGGACTCGTTAGTGGAGGACTACGGACTAATTTCGACTAGCTGGAAAGGTGCACTGCATGGTACACAGTGTGTTTCAGTTGGATTAACTGGCCTGCTGACCTTGTGGCTGTACACGGAAAGCCACGATGGTCCCAAGGCAGGGAGAAATTTGCTGTTGCCGATTCAGGCGATAAACTCCTTGGGTGCTGGGCGATTCCTGAGACCATGTGGAATAAAAGCTTTAATACACTCCGGCTTGAGCCTTCGCGATCAAGACTGCCGTTTTTACCTCTCAAATGTACGCCCAGTTACAGACAGATTGTAGATAAGGTCACCAGCGTCAAGATCTTAGCGCAGAGAAGAGCAGTCAAAAATGCGGGTGAAAATGAACGAGTAAGTCCATTATAGACTTGAGACGCACGTGAGCGTGTTACATATGCGGCACCTTTCAGCTCCCTTTAAAGCGAAATCACCTGTTCAAGGACGGGATTTTTCTCCCGTCATTCAAACAGGGGGCAGTGGTTTCGCAGAAGTCTTGCCTGGCTCGCTCCGCAGTACCGTTTCGCTGAGGAAACTAACTGCATTCGTTTTAAAATATAAGCGAGTGAGCGAATCATTTGTGCAAATTGAACTCTCCGGCACAAAACCTTTACTATTATGAAAGAGAAAGCAACGCCTGTGGAACTACAGCGCGTTATTCGCTCACCATGCAGTGCAACAGCTTGAATGATCATCGAGCTTCCCCTCAACGAGTTTCTCCCGTATACGCCGGCTCGACCGCTTCGGCGGTGCTCTTGACGACCACGAGGTCGCGATATCGATACCCGGAGAAAATGAGAGCGCCCCTTTAGTCAGCTTTGAGAGTGCACCAAAGAACTGCGCAGGTGTTCGACGCTAACGCGGAGCCCTCTTCTACGGAGCTATTGTTTATCCACGGCGTAAAGGTCCACTGAGAAAGAAGGCGCTTCGAGCTTCGCCGCGTGGCAGGCGCCCACAGTGGTGGCGAGAACAGAATCGATATCAGCCTTGAAGGGCAACTGCAGGGGTTTTAGAATTCGACGAGCCTAAATGGGTCGAATGTGTGAAATCTGCAGGTAAAGCATGCGAAGTCCGTTTGAGCTAGCCTGTGAAATGGTGACGTAATCGCCGATTAAAATCGCTGCGTCCTTCAGCTTCTCCGCAGCGCAAAGCGCCATTTGGAGGGGCTCGTGATGACGTCATCTAAGGCACCGGTACATTTCCGATGCATAAACGCTTGCTTTGAAGGAAGAAAACCAACGCAACCGTCCGTGACGTCGTACCGAGCTTCTCCGCACTCCTGCAGTGCTGTGAGGAGAAGCCTGATATTGAATCGTCGATTATGTCATTATTTTAAAGGCTAACGCAAAAGAAAACTAGGCAAATGCTTTACCTACAGCTTATACAGATTTTAATCCTTGAATATCGCGGAAGTTTCGAGAAGTTGTGCAGTTTTCCTTTAACGCAAGGCTAAGCCCTTACGGAAGCCTGTGCAGCCTTGTGAAAATCGCGTCCTTCCGCGCGCCCCAATATTTACTGAGTTAATATTGGTTTAAGCCAACTACCCCTGTAGTCGTACCGTGTCCAACATTCTTAGGCAAAAAATTTGAGTATTGCAAAACTGTAAGGTAGTGGTATAGAAATACTGCAGGTAATGGTCCATTCTTCCGATATTTAGCAAAATCTTTTTTTTTTTGTAGTGTTTGCATAATATTGGAAAACTGTAAGGTACTGGTATAGAAATATTGAACGTAATGGTCCATTCTTGCGATATGTAGCACAATCGAGCAGTTAAGACTGCCATGGAAAACCAGTGGGGTATACGCTTTTGACGATAGCAAAAACGTTGCTAGCAAAGAAATCCAAGCCTGCCGACGGGAAATCTAGGTATATTGATTGTTATAGTGAAATCTTACGGTATGTGAAAAAATTTTCCTCATAAACTCTTTCCCTTTAAAATATTGCTTTTGTACAGAATTGTTGGGTGTGGGGCGTCGAATTTTATTTGGTATTCCTTTACTTCTAGAGGGATGGTGGGGTATCTTAACATAGTGTTTGTCCTGCGCCGCGCGATTTCGCACAGTCTCAGCCCTCCCACCTAACGTTGAGCGCGAAAGGGAAACAAAAAAAAAAAAAACTTCGCTTAGTGCAGGTGGCCCCGAAGAAGAGCGAGAAGAAAGCGCAGCTGCAGCGCTAGCGTTGAGGAGGAAGAGAGACGGGACACGCGTCACCGCGACGTCGACGGCGCAGCGAAAAATACGCGGCGAACCCCGGCGTTCTAGCGGCGCCGTTTCTCGCCCTGGACTAGCCTAAAGTCCCTTTATGAGCTTTTCTAAAAAAAGCTGATCTAGGGACTTTAGACTAGCCTGGACTCTGGTTTCGCGCCGACGCGATAGATCACACCGCGCGCCCTCTCTCGTCGAGAGCGTGCTACACGTAGTATACTGATGCGCGCCAGTGTGCAATCGCGTGCGCTGTAGGACGTTGACTGGAGCCCCCCTCCACCTTTACTGAAGAGCGAAGCCTATAGGCAATCAATCAATCGCCGCACCACGGTTGTTGGCCCGAGGGGCCAGATCAGGGCGACGTGTGTTCGCGTGCGTCCGGCTTCGCATCGTTCCGGCGCACATCACGATCGCACTTTGTGCGGAAAGTGGACAGAAGGAAGAGCGACGCTTTTCAGCTTATAGGGCTCGCAAACGCCGCCGAGCATTTTGCGTTCATGCGACGGATAGCATCGGCGCAGAGCTATGGACCCCTTTCATGACTGTTAGGCCGGCTTCTCCTCAATGCTGTAAAAGCAGATTTGTTTAAAACAGACTGTTTAGCTGCGTGTTTTGCGAAGCAGAATATGTCAACCGGGCACGCATCCAGGATTTTTGTTCGCGAGGGACCCAAGGTAATTTCTCATATGCCGGGGCGTGCCCTTGGATACGTGCCCGATGGATGTCAACGCTGTTCCCGTGACACGCTGACGACACTTGGCAGCAGTAACATAAAAGTTCAGCACTCTGTCCTCCTTTTACTGATGGCTAGTGACGCCGTTATCAGGTCAACGTGGGAAAGCCCACTTAACGAATTTTTGAAATGGGTTCAGTCTGTAGTGGCAGTGCTGCTTCTCGGTCTTCACGTCGTACGCGTGTGAATGGGAAATGTGGGACTGCCGCACCTGCTCTTGAGCCGAACAAAAGAAAAAAAAAGCTGAAAACAGTACAATTTTTTTTACTAGCAGCCACGACGAAACACTGCGCAAGGGGACCAACGCAGACTAGAAGGCACACATTTCCACGCAAAAATGCGTGCGAGCGTTCGCGCGTGTGTGCATGCGTGTGAGCGCCTTCTTACGCTGTCAACCTTTCGTCTTCGTCGTTCAAAGCCCATTCGCCCAACTAAGTATCTTGCAGCCGTTTATTGGGCGAATATTAGAACGGCTGGGAGCGAAAGCTTCGGCTCGTATTACGCGCTGGCGGTATCGAATGTGTGGCGGCTGAAAGCGGCGGTTTCAAATTCAGCAGCTGTTGTGGCGCTGCATTTGCGCGAGCCTTATCTTGAGCCGTCACCCTACACTGACACGTCCGGGAGGCTGGGACGAGACGAAAGCCACCTGGCCTCGTGCCATACCGCGAAACACTGGCACAACAGCTGCCCTCCGACCTTTCATGCTGCGACGTTGCTGTGTACCTGCGCGAGCCACAGCGGATTATAGAATGCCGCATTCCCGCAGTTCTCGAACACACAAGAAATCGTAGTCGTACTGGCTAACTCGAAATCACTTGCACGCGCGAAGGGAAAGGCTCTCTCAGAGAACCTCTCCGGATGTCGCAATGCATCTTCGGCCCTACCCATAAGTCCGTGAATAAGTTCGCAGTACTGGCGCTGCCGACCTGACACCGAGCCGGCGATGCGACACCTGGAAATCTCCGGTTTTGCGAAACCGCTTGACCGGAGAAAGCTGCGTTGCACGCGCAGCGAGGCACGCATCGACGCGTTTCCTTTTGTTTGGAAGGGGACGGAGAGATGCGGAGGAAGACGAAATGTGTCAGAGCGGCGACTGGTAAAACAGGAAGCGTGGGGCGGGGGTGAGTGAAGCTCGCCGCGCGGCAAGCAGCCCGCGGAGCCTGCCGCTGTGTGGTTGCGAAACGCAACGGCAGCACCCCCCCCCCCCCCCCCCCCCCCCATCCGATGGCCTTGCTTGCCTCGCTTGCCGTATCGGCCGCACTGCAAGCCGTGAGGCCAGCGGCGAGTGGCTCCCCGATAGGCCTCCCGACTTGGCTCGCGGTCAGGGCCGAACACCGCCGCGTACAACAGCCGCAGCGAAGTAAAGCTACTCACCCTCCTCTCACGCCTCCCTCCTCTGGCGTGATTAGTAAAAGGCGAACAAGGACGCCGTGTGTGTACGTTTGCGTGCGCGTAGTTCGCGCGCTGAATGCTAAGTCCAGGACGAAACTTCGTCGCCCCAAAGACCTGAAAGCAAGTCGGACACTCTGCAAGTCATTGTCTGTACAACAAGAACGTTGTTCATGGTGCGAAAACGCGGCTCAAAACTACAGCCAGGCGACCTCTGGCTCGAAGAACGAGGCCAGCACAACACACGCGGACATATTTGTTTCTTTTTAGTTTTTATTCGAATATCGGTCTCTGCGCGAATTTATTTTGCTAAACTATTCCAGAGCAATACGTCAAAGCTTTGTGTTCTGAGCGGGTAATCTTGTGGAATACGAAACTGGATCGATCTTTTGGCCGTGAGACAAGAAATAAGTGATACGTGGAGTAAAGAGTTAGAGCAGGAAAACAACAAACACTGGCGCTATGGCGCGCGCGCTCGCGAGGAGTGTTAGCTTTTCAGAGAAAGGAAGCCTCGTTGCCTGATTGCCAGACACCGTCGATGCTCCTTGAAAGAAACGAGCGCGCAAGGGGAAAACGAGGTGTCGGGAAGGAAGCAAAAAGGAGAGGGCGTCTGAGGAAGAAAACGCGCACTTCCATCGAACGAGGCGGCGTCGTCACGCTCGACGTAGAACGTCGCGAGCGCGGCGCGATACGCAAACAACACCGTTGCGTGCGGCTCTGCTTTTCCTCTTCTTCCCGCTCCGCCGGCACGGGTGCGGCAGCCGCCGCCGCGGTGCCGGCAGCCCTGTTTTATGCAGCAGGTTTTATGCTTTCGACTCGATCCTCTCCCCCTGTTGTCGTTGGCCATGGGGACGCCCGCATTTTCGCCCGCGGAAGCCAAGATGAGAGCGGTGCAGGAGTAAACGCAGCAGCACCGTTTGCCGTTCGCCAGCTTCGCCGGTCCGGCGGCAGCAGCAAAAGCGACGCTAGCGACGCTCTGCGGGCGCCGGCTGCGAAAGCGTCGCCGGCCGGCGAGCGAGCCAGGCTCGTTGCCAGCAAGCCGAATGTAGGTCGGGGCCATCGGCGCCAGCGTCAACCCTTCGCTTGCCAGACCGGGCGGCGTTCCCGAACGCCGGCGCTAAAGAGGGCGAGGGGGAGACGTCGTGCAAGGGGGTTAGAGAACGAGATGATGGCGCAGCGGCATCCCGAACGAGGGCGAGAGACCGGCCGGCGAAAAAGCGCGTGCCTGCGTGTGCCTGCCAGCCAGCACGCCGCTGATGATGATTGGGGGGGGGCTCCGCCTCGTCAACAACAGCCGAGGCTGCTGCGTGCGGTTGTTAAATGGTCGGCACGGACGCGTGGCGCAATCGCCGCGCAACCCACGGCCGCTGCCGCCACCTTCGCTCAGTAAAGCACGCCGGGTGGAAAAGTCCTTGGCCGGCGAGCCTGCGAGGCCTTTTCGCCGCAGTGAAATCATGTCGCGCAGCGTAGCTGCTGCCGCCGGCTTTTTGAAAGCGTGAACAGCACCGCGGCATTGTGCGCGCCTGCTGTGACGCGATGTTGTCCTTGCAGCGACGGCCTCTGTCCGGCTTTGAGAGAGAGCCGCTTGCGCAATACCGTCCTGTTCTGCACGCATGGCAGCCGCCCGAGAGACGAACCACGCTGCCACCGTGCGCGCGGGCGTGCTATGTTACCAGTGGATGTATCTTCGCTTTCTGGCGAAATTGGAGAGGAAAATAAAATAGAAGTGGACGAAGGTACTGGTAATCCTTCGGATGAAGCCGACCCATTGTTCATTCGTACGGATTTCGATCATCTATCGTAATTCAGACCTGTCACCAGGACATGGAGCTCGGTCACGGAGGTTTCAATAAACTTTTGTTCACTGCCGCATTCCATTCTTTTTCTTCTCGTCACGGGCAGATATATGAGGTGAGGAAAGCGTGAAATAACCGAGGACATGTGTCAGCAGCCGGCGCGCCCTCAGGGCCCTCCCCTTCACCTCCGTTCCATCCTCACTCGAAGAAAGGTGATTAGAAACTTCCTTATTCTCTAAAACGGAGGTATTCCGAGGAAGCGAAGCATGTCAGATATCTTCGGTTGGTGTCTGTAATGTATCAGAGGCTAACAAAAGTGTATTCTCTATTTGCTTGCGAAACAAAAAAAAAGTTATTTCACGAAATTTCACTTGAGCATCGACCTGGCGCAACACTAATGAAGCCCGCCATCGGAGTTGGACTCTAAATGCTGAAGGAACAAGAATAAATACAAAGGCGGGAGGGGGATAGGTGTCTTGCGATGGTGACGTGCAGCACGTCCTCCGATCGGTCAAGGGGAAGGGGGGGTGGGGGGATCAGTCAACGGTCAACGCCATTGGCTGGAGGGTCTCCTTTGGGGGAAATTTCCGCTTCGTTCTTGTGTTGTATCAGAGTACAGTTTATATTTAAGAATAAAAGCTGAACAAATAATGGTAAATTCAGTCAAAAACTTTCAATTGCCCCCACGCTGCCAGCAACTACTACGGGGGAGAGCGGTCCGGGTCTTGCGTAGCGCGCTCGAATAATAATATTTGGCCGCGTTCTACGCGAACAGCAAGCGTACGGTGCCAAGAACGTGGTGGTATGTTCTAAACGGTCCATGTTGACGCCGCCCGCTACGGAGATATATGTAGGATATACAAAAAGAGGAGAAAAAAAAACCAGCAGGCACGGAGAAAACAGAGAAAGGAGCGGGCACGGCTTCTGCGTGTCATCGAGCAGCTTTTCTCACAACCGGAAGGAAACGGGACCCCGAGAAAAACAACCCGCCGCGGCTTTTTTTTTTTTTTTTCCTTCTGTCCTTTCTGTGCGCTGGTTGCTCTGCCCACTTTCCGGCTTCGGCTATCCTCGCTGCCTGCCTGCCGGAGTTCGCGGGGGGCAGGCAGAGCTGCCTCGGCGCTGTTTCGTGAAGAAGATGCGCCGAACTCAGAGGAGCCAATCGCGTCCTGTGAATGGGAGGTGATTGCCTTGTAGTGAACGTGACCTGGGGTTTGAAGATTAAAAGCCACCGTTTTAAGGGGCACTCGAAAGCAGTGATTTCCCTACGCAACCCCCCCCCCCCCCCCCCTCAACCTGTAGGGGGGGGGGTGTTGTTCACACACTTGCTTTTCTAAATGCACCCCCTTAATTTATAACCTTTTTTTTCTTTACAAACTACAGGAATTAGACATTTTTTTACATGTGTTGGAGTCATAAACGATGCTAGTCGTACGAGGCACATCAACGAAGAAAAAGATCGCTCTGTCCCTCCATCCCTAGTTTTAATTCCTGGGGAAACCCCAGCTCGAAAGACAACCCCACCCAATTATTGTTCTCAGCTAAGTCGATTCTACGGCAGCAAAAGATGTTTTCCGGCAGCAAAAGAAACATATGTTGCTGAGAAAATCGCATTTTAAAGTTTTCCCGCAATTCCCATTCGACTCGCGTCGTCCACAACGAAAAGGACTCCGTGATCACCGTATTGAAGTGAATGGCAGTGTCGCGTAGCCTCTGCATGGGATCTGGATAAAAAAAGCACAAACTATGTCGACGCACGTAGTTTAGTTACGAAATCGGCTGGTGATATGGCGATGTCTGTATTTCATTTTTAGCTTATGAAAGCTCCGTCTACATTGCAAGTAGTGTCTTTGTCGTTAGAATGCGGCAGTCTGTTGATACAGGCCAATTTGAATTTGTCCGCAGTGTCTTTTTAATATACAGCCTTTATCAAAAGTTTGGAGCCCAGTCAGTTTGCTTCTGAACCACGCTTTGCGGCTCGTTATGCATTGCCTCCGTTTGAAATCTGCTGAAGGCGAGAGGTAGCTATGCTCGCACCGTTCCGATATTTAAGAGTTCCACAGATGCTACAGGAGCTTCACCACGCGGCTTAGAAGCAAAACCTTTGGGCTCCATAATTTTAACAAAGGCTGCAGAGTAGGGTAGCAAACCGATTCTTCTTCCGGTTGATGATGATGATGTCCTCGGGCTGAATAACCTCCCTGCCTTTCCTCTTCTACCTCCTCCTCCTCCTCCTGCAGAGCTTGCCTTGAAGCCAGTGGGTGCTGCGGCATTTGTATTCCGCGCCCCGCTGTAATGAATTTACGGCACACGAAAAGAAAACAAAAAGAAAAAAAGGACTTTATTTCCACCCATATTTGTGATCGTTCCCAGTGCAGAAAAAAGAAAGAAAGAAAATAGAACGAAATAAAAGAAGACTATCGGTTCATCTTTACTTTTTCGAGATGTTGAATGAACTATATCGAAACACGCCTACTCGGGGAAATCTCGCCGAAGCGCCTTAAATACATGTATGTTGTTTTCATTTTCTTCAGTATTTTTCTCGTGCCTATCTCTCACGTCCCTCTGCTCACACACGCACGCACAGACGCATCCGCGGGCGGCACGCCTCTATCCCTCGCTCGCACACTTGACCCGGCATTGTTTCCCGGACCCTCCCTTCCGCCCTCAGTGGCGTGGGCGCGTCGGTGCTGTCGACCAAGGTCGGCGCGCGCTCGAGCGCTTCTTCGTCGCTCCCTGTACGCGATGCTGGCGCTGAAGCTACCACCACAGCCGGGACAAACACGCGCGGAGAGACGCAGATAGATAGGCGCAACCCACGCGCGGCCACGAAGCTGCCGCTGCTGCTCCCATTCGCCCGACGACTGCGTCCTCTGTAGGCGAAAGCCTCGAAGCTTGCGCGCAGTGGGCTTCTTCTGCACTTCGCCAACTTCGGCGGCCATAAACAACAACAGCGCCGCCGCCTCTCTGCCTCGGAGGAGGCGTTCTTACGCCACCTGTGTGGATAACGAGCCAGCAATGCGCCGGCCGGCCGGCGAATGCATTCCCCCGCAGCGTACGCGAAGGTCGTGCAGAGCCTCTCCCAATCCCTCCTGTTTCTCGTGGATGCCGGAGCACCATCGATCATGCTCGCCCGTCCTTTGCCCTCTTTTCGCTTAGCCTAAACCTAAACGGTAGGGGTGTGCGAATATTCGAAGTTTTCGAATATAATTCGAATATGATATCTTTAGTATTCGTATTCTATTCGAAACGCAAATATTCGTGTTGATCCGAATATTCGACCCGACGCGAATATTCGTATCTAGCTGAATATCCTATTGCGAGCACCGGCGTTCATTTCGGTGCGCAGATCCTATCGACAGAGACATAACAACATCGCGGCGCCCAGAGCAAGGCGTAACGTTGGGCCATGCAGTAGCTAACTGCGCTGGTGAGCTTTTTTGTGGCTCTACCTGCGAAGCTGATATAGTCAGAGCTGTGCACGAAATACCCCGCAATACGTGCTAGTTCAGTGCCAAGTGGGCGGTCATTTTCTGTGGCTGGAGAAGTCGTTTCAGCTAGAAGGGAACTACTTCTGCCTGACCATGCCGAGCAGCCGGTTTTCCTTCACGACCACATTTTATGTTCATCCCAGCAACGCGCTTTTGTGCTTATGGCAAGCTAGCCTTAATCAATGCTGTGTACTAGCCATCTTCTCTGATATTTCCACTCTTCTAAGAATAATGTTCAAGACTTTAATACTTTTTGTGCAGCCAGACACACCTTTTGTGTTCATTTCATCACTGATAGTTGAACTGTTATGTTCTTGGGTGCCCAAATAACGTTTTGTAGTGGTTCAATGCATCTGTCCTTGATTATTCGATATTCGATTCGATATTCGGAACCAAGTATTCGTATTCGATTCGTATTCGAAAAATTTGGTATTCGCACACCCCTACTAAACGGTGCACAGTGGCTTTTTGGTTTGTCTTTCTCTCTCTCACACACACATTCGCAGCAGGGCAAGCAGTGAAACAGAATAGGTCACGTGAGCAGCCTGCGGCGTAAGATGCGGCACCGTGCAGGCGACGCGCAGCCAGTGTCGCGTGACAGAGGCGCTCCTGCCTATGCTGCTGCACTGAGCACAGATGTGTCGCGGAAACGCGTCACGCTGGATCGACTCTCATGCATGCTCGACCGGTCGTGGAAGTCAACACCTGCGGAGCGTCAACACGGACCAGCGCTGATCGAGATGTGGCGAAGGGCCGGAAAGAAGGGCCTGCGTATTCCGTGTACTTTGCAAGCGGTCGAAGAATCGTGTCACCAGTCAGCTTCAGCTTCGGCATATTTCTGCGGCTGAATCGAGAACTCTGAAGACCAGGCTGACCTGCAGGCGTCAGTGTCTTGGTGCGCCGGTATTGGCGGAGCTCGAGGAAAAGTCGTGGCACGAGTATAGTTCGCGCATGCGGAATGTGGCGCAGTAGGCTTCTCCAGATAGCACTGCTGCGCGGAAGCTTGATTCCTACGAGAATTTCCTTCACAAAAATGTTTGCGCTGAAATTACGAGGTCATGGCATCGCGTGGCGCGTGTGCCGTGCGATCGCCGCCTTCCGAATGATAAAAAGACGCGAAGGTTGACTGATGCTTTGGCAGTTTGCGAGAAAGCTAGCACGGCTGTAGGACTTTTGTTCCAGAAAATGGGCAGTGGAGTGATTCTATTTCTTTAGATACTTATTCGTAGGATGCTCTTAAATGGAAGGGCCCTGCACTATCTCAGTGGACACGGCGGCAGGGCCACGCGAGGAGATGTAGGTATATGCCATGGTTAAGGGGTTCAATGGGGGAAAGAAACGAGGGAAAGAATTTAGATGTACGCCCGGATCTAGGACGTGGGTGCAACCACGGGTGGACCCGACCCACGCCTCCTGGGGCGTGTGGTGCCGCTGCTACACATCAATTAAATTCCTGCAGAACGCAGGCGCTCTTGTGGGGCCCCTTCCGTAGTGGAAAATGATCGAAACCTGAAGCTGCGAAGACAGGTCGCAGGGGTCGTGGGGCACGGACTCCGGAAAGTCTTTTTTTTTTTTTTAGTGGGAAGGGAAGGGAGGGATTTCGAGTTTTTTATTTATTCAAGAATTAATTCACTGTTTTGCATTGAAATATTTCATTTTTATTTTAAAATATTTCTTATTCTTTATTGTTCAAAGGCGTGTATTTGGTTAACGCTTTTAAAACTTATATTGAGATGGGAGCTTTATAAAGGTGTACGGACGAGCAGTGATCGACTGCATTAAAAAAAAGTTTGCGCATAGTCTGTTTCATTTATGCCAATCGTGCTGATGAACAAGAAAGAGTCAGTCAATCAGCAATTTCATTTGGAACGTGATTGGTTTAGGTTACTCAAACGAAAACCTGACCGACTAAATGAAGCCAGCTAACTCAGTCACGTTGTGTTTTACATTATTATCGTCCTAGAATTGGTTTCTCAGAAATCTGATCTGAGTGCATGCAGCAAGAGACGGGGGGAACTCGATCTTTTTGGGTGTCCCTGTTCCGGAGCCCCTGAAAAGGGGTAATTGAGCCTGTCTCGCTTCTGCGCGGGCCTTCCACACCGTGATTATATGAAGCCGTTCGAGGCCGCAGACCGAACCGCCCCACGAGCCCTCGTTTCTCGACGCTGCATCGTTCGCGCGAGGAGCGCCACCGGTGCTGTTCGCGACGCGTGGTTTGTCGCAGCGAAAGGCGTTTCTTTCCCAGGGAGCACCACCACCTCGCACCGCGCGGCGTCGTGGTGGCACGCGCGTCCGGCGCCCGGGGCGCTGTATATCGACCGGGGCGCGCAGCTGTTGGGCAGCCGCTTCCGTGGCCAGAACGAGAAAGCGAACGACCTTGCGGCTGCCCTCTCAATGGGCGAATAGAACCCTGCCCTGACCGCCGCGTCGGCCTCTTCGTCTTCGGACGCCCGGCAACAACAAGGACCCCCCACCCCACCCCCCGGCCCCGGTCATCCCCGCTATCTGCCTCTCCCGCTCCGTGCAGCAGAACTTCCCACATTTGCGGAGCAGGATACGGACAGAGACGGTTGCATGATTGCACCCTGTCATACGTTTTATAGCAACGCGAATCGGGTCAGATTCTCTCCGGAGAAGAGGATTGGACTCCTGGAACAGGCACGAGAGGGACTCCGGAAGTCAGTTTTAATGGGGTGGGCGTAGCTACGGGAATTTACGAAGTAGGAGGGCAGGGGGGGGGGGGGGGGGTGTAATATATTGAGCCGTGCTAAGCTTAGCGCATTATTCAGAGAGAGCTGTTAAATTGCGCGCTGCGCTGCCCAGGTGGGTCGTTGAAGGCTCAGGTACGGTACGGCCAAGGAGGTTATATATATATAAAAACTTCTTAAAAGTCTTTCTGTGTAACCTCCTTGGGTACGGCCAAGGCCGCCTCATCTCGCTGACGCTTAAGCCGCTCGCGTTCTGTGCAACCGGCGATGCTCGGTCTGGACCCGGCGTCAAATGGCTCCGCATTCGGCGCACACGGCATGCGATCTTGTTTGCGGCAACAATGGTCTTCACGACGCTGAACCCGGTGGCGGGCGAGATTTGCTTCCTCCTCGACTCTGATGCCACGTGCGCTTGTCCGAAAATTCTAGATGGCGCTGGATTGTCTTAGGTTGCCGCACATTGGCGGTTTCCGCGCTCTCGTTGTTGCCGTTCTATTTTTTGTTGTCCTGTGGCAACCACCTGTATTGTCAACCCACTCTGAAGCTCCGTTCGGCTCGGGGAGCGCAATTCGGCGTCGGAGTTGTCACGAGCATGGCTCTGGCAGGTGGTCCCCGGAGGGCAACCTAGGGGGCAGGTGGGCCACCTAGGTCACGTGAGCTTCCAGCGTTATCGCAACCTGCCCACCGGATAGTGATCAAACTGTCCACCACGGCAGGTGGCAGTTAAATTGATAATTGGTCTCCCGGGAAGAGCAACGTGGGCCACACGAGGCCCACCACTGGAAGCACCTGCCATCGCAGGGCAGTGGCGCACGCCAGGCGGGGTACGGTATGAGGACTCCCGGGGATCTATGAATGTAAAATAGAGAATGACCTTCAGCATATATGGGAATTAACCCATTACGTTATCGCGTCATGTACCCTGACGGCGGAGCTTGTAAGTGTCCCCTCCAATTTTTTTTTTTTGCGATTCTTGATCCAACCCTTTCTTGATCCCCCACCTTCTCCGCAGAGCAGAATTTCTGGCTGCTGTTGCTGTGAAGTCTCGTGTAGCTGTTGTGAAGCTCAGGCTGAACTTTGAATACGTTTTGTTCCTCAACGAGTAACAGTGACCTGAGAGGTGCGGCCTGATGATCGAGGCAGCAGCAAAAAGGAGCATAGGAAGAGCAGCGGGCTACGCAGTGTTGTTTGAAAACACCAGGTAACAGCATATAGGTAGTCCCACTGGCAGTTCGCATCATTGAATGACCTTTGAAGGAAACCGCGGCAGCTCTTCAAGGCTTCAGTTAGGCAGAAATCGTACCGTGCATGCTGTGTTTGGCGTTCAAACAACATGCTGTTTTCTAGCTTTGTGTTAAGCGAGCTCTCGACTGTGCTTTCATTGAAGCACTGGCTGAAGTGACGCTTGGTGGTGGCTACAGCGTTTTGCGCCTTGACCGGCAAAAATGTGTACGGATCCGGTTGTGGCTGATCACGTTAAGCGGGCCCTTTGTTTTTACGTCTCGCGCGCGAACGGCACGTCGCCTTCGGACTCGCACATACGGTGCGGAATTATCGCTTAATTCTGACGTCATCAATGACGCCATTTGATGTGATGCTGCTCCAGATGTGTAATTTTGATAGGAGTTTTATGCGAAGCATACTAGCCGCACAACCGAGCTCTTCCTTGCTGCGCCGCGCGCGGCCGCGTAGCATACCACTTGACCTACATCGGCGCACCACGTGATATATGACGTCACAACAGCTGTGAAAGCTGGGGCTCAACTCGTGCGCTCGCTTGCGGACGCGCAGCCTCCACCGGCGGCCTAACTCCCGCTCCTTCCGCTAGGGGCGCTGACGTCACAACAGCTGTGAAAGCTGGGGCTCAACTCGTGCGCTCGCTTGCGGACGCGCAGCCTCCGCCGGCGGTATGCTTCGCATCCTAGGCTTAACCATAAGCTAAGCCAGGCCATTTTTTTCTCCCCGCTTTTAGCCGTATACTTATTTGCCAACAAAAACAGAAGAGTATAGAGACGAGCTGCCTTTCTTAGTTTCCTTTCTTCATTTGTCGATCCCTGCAATCAGTGGTTATGGTGCTCGGCTCCTGACCCAAAAGACGCGGATTCGATCCCGGCCGCGGCGGTCGAATTTCGTTGGAGGCGAAATTCCAGAGCCCCGTGTACTGTGCGATGTCAAAGTGTTAAAGTGGTCGGAATTTCCGGAGCCCTTCACTATGTGTTCCTCATAGCCTGAGTCGCTTTGGGATAAACCATAAATCAATCTTTACTATTGTAAGACGCCCCTTGTATTGTATTGTACCTCCCTCCCCCTATCCTTTCTGCCTGTCCCCTCACCTCTTTCATTTCATTTCTCCAGACTGTATGCGATCCATTTTTGTCCGCTGCCCCAGCTTAGGTGGTTCCCGCAGCGATGGCAGAGGCCGGGGTTAGCAAAAATCTTTTCCCTCCTTAGCAAGAAAAAAAAAAAAGCGCCGCGCGGACGGCTCTCGCCGGCGCGCGTCGTAAAACGGGGAAAAAGGGAGGAACTACTGGAGAGCGACTGGCCTTGTGTGTGTGGTTGCCCCATCTCCCACGCTCGCCGACGCCGCGCGCGGGGGGATTGCCGTCGATTGTTCTATAGTCGGATACAACCTATCCTTTCTGCCTGTCCCCTCACCTCTTTCATTTAATTTCTCCAGACTGTATGCGATCCATTTTTGTCCGCTGCCCCAGCTTAGGTGCTTCCCGCAGCGATGGCAGAGGCCGGGGTTAGCAAAAATCTTTTCCCTCCTTAGCAAGAAAAAAAAAACAGCGCAGAGCGGACGGCTCTCGCCGGCGCGCGTCGTAAAACGGGGAAAAAGGAAGGAACAACTGGAGAGCGACTAGACTTGTGTGTGTGGCTGCCCCATCTCCCACCGCTCGCCGACGCCGCGCGGCGCGCGGGGGGATTGCCGTCGATTGTTCTATAGTCGGATACAACTTAAAAAGGCAGCGGCTTTTCCCTGTCAAAGGACAGGGTACCTTCCTTTGGTACCTTCATTTTCCGCGTCAAAGGACGGGGAAAAGCCAATGGCAGTGACCCTGCTAGGGTGACAATACAAAGAGCGGTGGCACAATGGAGAGAGGGGTCTATCCCCGACTATGGATGGGGGGGGGGGGGGGACTATCCCCTTTCATCTGCCACTCCCTGCATTGTCACGCTAGCAGGACAATGAGAATCGGCCGACGCCATTGGCTGGAGATGCCCTCCACCTCTTCACTCGCGCGACGGCGCCACGGCAGAAAGTTCCAGATGCCCCTCGAAGCCACTCCCGGCCTGTGACCAATGAGGACGCGCGCCCAGCGCGAGAAGGAGACTGCACAGCTGACACTATGTGTGTGTGCACGCCTGCCTTGGTGCGAAGAACAGACAGACGTGGAGCGAGCCTATATAAGAAGGGCGTTGACCGCCCGAGCCGCCGTTTAATCTTCAGTGAACAAATTGTGTTTTGTTTGTTTGCCTCTCTCTCTTTTGGTAGTGCAGTTTAAGTGCAATAATTCTTTTGTATTGTAATCTCTGTAAAGTGTAACTTTACTGTTAGTGGAGTGTTTCTTGAAGAAGGAATATGTCTGAAAAATAAAAAGCTGCCTGTAATTGTACATTCATGTCTTGCTCACATTCTTTGCCTCAATCTATCGAAAAGCTGCAACAGCTGATGAGCTGCGCTCAAATTTCGCATTAGGAAATAACGTAATCGTCGGCAATTTTTTTTTATTATTTCTAAATAAACCACTACTACCCGTACTACTAAGCGTCTCGACACGCGTACGCGGGCCTGGCATCATAGTAGAAAGGCACTCAGAGTTGCGAGCAGCCAAGCTATTCCGACGCCATTTCAAAGGAGCGCTCGAAAATATCCTACAACGAACAGGAGTCAGCATCTACACTGCTCAAAGGCCCTCCGAAAGGAGTCATGGATTTGCGAGGGTTACATATGTCTGTGCTGGGGGGATATATCAGGCCGTGCGGTCGTTTTTTTCTTTTTCTTGGGGAAGGGGGTGGGGAGAGGGGAGGCTGCTGGAAGCGTTTCGTACATATTTTAACTTGCTTCACATCGGGAAAACTTGTAGCTGACTGCGGCGTTGTCGCGCTGTTTACTGCCTACGCAGGAACGCCATCATGGACAAGCTCGAGTTCGGGAGCTTCGAGCTGGGACAGCGGCCGATCGCCCCCGCGGACCGGGACGCCGTCCCCACCAGGAGGGCTGGCCGCTGCAGATGCGCGGACCTTCTGGCGCATGTCGCCCACTCAGGACGAGGGCGTCGACTTCTCCGAGAGCCTCGGCTTCTCCGCCGAGCCCGGTTGCCCCAAGAGGAAGGTTCGTATCGTGCGCACTGTTATCATTGCGAGCAGCAGCAGCAGGGGCGAAATTAAGGGTGGGTGGCCCCTCTCCAAGCGAGAAATTTTATACAGTAAAACCATGCTGAAACCCATTTCTTCGGTGAAAAAAAAAGTCCAAGCAACACATGGTTACAATGGGACCGCCTCCTCCAAGAGTGACCCACAAATCCGCCTGTGAGCTGCAGAGTCCTTTGATTATAAATTATGGTTATATAGAACTCGTGTATCAAAATCTGGCACTCTGGCCCAAAATTTGAAGGTTAATTAGCAGACTGTCACGCCACTTGTGGCATTCAGACAAACTGCTATAAACTCCGCGAACGGAGCAGTGTTTCGAAACGAAGTTTCGCAATTGATCAAAAAGCTCTGGTTTTAATGAGGACACAACCAAAGAGTCGTTCGTAACACACTGACAAAGAAGTGTAGCATGGAACGAGGTGAAGGAAAGATGAATAAAATGTCAGTTATTGTGCTCCGACAATCATTACTTCCTCTGTGCTGTGTTTCTGCACTAGGCCTTTTTCTTATAAAATACATGTATGGAAGGCTGCTGGCTTGCTTGTAGTGTGTATTCTGCTCGGAGCTGATCAAGCATGAGCAGCTAGGCCTAGCTAGGCTTAAGTTGGCATGCAAAAGTGTGTGCCTCTCTACAGCGTGTTCCACAATTAAACATGCACTGTAGAATAGTTCTCTTAGTAAAACTGCATGGTGAATTGTTCGAGCTCAAATTTCTCACAGAAATGGCATTTGGTTGGCAGAATTATTTTATGGAAAATTTTTTGGGGTACTTGCCTGAATCGAACAAATTCGTCACCGCAGACGATGTGAATATCTGACTTTTTTTTATTGATTCAGGCAAGTACCCTAAACAAATGTAGCACAAAATAATTCTGCTGGCCAAATGCCATTTCTGTGCGGAACTTGAGCGAAAACAATTCACCGGTTTAGCTAAACGAAGAATTTTACGGTGCGCGCTTAATTGCGGAACTGTTTGCATGTGCAAGGTCATGTTGAGAACTTTAGTGTATCTGGAGCTTGTTAAGACAAGCAGCATCAATTAAATGAAAGGTGGTGTAGATATGACCGCAGCAACTTCACTTTGCTAGTATGTGTTTCAAAAAATAATGCAGCATTGTAAAATCAATTATATCACTCCATTATCCTGATCAAATGATTTTCGTAATTCAGACTTAGTTGTATAGGTAGAGGAACATCAGTATTCTAGGCCAGTTAACCTCTCCATATTTCATGCCCCTGGCCTGGTTTTATTGCTATGAAAAGTGTGCTAACAAAACTGGAAATGACAAATGCTGGACACTAGCTGGCTATGAATAAAGCTTTGAATTACATGTATATCATGCAAAGTGATTTAATAAAAACACTCCGCAGCTCACCACTGCCTGAGAGGCACTAGAAAATTTAAGTAAAGTTAAAAAAAATATTAAGGCACTCCCTGCATATTCCTCTGACAAGATTTATGTTCCTTTTCTCTAGCGGGTGCTCTACAAGTGCATGTGGAAAGAGTGCGGTGAAAGGTTCTCCACTTGCAAGGATGTCGAAAGGCACGTCCGGGTGAAACACCTTGGGTGAGTTTTTGTCTGATGGACTTTAAAACCTCTGCAGAACAGTAAAAGAGCCTATATACAACAGCCTTATGAAATTTTCTTGCATTTATTGTAACCGAATGGTTGACAGACATGTATTATTGTCACACGCACATAATCATTGCAAAGAATGCCAGTAGCTTTACCAGGAGGATAAGAGAAATACAAACTTAATGATACCAAAACCTTGACTGCTCAGGATCAATGATGAGGTAGTGTTATCTGCTTTGACACGGAAATCAGTTTTGCAGTACATCTTGAGCAAATGTTGTTTGCATGGGACCCAGTAAGTAAATAACTTATGCGAAATGTCATTTATAAAAAATTGCGTGTGCAATATGGCAAGTCAAGCTGCTGGTTTAACTTTGGTTAGAGTACATTAACCTTCATATCGTGTACATTTTTTTGCTAGGAGTGGCTGAGACTTTTATGGGCCTTCTTGCTTACGTCATTCATCTTGTTCATAGGCGTGGTGATGAGAGCGAAGACTCTGCATCAAGTGACCACGAGGAAGAGTTCTACTACACGGAAAGTGAGGAGGAAGGTGACCTTGAGAGTGACTCGGGGAGTACCCTTCTTGGAGAGCACGGTGAATGTGCGCACAGCATCTACACCTCATCCGCGCCAACCCTCAGCCACCTAGACATGGCCAGGCCACCGCATGAAGACCCTCAGTACCAGATGCTTGCACGGGTATGTGCATGCTCTGTATTCTCCTGGCTCCTGCCAGCTCCAAAGCAAGCCATACTCTTTGCAGGCTACAGCAGACAAGCACTTCTCTCAGCCTGCCCTTTGCCTAGTTTTTCTTTTTGCTCAATTATGATTAAGGGCTCATTCACACTTGCGAGTCGCAAAGGGCGTGCGACTCGCAGTCGCTTGCGACCAAGCAGCAGCTCGACAACACCGTTGTTCACACTTGCAAGCGCGACCAGCGGGTCGCCTTCTCGTTAGATTCTCGTTTGAAGCGAAAACTCTCGGGAATGACGTTGTTCGCGCGCTTTCGAGAGTTTCGCCCGTTTTGGCCGCGCCTCCTGTACTCGCGCTCGATAGTCTAAACTGCTATTCGCAATGTAATACAACTACCCGAGCGAAGATTAGGTTGTCGTGACGGTTTTGATGTGCACCGAGGTCGTACAAGCATCACGATGACAGAGGCGCGCTTCTCTATAGGGCCGGCCTACCAGCCTGCAGTACGCCGGCCGCCGCGGCGTCACAAAAATGCGCAAATATTGCTTGTTCGCGTTCATACCAAGCCCTTGGGTACAGGAATGTAAAAAATGAATCATTTTTGAAGATCGCTGGCCAGTACCGAGTTGCTGGTAGAAGGGATAACAGCGACAAAAGCAAATTTCTTCCCAGAGCCGCTTTGCTGCTGCTGCTCCATGCGGCTCGACTGTTGTCTGCTAGCTCCGCTGCTGAAGGCGTCGCGGAAGTCGAGCATGTCTTGATATTATTATGATACAAGGTCCACAATAAAGTGGTAACGAAAGCAGCATTTAATTACTAGCGCTGGCCAGGATCCGAAGCGCCCTCAGTTGCGACATCGATATGAAACCGGCTAGGCTTAGCGACGACTACGGCAGCCCGCTGGGAGCAGCGCAGGTCGTCGCCCGGCGCGCCCGCGAGCGGTGTCGTTGCCGGAAGCTTGGCTCGCTCGCTGATTGGTTCAGAGGTTTGCGACTCGCAGTCGCGAGGCTGAAAAATCGAGCACCGAGCGACTGGCCCGCGACTGTCGCTTTTCGACCAGGGCGACCGTTTGCGACTGTCGCTTTTCGACCAAAACAGTCGCGCGACCTCTGCGACTCGCAAGTGTGAACGGGCCTTAACTGTACCTATGCTACATGCTGTCCACGTTGGCTTATGATGTTGCACATGGAGGAAGGAAAACTAAGGAGAGGCCCTTCGTATTCCCAATGCATTGGCAAGAATGTGGCGGAAGTGACGTCAAAATTTAGGCTTAAAAAGTCGGGCCACTAGCAATGTTGTCGTTGTTGCTAAGAAAACTCGGGCCACTAGCAACGGCATACGGCGTCGTTAGCGTCGTCGTTGCTAGGGGCCCGAGTGTTTCTCGGTGGCGGTGGACGGGCTTTCGGCACGGTGTGTTCGGCCTTGCGTGTTAAAGTCTACATGCCTGGCGTCGTGGCATTACGCACGCATCTAAGATTGCTTTTAAATGCAGCAAATAAACGCTCATTTGATATTTTGTTCATCAAACTTGGTGTCGTTACGCGGAGCGATCGATGCATTGAAATGAATCTCGCGAAAAGGTGGCACTCCGGAACCGCACTTCGACACGCGAAGAAGCGTTGATTGTTTTGATCAGCGAACTTTCGCACCTCACCAAACAGCACAGAAACATGAAGCCGCTCTCGGCGATGCTGAGCTGCGTTTCGAAGGCCAAACGCGTAGCCCGAGGAGGATGGTGAGCTGAGCAATGTCGTCTTTCTTCGCCTGGCGCCGGAAAAGGTTCACCGCACCTGTGCGCCGGTCTGTGTCTAGGTGCGTGTTTGCGGGGAGGGAGGTGTAGGAGTGTAGCGGCGAGTGGCGTGGTTTTTTTGATAGCTTTCTTTTACGAAGTGCTTGCAAGCTGTGCGCGATCCCCGCTCCGTAGCTCGGTGGAGAAAGAAGATAGTGAGGAGAGCGGAGCCAACTTCCGGTTGCGGCGCGGCTTCACAAAAAGTGACGTCAGGGCCTCTCCTTAGTTTTTTCCTTCCTCCATGATGTTGTATAAGTGAACAGTGGCAGAAGCAAGACAGAGAACAAATTATCGACGTGAACAACAATAACGAGAAGCTGCATGTTCATTCTGTTTATGTCACTCTATATATATGTCACTCTATTTAGACATGCCCCCACATATCTGGCTATGATCAGAGGAATTTCTGCAGCTTGTCCTCTGTTATCCGTGAAGAAACCTGAAAGTCCGTGAGGCTGGCAGCCTGCCTGCTGCACTAATCATTACTTTAAGTAGGCACAAGCTGTGTTTTTCTGTGACATTGGTAGCTACAGTGGCTGTCACAGCGCGAAAGCTCACCCTTCGTGATAACTGCATACCTGCAAAAGGACAAAGAAATTGCTTTGAATAAATTAGTAAATTTTGTTGCTGGGATGTTGCTGTTGTGTAGAACTCTATGCTATTTTGTTCTCAGAGTGCTGTTCCTGCATCACCACCCAGCCTGACACAAGCATCCCCCATCAACATTCCCACTGTGCAGCGGTCTTATTCATGGCAGGCACATGCCAGTGCACCGACAGCTATGGTGGGTCTGATGGCTATTCTATTTTCTTCTATAAAGCTGTTTTGCAGCCAGCAATGTTGTTGGTTAACCTCCTTGAGGAGAACTGGCACAGAATGGGTTGAGAGGTATCTATGTTGATTGGAGCTCTTTAGCTCTTCAATGTTGCTCTTGGCACACATTTAGCCATGTAAAGCAATTAGAGACTTACTGACCAGTCCCAACCAACACAAGAGAAAAAGTTTTATTCAGGACCATTCACAAAACTTGTGTCAAAACTCGCTGTTTGCAGCCCCTGTTGGGGCCAGCAGAACTGTGTGCTCTTTGTTGGTAATTTCATAATGCAGTGGCCACCTCAAAAGAGCAATTCCACCAAGCAAGCAAAAAAAAGAAAGACAAGAAAGTATAAAAAAAGCGGTCCATCTGAATGCATGCATGAGACAAGCACGTGCACTAGGAGCTGGGCTATGCCACAATAAAGCAGTATAATTTTGCCCTTCTCGGAAGATCATTATAGTCGGATGCAAGTCAGGAATTAAGTGGAGAATACTGCTCAGAGGAGGCCCTCTAGCCAGTGGCGTCGACTGGTTGATGGGATGTCGTGGTTAATCCACTTAAACCATGATTAATCCCATTGCACCTGAAAACCCCTGCTATGTCACTTCACGACAGTCAGTCGGCGCCATTGGCTGGAGGGCCTTCTTTTAGAAAGCACTTGCTGCTTTGTTTTAGAGCTGTATACGATGGCAATAATTTATTACATACTTACGGACCTATAGATAGCATATTTCCCAATGTGTGTTACCTGGTGTTACTGCCATCATTTGGTTACAGATTTTGAGTTCAACCACAGACAGCTGCATAGCTTCAAAATTTTCTCAACTACACTAGCAGTTAAGTTACTTGCTGGCCCTTCCCATGAACATGCATTCTTACCTTGCACAGGTGTCACCACAGAAGTTCATGCGCCTGAGCCCCAAGACCCTGTCAGCTTCGCCAAAAAGCTCACCACTGCATCGGCGGGTGCGCTCAGAGAGCCGCAAGTGTCGCAAGATCCACGGCATGGAGAACAAGGACATGTGGTGCACGCAGTGCAAGTGGAAAAAGGCCTGCAGCCGATACGTTGACTGAGTGCCCTCCTTTCTTTCCCTTTTGTTTCTACCACTACTCACAAATTGTGTGTAACTGTTGTCATAATCATGGTGCATCCAACTCAGTTCATTTCATACAGTTTATGTGTCGCATCGCACCTTGTGGATACACTGCAGGCTGCCTATTGGCAAGCTTTGCTCTAAAAATAATGCCCAGAAGACAATGCCTCATGTTGCTTCGGGCAATGCAATGTGCAGGCTGCTGTTTTAAGAGATTCTACAGACTTGCTTGAAAGAAAGTTGCTAAAGCAAATGTGCTAAACATTGATAAGTTATAATTGTCACGACCTTGAAATTGTTATGCCTGTAGTGTTATTTTTAAAGAAATCACTATTCTGTTGCTTTTCGAGGACCTGAGATTGCTTAACATGTGGTGGAAGCAAGCTTAATAACAGCAGTGAAAGCTTGTACTTGAGTGATTCGACATAAAAAAGGGCGAAACTTGTCAAGTTATGCTCGGTGAGCGAAACTCGGTATTTACAAAAAAGATGGGTGCTGTTTGGTTAACTCTGCAGCGCTATTATTGGCTTATGACTTGCAAGGAAAACTTGCAATGAGTACATAGCCTGCATTTCTGTAAATAGTGTTTTACTTCTTTACATGTTGACTATGTGGCCATGATCATGTACACATACTCCTGTTTGTTATTGTCCCCCACTATTTCATCACTATTTCAGCATTGCCACTGGGTGAACGCTTTGCAGCTAACATCTAAAGCCTGCTATAAGAGAGTTTCAGGGTCGGTTACCTTGATGGCAGAAATGTGTCAGTTGATGGCCACAGTTCATCCGATGTTGCCACTGGTTCTTTAACGTTGAAAAGAAAAGTTTCAGATAAGCTGCCTATTTAACTCTTCAGACGCAGCTTCAGCAGAGAATTGAGCATGTCCCTCTAATGTGAAGCGAGATGAAAAGCAGCCAGTCACTGGTGACTGAACTCTTGTAGCTACAGGCGTGCTGCAGTTCATAATGCCTGTTTCCAGGTGTCGGGCAGCATAAAAGTGAATGGGTGCAGAACTGCTCTGTTGACAGCTTTTGTTGACGAGGAAGCACATAAGAGTGTGGGTTTGCAGGAATGCAGCTTGGAGCTCATGCACATTTTCTTGCTTGCAATTTGTCTCACCTGTGCCTTGCATTATGAAACGGTCTCAAGCTGGGGATGATTGAGTATATGCTTATGCAAAGCACGGGCACTTGTGAAGCAAAGTGGGTGGAAAAAGAGTGGCAGAATCTACACTGACCACTCAGTTGCAGCAGAAGATTCTACATTATTGGAAATTTGACATCTTTGCATACTGCTATTGATGTTTAAGCTGAGAAGCCGGTCTGTTTTGTTGCCAGATTCAAAAACAGATTGTGCATCGAGTTCATGACCCAAGCCAATTAGTAGCAAATGTAGTTGAGAAATTTCATTTTTTTGGCATATCTTGCTAGCTTGCAATGTGTGAAAGAGCCCTGTGCACTATACCCAAGCATGCGTTCAAGTGAAAGTGCACTGAGGCATCCCGGTAGCAATTAACCAACATCATCTTGTGCCACAAGAAACAACTTTTTACTGTTTTTCATTTTTCATGCCACTCAGAATCCTCATCACACAGCAGAATCCAAAAAAAGCATGCCAGCTGCCTCACGACGCAAATAAAAATCTAAGGTGAAATGCAGTAAACTCAAATAGGAGGCAGCACCAAGCAAGCGTGCCAATAGCGTCTGATCGGAGGTACTGCGAAAGCCTTGAGCCCATTTGCTGTCTTGAGGAGCTGGCAAGACTCTATGAGCTGGCTTGAACAGGGCTCATGCGGCTTGATCTTACTAAAGGGCAGCAGTGGCATCGGTAAGACCCTTTTGGGACAGTACATGGCACACCTGTGCAAGTTCCATGACCACTGCCCCTAATAAAATTTACATGTGCAACGAACGAAACAGGTGTGGTTGTGAAGTGCATTCTCACTGCAAGCCCTGTTCTGGCCAGCCCTAGCTGCTGCCGTGTGCCGTAGAGCTGTAGCAACATGGCAGGGTCACTGGGACTGAAGTGTGCCTTGCCTGGATGCCAAACAGCCAACAGCAAACGTAACCCCAGATATAATCGCTGTGGGTTGACAAAAAAAAAATACACTTGGAATCTCGGGTGCACGCCACTCCACTCAGCAGAGCAGAGTGTACAATGCCCCGTCATACAGTTCATTCGAGTGACATCTGCTATGCCACTTAACATGTTGCCTCATTATATCAAAAATTTTTTATGAAATGTGCATATCTATCTATCCTCGAAAACGGTTGTAACTGGTGTAATAATTGTTCGTGCATGCATACTGCAATATTTATTCTCGTACTGAATGCATTATGCACAAATTTTGCCCAGAAAATTTGAGGGGTGCATTCATTACATGAGGGGTAATCAGTGTAAGCAAAAAAATTTTGACAACAAAAATACTGGGTGCATTCATAATGTGAGTGAATGCAGTATGCAGTCAAAGCAGCTAATGTCATGTCTTGAAGGGTGCAGCTAAGTGCGTGTGGTCATTGTCTTCTTTGGTGACAATTACTGTTCGTAGGCCACAGCAAGGCAGAAGTCAATATGCAAGAATTACTCATTTTCCTTAGGCTAGCAACTATTTCAGCAGCAATACCTTGCAGTGGCTTTGGAGCATATGCTGATACCTTTCCAATTAGTGCTCTATGGTGGTGCACACTTCATGCATGAGCAAGAGCCAAAACAGGTTTTTTTTTCCCTATTAATCCCAATAGTAAGTTCATAAGACCGCCATTATGTCAGCGTCTGATGCAATGAAGTAGAATTTTGATGAGAAAGTTTTCTTCTCCTCTTGAATGTGCCCTTCACGACATGTAATCCAAGCATGTAATCCAAGTATGGCAGATGTCATCCTGACATGGCAGGTGTCATTCCAGTGCACTATGACCTCATGCCGAATGGTCTCACAGAATGGTGTCCTTGTGTGTGTGTGTGTCTGTCCTGTGCCTCAGTGTGTACACACAAGGAAGAACAGCTATTGAAATGGATGAAACTAACCGGTGCCAGATTAGTCAGGTTGGTCCTTTAGTATAGATGGGCAGTCGAATGGATCCAATCAATCATTTGCTGTGTAGGTGCAGAATCATGCAGCAGTGTCTGATGCACGCAGCAAGACTAGACGAGCTGACAGTTAGCCACGGATGTACAGTGTTTTCTGAACAACCTCCGGCGCGCCAAGTGTAGGACTGTTGACTCATGTTAGGTGCACAATTTATTATGAAAAGATGGTAAAATGCGGGCAATAAATGTTTTGCCACATGAAATTACCACCGCAAAATCTAATCAGAAAATTAAGGTCTAGTACGCATAATGGGGTATCTGCTTCTTACATGTCTTTCCATTTGGCATAACTCATGAGTTCCACATGAAAAATTTACTGTATACAGCAAGTCACATCAGCAATACAATGGTGTGTCCTCCAAGCATTTTGAAGCACTCAATCTTATGCATCATTGCATCGAGTGCATGAGAAGTCAGTGTAGAAGCCCTGATCCCCTGTGACGGCTGGTAGTTTTCTTCAGTCAGTGATTGCCATGAGTCACAGAGACTTGCTCCTAAGAGCTGCTCACAGCGTAACCGTTGGATGCATGCAATACACGGTCTTTGCAATATCTCGTGGCCTCTGTCACGTTAAATGTTTGGAGATCGCACAGAGGTTTTCATTTCTTTTGTTAAAGTGGACCAGTAACTCATGAATCCAGCCTACTTGGTTCTTGGTTTCAATGACACGTTGCGTAGGAATTTGTTCTTGTTAGTCTTGTCACTTTACAGGTAACTGTTAGTAGTGAACTGTAGTGTGGTCTGTTCAGACAGCCAGCCGTGGTGTGTCAGACAAACGTTGCATGACAGCAGATGCGAATTATGTTGGTTGCCACGATAAGAGACAAGTCATAAGTGGCTTCAACACTCAAGAGGAGCAAAAGACATGGTGCCTTGAAAAGGTTAAAGATGAAAAAAGATTTGTTAAGGAAATGGCACTGCGTTACACTTGTGTACATAGCTGCAATATTGATGTTGTTGAGGTGCATATTTTATGACAAAGTGTATACATGAATGTTTTTGTCTTAACAGCTGGCAGTACAGATGTTTCCTTTTATATACACATATATGTTTGCTGGATGTCCAAAAAGCAAAATGAAAAAAAGCATCTTTTGTATCTCTGCATAAGATATATCTGTATACAAAGGAATGTTCATAATGTACATAGCACTGTTCTGTGTAGTGTTCACACTACTGTGAAGAAAAAAAAAAGGTTGCTTGTAAATTATGTAAAAAGGATCAAAAGATAAATTATTAATGGATAAAATGGAACCCAACCAAAAGTACACGAGAAACCAGTGGTACTTTGAGTAAAATCCAGTCAGAGAATTATGTACTTATAAACTGTACATACTATGTGTACTCAAGCCAATGTCCTGCCTTGTACATATACTTTCAGAGAATATATATGCAGGTGCATAGAGGAATGTGGTTGGCACAGCAATTCAGATCTCCAGGAGTCAAATAATGTAGAGAGGGTTAATGTACTGATGCGTGCCACATATGCAATTTTTTCAGAGTTTTGAGTGCTCAAAGTGATGGGTACACTTGCCAGGCAGCAATTTTAAGTTTCCTGGACTCCCAGTCACTTTTTATTTGTGCCTAATGTCCACATTCCTTCTCGAGATGACACTGTAATAATGTAGAGCATGCAAGCAGTCAGCAAGTATGTGCTTGACAATAGCAGCATTGACAGTAGCAGCATTCATGTTAACATTCACTTACCAAGTGATCTAAAGTACTATCATATTTCGTTGTGCTGCTTCCTCAGTCACAATAGAAAACGTCAGCATGTCGTTCACAGTATAGCTAGCAGGTGAAGCCATCAAGCTACATCCACATCAAAACCATAATTTCCATCCAAGAACAACCAGATTCTTGCTACCTGTTAACATTTAACAATTTGGTTGCCACACCCAGCACTTTTCAAACTGTGCAGCAAGCAGGCGTCAATAACTTTTGTAGTCGTTGCATAATTTAACGGGCTTGTAATTACAGTGCCTGGATGGGAAGGCTTATACCAGGTAGTGATGTAGTCTTTCATAAAAGTTAAACTTCACGACTCTTTTGCATGTTCGCTTGCAACTTTAAAGCATTTCCCTCCTCTCTGCTCAAGCCTTTTCCATAAAAAAAAGTAAATTTCATTGTGTCACACCGCTCACATCCACACTACCTATGACAGGATCACTAAGAAAATGTTTTCCGTTAGGGCTTGTTCTGGTATAGACGACTGAAAATCTGACAGAGCGGAAGTGAGAAAACAAGATGCATGGTTATGGTTCAAAATCGTACGGGAGCTTGTGTTGTGGTTCTCCCCACAGTCCTCAGAGCTAAAGCTCGCCATTCTTGTTCATATTCATGTCTGCCATGACAGTGCTGACCTTTACAAGTGAACAAAAGCATGACAAGGAAAGCTACCATTCCGGCGAAAAAAGTTCATGATTCCATATGAATCCTTCATGTCTGGGTGTAAGACTTTTCATCCAGCACTTCGAAGAAATAGCATATAAAAAAAAAAAGAAGGCACCACAGACCTACTGTGCGATAAGATTACTATCATAGAATACAGCCTTTATCATGCCCATGGGCTCTAAAAAAGCTTCAAGATTAGTACTGAATTCACAAGACAGACACACAACGAATTGTTCAATGGTAACAGGTGGTTGCATGCAATTTCTGCTCTGTTCCTTTCTAATTCACAGAACAATGAGCTTGGAAGAAACTTTGCATGAACATGCATACAGGCACACAAAAAAAAGTTAGGTAAACCTGAAGATTATCAGCAACATGCATGCTATTGCAGTGTCAGCTCTGAAGGAACATCTGTGCAGGCAGGAAGTGTATTAGAGCAGTTTGGGCTGCTTATAGCTGCCATAAAGGTGGATTCACACGAAGGATGCAGTCATGAACCAATCCGTGATGTCATGTCAAGTCAGGGAAGTGCCCCTGCTGAAAGCATTCGGATGAAACGGCGAAGAAAGTGCCCTCCTTTTAATGTAATGCACGTCATCTGGTTCATCCTGAAGATCTGTGATTTGGTCCATTGAGTGAATCCACCTTAAGCTTTAAGCAACCCGGCATTGAAGAAAGAGGAAAAGTCTGTGGAATTCCTTTGGCTGGTACATGGCCGCAACATTGGTCAAGCGTTGTCGTGCGAGGTAGGAGCCTGAGCTCAATGAACAGATTGGACAGCCCTGATGCAACACCCATGTTTGTGTTCTTTCAGTGTGCCACCTTGATGACCCCGCCCCACCTACATGTCTGAGTTGATAAATGCTAGCATTGTGTTGTCACTGTGCACTTCAGCCGCAGGTTAGACTTAGCCTGCTTGCTTTGTCTCATGCTATACCAAGACAGTGCTTGTGTAGCTGCAATACCTGGTCTAGTACTAAGATGCCCCTTTGAATATCTGTATGTGCACTGTGTGTCATACTCTCTGCATGTCATTGAATCCATGTTTATGTGCAAGAAAAACTGTACATACAACAAACACTATCACTTGTTTCCCTCTTCTTCTCTTTTGATTGTATAAGATATAAAAAGATGTGTTTCAACCTAAACTTTTGCTCTCAAAGTTTAAATAAATGTCTTCTTAAGTATACTGACAACTGCAATGTGGCCTTTTTCAATCTTGATGGGTTAGATCATTTCTGTAACTGGTGACCAGCTATAAACAGCACTATAAACAGCACAGCCTCTCCATCTGTTCCCACATGGCTAAGGTAGTTTTTTCTCGAGGTAAGGGGGTGGGGTGGGGGGGCTTCTCAACCTCTTTTGTCCACAACTCATGCGCTTAAATTAATCCTTGCCATGCTTCATGCTGTTTGCTCTTTGTAGCATCACAGAAGCGGTACGTTGTCACTAGCTGGTTTTTCTCTGCACCAGAATTCGATAAGGCAAGACTAGCCATATGTTGAGTGCACTGCATGCACTGAACCCTTGGTGTTAAATGAGACTACACTGCACATACCTCAATGCCTACAACGCCAACAGACAAAGCTGCACGCCCCTCCCAGGCAAAAAGAAGGCTTCACTAGGGGTGGTTTAGAGGCAATTTAGACTTGCAAAAAGAAGGAAATGAAGATTAATAAAGACATTTCAAATTTACAATGCAGGCATACAGCACAAGCTGCTTGCACATGCTGATACCAGAAGAAAACAATTTTATGATGAATTAAGGCTTTTTAATAAGGATTATTCAGTGTCTTTGCAGTGGGTACATCATTAGCATTGAAATCTTGAGGAAAACAGTGCAGGAACAGGGACAAGAGAAAAGAAGACGACGGGACCTGTTCCTGCGCTGTTTTCCTCAAGATGTACCAACTCGCTCAACTCGCTGTTTTACGAAGTAGCATTGAAATATGTGCGAAACAAAGCCGATACACTGCATGCCCAGTACCATCATCACATTTAAACCATTAGCAGTACTTAGGCAGTGGAAAGGGCACAAAGTGGAGTTTTGCCGACAATATTCCATGATAAGGAAAAGCTAGGAGGGCTGTCTGCAAATTTAACATGGCTTAGCTCTTGAATTCAGTTCACTGTGTACAATGCAGCATCTACTGTATTTATTATCATCATCCATTAAACTGCCATTAGCAATGATGATCGCATACAAAACAGCATGTATTCAGACTGGTAGCAGGTGAAAGGTTGCTAGGAAAAGATGGTTCCTAATTAGTAACTTGGTCAAGCAAGTCTTGTTAAGGAAACTTGCTAAACAAGCTCAACTACCGGCATCCTTGATGCTAAGGAAGGTACACATGAATGACAAACATGCAAGGTTCTTTTGTACAATGCCTTTAATAAAACTGGTATGATACAGTACAGCTACCTTTATCTCTATACCCTCTTCTATGTACAGAGAATAAAAAAAAAATACTTCCATATGAAGTGTTAGACACAAGCCTAAGAATGAAATCCGGTTGGCTGATACAAAGAGTGCCAGGTTCCTGCACCACTACCACCGCATTACTTGATGCACAGTGTTGTCTTCGAGGCACACAAGGCCAGTCTTTCTCCGTTTCCACGACCACCACCACATGATGCATGACAAAGCCAAAACACCATGTGGATTTTTTGCCACATGTGAATGCTGCAGTTTGGTGTTTGTCTTGGCACATAACAGAAGACATCATTCAGGAATCTCAGTGCAGAAACAAGTTTCCAAAAGTGCTTACATCTCTGCCAGAGATGCCATGCCCTAGCAAAACACACCTCTAAGTAGACGATGACCAAACCTCGCCAGGAAGACTCTTTTTTTGTGCTGCCCACACCATTCAAAAACAGGCTAACAATAAAATGTAGTCTACAACAAGCACCAAAGATAGGGTCATGTGGTGGCAGTTGGGAAATATAGGGGCGACTGGTACATGGGTAAAAGAGAGCAATATCACTGTGGTTTGACAAGCTCAAAATGTCTGACAACATGAAAGTTAAAGCAGGAGCAGCAGATAAATTACTTTAAAGCAGGGCCTGAAGTCTGGCAACAGGTCAAACTGAACTTATGTGTTGACACATTTTTTTTCCCTCTTCAGGAGTGAAATGGCTTTTGAAAGGAATGTTTCAAGAGCACTGTCTGAATTAACGTAGTGCCCAGACATGATCAACACCAGATAAAAGTGCGCTGCAGTTGCTAAAAAATGCATCTGTCCATGTTCTTAAACACAGATGCTCAATCAAAAACAGCACAAAAGGTAAAGAGTTAACAGTAAGAATGTTTTGACAGCCCCAAACATGAGAGCTTCTAGACCTTCTAGAAGACCGCCAATCACAACAGGAAACAAACGTTTGCCATTGGCAAGTTCTGTTAGAGACAAGGGGCTGCTGTTTTTCACTGCCTGCAGTGTAGTAGTAGTACAAGGTCACGTGAAGTCCAGCACGTGGCTATCTCCAATTTCATAACAAGTAGGTAAAACACTTCCTTCTGCTCTTTGAACATCTATCCATGCTCATTATCTCAAGCCTTGTGGGAGGAATGAGAGAGAGAGAGAGAGAGAGAGAGAGAGAGAGAGAGAGAGAGAGAGAGAGAAAAAGGAAACAGTGTTGTGGTTCCCAACCACTTAAAATGAAAACATGGAATAAAACATTGCATCTTGGAATAAAACTGCACACAATGCGAACTACAGAGCATATGTGGTCATTAATAATAATAAAAGAAACCTTTGCTTGGCATACAAATCTTATCTGAGGCACTCTTTGCTGCTTGTAGGTGCCAAGAAAGCCTATGCTACAGCTCAGCAGATAAATTAGAGGAGGCCAAGAAAAGCAAGTCATGACCACAGAGAAATTCAATGATGAATAAATAGTCACACTGTGAAGATTAAAATAAAGATGTTACGCACTTTGCAATAGCATGCCCTTTGCCAAGTGAAGGAAACAACAGTTGCTTTTAAGCTGAGTGAATATGGGGCAACAAGTGCGGCACAAGCTGGTGCAGTCAGGCCAATGGGTTCCGGGCACAGCTTGCACGACCCATGAAAGAAAGCATAACTGCATTGTGTGCAACAGTCACAAAGCTTTCGGTCAACTCAACCATAGTGCAAAATAGAAATCGTTGCCCAGCACTGATATTTCATTGAAAAGCAGCAACAACAATACGGTGGCATTACTGCACAACACACAAAACAATGCAGTAACAATGGTAAAGATGCAGCCAGAACAACATAACTGCTTGCACCTGTCTGCACAACAAAATGCTTAAAATTTGGCTCGGGTGTGCTTCACTGCACCCCCTGCATAGGCTCATGGTGTGCTGCAGTGCAGTCCTCAATTCTTCTGGTGGAACACCCCACACCATAGCTCTTGACAGCTGCCAAGGACTGACTGGTGCTGCCACACTGCAGAGAGCTTCCACAGCCCCACACCAGCGGTACCACCTCATGAAGTCGTGCAGCTGTGGGTGCAGATGCGGTGCCTTGAAGATGTTGCTCAATGAAGACAAGGTTCTTGACAGGAGGAGCTGATTTTAGCAAAATTTTTTAGGAAAAGTCCTGGCCCATCCTGTCCACACAGACAAACAGCACAACCTTCCAAATTCAAGCAAATGACCAGTGCATATCTGTGTTTTCAAATTCAGCTAGTCAATACGCATGACTAGTGTGTTGAATTCGCCTGCTGTAATAAGGCCCAACAATTGCACACTGGTAAATGTTCAGCTGTTTACAAAACTCTTCTACAAAATGGAAAAGAATGACAGATTGAAAACTTTGCCAGCTTCAAAAACAATGCCACCCCTGATAAGTTTCGCTATGGCAGACGAGGTCTGTATCTCGATGCTCGACTGAACAGTGCATGTGCTGCACTGTGCTCTGCACTGTCCTGCCTGAGCTGCACCAGCACAACCCAAAATTTTAGCGCCAAAGGAATAAACAACGTGGGAATAAAATAAAGCTAATACAACGTATGATTTGAACAAGAAGGCACAACCTCATGTCGCCAATACAAGGAACCTTAGAAGTACGATATTTCAGACCTGGTGCCTGCTCTTGCTGCTAGTTCCAGAAGTTGGATGAGGCTTGCCTTCCCTGCACTGCAGTTCCAAATTCTGTTAGTAGTACTATCCAAGAAGTCATCTTTGAAACAGCAAAAATGATGACAGATTCAGTAGCGCCAGCTAAACCTAAGCTAACCAAGACATTTAATGCCAATGTAAAAAGAGAGCCAGTTAAAATTGCAGTTCACAAGGTTCGGGAGCAGTCACAAGTAAACCAAGAAAATGAAAACCAGTGTAGAAAACAATCTATGAAATTAGTAAGATAGTGGATGGGGTTGCCACAGGCAATCGTCCCGAGGCATCCAATTTGATAGAGATCACACTGGCAGTGTGCCTCCATCCCGAGGTCAATGTCCTCACTCTCCTCTGTCTGCCAACAACACTTTGCCTCAGACCTCTGCAAAGTGTAGGACAGGACAGGTTCGTTCTGAAGGGTAGCTCCCGTCTACAACGCCACGATACGGCGCTACGGGGAGAGCATGGCGCACTGCTGGCAAGCAGAGAAAGTAAAAATAAAAGACAAACATGCACAAAAAAGAAAAATTTTTTTGGGAAAATGCAGTGAAGATTTAAAAAACGAAGGCAACAAACTTGCTTTATCAAGAATAGTTGGCAATGGGCACTAGCCTGAAAACAAATCGAAGCTGCTGGTAGAGCTGAATTTACCTGACACACCTGCCATCTCTGGAAGAGGGTTGCATCGAGTTGCCACATTTTCCCATAACAAGTACACATTAGTAAAAGTTGCATGTTATAAAATCCACAGCACAAATTTCAACAAAAGCGTCACACATGAAATGAGATGGCTTAACTCCTGCTCCCAAAGTAACCTCAATTTACTGTTTTATAATATTTCATGGTAATTTACACCTGCTCCAATCATGAAAAATGACTGCAGTGTGAAGCTTGGTGCAGCTTTCCAAGTCTAAAGAGCAACCAATCCTAGCTCGTTGAGTTAACACATGATATGATGCAAATAATCAGCAGCACTTATTACACTGTGAATATCAATAGGCATGTGAAAAGCGCTGCAAATAATGAACAGTGGGGCACCACTTCAATCATCTCAGCAAAAAGTGATAATGGCTGAATAAAATTGACAGGCTCTCGGAAACAAAAAAATGCTCAAGGGGGAAAAAACTAGCCACAATGAAGCAGCGGAACAAAGTCAGTAAAAGGCTGAGTCAGGTTCGTGAGCATGGCCTACTTGTCTCAGGTCTACCGCAATGCATGTGCATGCAAGTGAGACAGCCTTGGGCAGGGCTGCCTCGTCACAGTAATGCGCATCACTCGTGCGCTCAATGAAAGCGTCACAGCGCAGAAAAGAAATGTGTGAGGACGGAACTGATGCAAACATGTCTTGTTTCAGTGGTGAGAAAGATGAGAGATGGGGTTTGGATGGGTGAAGGGGGAAGGTAAGCAGCAAACTGTCTTGGGTGATCCAACACTCCCTCTCTGACTGGCAGCAGCAGCAACAGCAGATGCCTTTTTGGTGCACTGGCAGTTTCATCTGCGCTTAGACCGCCTCCGCTTCTTCTTCTTGGCTAGTGCTGGGCCCGACCCTTGGTCGGAGGTAGGTGAAGGAAGGTCTCCTTCATCGCCTCCGGCCTCCTCCTCGCAGTTCCCTGTGAACCACACACGGACATCAACCAGTGGCCACAAGACAACCAGCTAATAACAGTCACCTGCAATACAAACAGGGCAAGGACCCAAGATTTTCACAGCTAGAAAGCTAGCACTACCAAAACTCCCAAAGGCTGGCCTATGTGAAATGGGGAGCCTTGATTCCCACAACAATAAAATTTTTAGAGCATTACAAGAACAGTGAATGAGAAAACAATGATGAGTGCTGTTAAGGCTGTTTACAAGCACCACTGGTGGTGCCTGTGCAGGAGCTCAATTCGTGCATGATTAGCATATGCCAGAGATTAAGAAGGCTGTGTGATCAAAGAACATTGCGAAACACTCCATCAAATTGTTACTCCGAGCAAAAATAGATTCTATGGCTCTCTCTGGTCAAGTTGACGTTCGTCCGGCAGCAAAAGGCCAATTTTTTCTGTGGAGAAAACTGGGTTTAAAAATTTTCCTGCTGCTTAATTCAAGCCAGTAATTTCAAGACTGAAAAAAAAAAAAAAAAAAACTCCAACATCACTATTTAGGGTTGAACAGTGGTGTAGCCTATACTCAGGAGTCTGCACAAAAAACTGTCTTGACGCACCGCAGTTTGCTTGCGAGAATGGCCTGTGGCTACGACACCCGTATTTCATCTTTCACATTTTCCCTTGTAAAAGCTCCCTTTTCCATTAAAGTAGCATGCTTGACATTGGAACATGGCAATCTATCAATAAAGGTCAATTTCAATTTGTCCTCGGCGTCCCTTTAAGACATGCCACCTTAACAGTTGTTTCAGTACCTTGTGCCCTCCTCACCAGCTTAAGGTGTAGATAAAGCGCTTTTAATGTGATAAAAAAACAAAATAAAAAAACTCCAGTAAAGCCAAAACATAAATGATTATATGCTCATAAACAATGGCACAAATTAGCCATATTTTCTCACAAAAATATACAAAGCTGCTTTATAGCACACTGAAGCTCTCTTGCTTCCCCTACCCTAGTCTGCAAGCAGAGGCTCATCAGAATATATCCAAATTAAATTCTCTGCAATAAAATTGAAGCTGATGCACTCAATAGCATATTCAGTTATCGAAATTAGCTACCTTAGTTACACTGAAGATTGCCCATTATGCAGGGTCCACTTTTGACCCATTTCAAAGACAATAATGTTGGTATGCACAAGAAGCTACCAACTGAGTGGCACCAACAGATTCTATTATCAAATGATAAATGTGAACTATGGTCACGTCTCATTAATATGGATACCTTGGATTCCAAGAAAAACTGTCCATAAAGCGAGTCATTTTGTAATCATGAATCGCAAAGAGCAAAAATTCTGAGAGAAAAAAAAAAATTGTGAGAAAACAATGAGCTATCAACAGTGTCCACTTCTGTGCATTGTGATGGTCAGTGAAGCTGAAATTAGACACAGTTTTGGGAGTTCCAAGTGCATATTATTCAGGTCGCCACTATGCAAGAAATAATATGCAGCTTTATGAGTCTTCTTATCTATGTATGGTATGCTTAATGGCGTCTCAGAGCCAGATGACGAAGCTCCTCCTATGACTGTCCACATCTCAGGACCCCAGGGGCATTGATTTGGCAATCTTTTGCTTTAAAGCACAAAACCAGAAAAGGAAAGAGCCATCAGTTGGCCATTTTCACTTCTCCACTGCGTTCCCCTGGTGTTCTGCGCTCAAAACACCGAAAATTATTTTGTTTAAATCATCATCCACATTGACACAAAAAAAACTGAATGGGTCCCAATAGGCTCCGTGCATTTTCCCCCTGTCCACTGTCCGGACAGTGAGTTTCCATATTAATGAGGAACAAAATCCATTAAAGAAGTTTCGTCCCCAGAAAAATTGCTCTATGAGTCATCCATATTAACGGGGGTTGTATTAACGAGGAACGACTCTACATGCAAATCATGATATCTAACAAATCTGAGGTAATATGGAGCCCGCACACAATTTAATTTCAGCTTACACTCAAAGTTCATAGGATGCCACGGGTCCAGACACACAATAGTAAGAAGTGCTACTGAACATAGAAGTGTAAACCCTCCTCCCTTGCTTCATCAGTTGGCCAAAGCAGAAATGCAGACTGATAGTAAAAGTCGGTGCCATGACAAGGCATCGAAAGGGCTCCTTTCTCCAGTGTACTCTGTTTCACACAAGATGCAGCCCACGTTACTAAAAATCCCTTAGTCAAGTTGTTGAAGAAAAGCCAAGGATCTACTTGAAACAGCCACAGCCCAGCAAACTCACCTTGTCAGCAGTAAGGGTGCGTGTCAGAGATGCTCCGGACACCCTGGGTGCTAGTCGGCCACCGTGCTGGACAGAGTCAAAACCCCACCACCAATAGCAAAGAAGTCCCAATCCAAGTTGAGAGCAAGGGAACAGGCGGCATGCAACCAGGCAAGTTAATCACAAAGCAACCCCCAACTAGTGGCATGCCATTCAATGACAACCTAGCACATTCCCGACAAAGGAATGCCATGTGAACATCTCATGGTGCAATCCCTTGGTTTCTCAAGAAAAGTAAGCAGCCAATTGCATTTGGCTGTCAACAGGAGGAGTAACCATTAAAATGATTGCAATGAGTAGCTCTTGTCATTTGGTAATCTGTGAGTAAATTCAGCCATGTCGCATCTCTTCAACAGACTCCTGCTAGAGCTCCTGCAAATATGCCGCTCTGTGGCCCGACCACCTAACGTGCCAAGCTTTCCACTTTGCATGTACTAGTAAAACATGCATATTTTGGATTTTATTAAACTAAGTTCAGTGTCACCAGCTTCAGTCAAACTACAATTGGCTAAATTAAAACCTGAGGTGCAAGTTGGTTGTGATGCCACAAAAGTACACATGTGACAAAAAGCATAATTGCATAGCTGTCATGTAACAAGATTGGAGACAAGCAAACCTGGCAGCAATCTAACAACTCACCAAGACAGGCCATAATTGTTCATGGGCACATCTCTGCTCATGCCAGAAATGCTACTATGAAAATACCATTAAACCTGGATGTAACAAACCTCTATATAGCGAATTCCTCAATGTAACAAAGTTTTTTTCATTCCCCAATGCCACCCCATTGAAGTGCGTGTATTTGAAACCTCCATGTAACGAGCGTGTAGCGGCAGTTGACCTGATATAATGAACGCTCTAAGCCGACTAATTTGTTAGCTTGTGCTTAGTTGCAAAATTTGACAGGAAAGTTTTACCACGATAAGGCATGAACTGACATGAGAGGAATGTCAAAGATCGCAACGAGCGAACGCAGTCGAGACCACAAACTGTGCTCCAGTGCAGTCGGCGCATCTCCGTTGCTTCTGCTCTTGGAGTGTCATACCATGTGGCACTACAACATTTCACGCACAAAAGCAGCAAAAAACAACAGGGCATAGCAATAACGAAATGGCACGCGCAGTGTGCGCCCATCATCGTCGCGCGGTTTCTCGCAAGATTCCAGTGCTAACAGCTCTCGCTCATCAGGAGCGGGTACAGCGGAGAACGCCAGTGACCCTAGGCGAAGAGTCCGTTTCCTGGGGCAACAGCAGCGGGCAGACCAAGAGAGGGAACGCTCAGGAAGAGGCATGTCCCTCTGCGGCCAGTCTACAGCAGCGGCACGATCGCACGCGTTCCCCTCTAGCTTGGTTGCGGTGCCTCTATGTCCCTTTCCTCTCCGACTCCCACCACCACACTCGTTGCGTGAGCCGCGGCAGCCGTGCTATCAGTGCGATCGCGGAACTTTTCTCCGTGTTTATGACTTCGAGCAATAGTGTTTTCTGCAAACATTTTCAAGGTGATTTCATCTACATTTAATTCTTACTACAGTTTCCGTTCTGCACTGTCCTTTCAGATCTTCTCGCGGGAACTGCATGCAACGAAAACCAGGATGTAATGAAAAATACCATACTTTTTTCAACTTCGTTATATTCAGGTTTAACAGTGCAAGGATTCAGACAGAGAACCTCAAGCTCTCTTCATCAGAGAACACTTCTCAGGCTTCCTACTCATGCATCTATCTGCTACGTTTCATGAAATACTTGTTAACGCTGCTTATTTCTCACTACATAGCGTTAAAACCAAGAAAATGTGGGAGCGCCTTGCACTCTTGGGCGATTTGACACACTACAAAAAGCTGCTGTTGCTTTCAATTATGCAGCAGTGCATGCGCTTACCTGTATTACAAATATACCTCCGAATATATCTTACAGGCAACTCTGACTACAACTGCCAATCTCAATTTCCAGCCATAGCAAGAACCCGGGAATGACGGCATGAGCCGGTCGAACTTTTGTTAAGATGATGAGCAACAAACACCGAGACCGGAATTGTTGCCGAAATTCAAAAGCTGGGATGGTGGGGATTAACACTGCACCAACAATCTGCGCACTGTTTCCCAATACTTTTCTATTCTCGAGATTAAAAGTTCAGAGGGTGCAGGCCAGACAGACAGTTCAGACGATGCAAGGCAAAATGTAGGGGAAGTGCTGAACACCTTCACCAAAAATGACACCTGTGATGCATTTCAGAAAGAGCAGACATGACAGTCACAAGAGCCAATAAGCACAAGTCGCAGTCTGTACGATGGCAGTAGGAGGAAAGAAGCTTGTTGGGCAGGTTTATTGTTCACAAGCACTATAAGAGTGCAGTACGCCCTCTCTTGTCCCATCACAGTTCTGCGCTGCTTTAGCAGTTATGGCAGCTGTGGCCACCAACTCCAATATAACTGTAATAGTACTACAAAATCAAGTCCCCTAGGCTTCTGAAATTCAAAGAAATTATTGCTAATGTAAGCATTTTTCACTGAATTGTGTCTCAGCAGCCACACTCTCTTTTTTGATGTTATTGTTGGTATGGACATCAAAAGGAACTTATCTGCATGAATATGACGCATGCGGGAGAACTTAACGCATGAATATAATGCATGCTCAGGAGAATATTAAAATAAGGTTTGGTCTGGTTTATAGGGTTTAACGTCCCAAAGCAACTCAGGCTATGAGAGACGCCGTAGTGAAGGGCTCCGGAAATTTCGACCACCTGGGGTTCTTTAATGTGCACTGACATCGCACAGTAAACGGGCCTCTAGAATTTCTCTTCCAAAGAAATTCTAGTATTATTATGATTATATAATGCAACTTCAAATTTTCAGGTCAAACGTAGCTGAGACCCCCTCCCTCCAAAAAACAAAAACAAAAAATATAGAAGCAGCGAATGTGCTGATGTTGTTCAGGAGCAAGGGCGTCCGCAGAACTTTTTCCAGGGGGGGGGGCACCCGATGTCCGGGGATGGGGGAGGCGGTACGTTTGTAGTTGTTTTCTACCAGGGCATAAACAATATCCGTAATTCCAGGGGGGAGCTGCCACCCCCCTTGCCCCCCCTTCCGGACGCCCATGTTTAGGAGGCAATGCTTCATAGCCGTGTGCCACTATACTGAGCAGAGCCAAGCCTGTGGTACTTCAATGCACACAGCCTCAACAGAAATGGTGGCACTGCCTTGCCACTGCTACTTGGTGTTTTGAGCTGCCCAGTCCTGTAACTGTTCCTTTGCTTTTCCCTACTTCGCTCAACTTTTTCGGTGCCTTCTCTTTCTCAATGATCTCCATCGCAAACCTTCTGTATCCATAGCCACCCTCTCATCTGCACTTGCAAGACTTTTAACACGAGGTCATTAAAAACCTGGCTTCTCCTAACAACTCTCAAGCCCCGTGGCGAAGGTCACTTTAGCTATCTTGAAAAGCTCAGGAAAAAAAAAAAAAGAATTCACGTTATATTCTCATCACTTTATTCTGAATATAATGCGAGTGCATTCTGAAGAATTATTTTAGATCTCCTGCAGAATTTTGCGGATTATTTCCTCTCAATTTGCGGAATTTAAAATTTTTTGTAGCAGAAAGTTAGGAGCCTTAACTATAATACAGTTGACGACCAATTTTTCGGACACTCTAGGGATCGCGAAAATGGCAGAAAAATCAAATTTCACCAAAAAAATCACGAACTTATTACAAATATGCCGGAGGAAGCGACCAGTTGTATTACACACATTCTAAAGCTCCTTGCGACTATATTTCGCCGCATGACATGCGCACAGACGACAGGTGGTGACCGCTTTCACGAGCTTGGCCTAGCTGTACTGCCCTCGGCATGTCGCCGATGAACGCACAGGTTGGGACAGTCTAAACGGGAAAGCGAACACACGCCGCTGCGGGAACTGTGCTGCGCCTGCAGTACGATGGGCCCGGAATGAGAACGCGAAGATGGCGAAATAATAAGAACCGAGAAACGACCGAAGCAAGTGCTCCGTCAGCTTTCGCCATTAGGCCTAGCGACTAGAGCCAAAATCGGCGTCGTATCCGGCGATACGCACTCTGCGGTGGCTTGTGTAAAATGAGGCGTCTTGCCCGTCATCGAAACGCCAGTTGTTTACGGTTTCACAATAGAAGAGTCCGGTTGCGGTGCATTTCGCCGCGGGTACGCTGACCTTGCTCTGAAATGCACCACTGTTTCCTCCCGTGCTCGTCGTCACCGTGAGGCCGTACGCCTCCCATGCGCTTCGCTGGTACCTCTTTCCGTATTCGGGATGAAAGACTCGGCACAGATGAGTTCCGCGAACTGAGACTATGGTTCAAGTTCGTGCGGCGCAAGACATTCAAGAACAATACGAATTCAAAACCACGCAGGCGCAATGTGCCGACTCTCGCAGAATTTCAGCATCACAATTCAAAAAGACCCCTTTAAGCTTGAATTTCGTTTTGTTTGATCAAGTTTTCAATCTCTCCTGCAGTTTGAATTAATGAGGTTCCACTGTACACGTTATATGGCGGCTTGGGTATTGGCGGCTAGCGCGAACGAGGTCCAAAAAAATCGAGCAGGCAGTTGCGGTGCGTCCGAAATTTGAGGCGCTCTTATACATTGGCTTTATGGGCCATGTCGCGGTGCCGCGAAAAAGTCCAAATAATCAAGCATGTCCGAAAAATCAGGCGTCCGAATTTCCGGTCGTCGACAGTAGTTGAGAGCTGGCTGATCCAAGCCAAGGAATGTGCACAAGATGGCTCCCAGCAGTTTAACGACATATGTTACAGTGCGTTTTTTTTTGTGGTATAAATGAGGGAAATAAGCAGCATGCAACGTGCAGGGGGGGCCTTACAGCAGCATAAACAGCATGCACACCAACTGAAGTAACAAAAAAAGAGGCCAGGCAACTAAAGTCATGAAAGGTGTGTCATTACTACTATAGTGCTCATACTGAAAGGCACTTACCATTATCGTTGGTGCCATCTTCATGCCTTCCATGTAGTTCCAGAGAGAGGATCTTCTCAGTTGTTGTCTCAATCTGAAAATGCACAAGACTTGGTCAAGAAATGTGTGCAAAATCTACTGCTACAAGCCTAGGACAACACAATAGGAGTTACTTAAAGTGCGAAAATGAGCATTATACAAAGCTAAGAGGGAACTTGGTACATCTGCCCAAGCAAGCAACAGTAACAGCCACAGTGAAACTGTTAATCAACAATGCATTCCAAAAGATTAGTTGAAGGAAAGCACATGTTCCAGCAGAGGCAAGGAGGTCTTAGGATGTCAGGTAACACATGTTAACAACAAGTTACAGAGTTTGGGGAAGAGAACACTGAAGTTAGTGATGTTATGCTTTCAACTATGAGACAAAGTGTTCTTGATATACATGGGAGGCAATGCCTGAAGCATCTGGCGTTTCAGTGCATAGATATAAATGAAACTGTCATTACTGCTTTCCTTTCAAGAGGCAGTTACACAAGCAACAACGCTGGTGAAATAGAAACAACCTTGTCAACTGGTTGTGCTATTGCGACTATGAGCATGCTATCATTGAAACAACCTTCAAATGAAGGCCTAACCTATGCTTTGGTGCAATTATCGAGTGTATGGATGCACATCACAGATGCACAGAATGAGGACACACATTTGCTTTTGGCCACGAGTGCCAAACATCAACAGAATCAAGATGCACACAAAAGACAAAAGGACAGAAGGAGGAAGAAAACTCAAAGAAAACTGTTGAACAGTGTTCCAAATGCCAGGAATGTCCATGCTCCTTTTGCGCACATGCAAGCCAACTACATGAATGTGTGCTTCCCTATGTGTCTAATGTGCTTTCAAATTTAAGAAATACTATGTGCCTGGATACTATGTGCCCACCTACATCATTCCAGACGCAGCTCAGCAATATGAAAATATGAGCAGGCACAGCTCATTCAATTTCGCAGTGCAGCACTGCAGCCACAGAAAAAAAAAAAAAAAATGCTCTCTCCACACCAAGAACGGCGCCAATATGGGAGAGCTGGAAATCAAGCCTGCCCCAAAACCTGGCACGTGCAATGAAGAAGAAGCGGTAAAAAAAAAAGTAAAGGAAAGTCTGCAAAAAGAGCCAAGTTGGGCGAGAATTGCACCTGAGAACAGCGGCATTCTCTCGCTCCCACCGCTACAGCGACTGAGGTGCCACCAACAACCAGAGGCCGTGAACAACAAAGCAGCTAAGTGCCACTACACTGTGGGATGCAGAGACTTGGAAGGCGTGTGTGGGCATGGAAGAAGAGCCCAGCGTGCCCAGTGGCAAGGTCCGAGGGACCCGTTTCCTGCTCCTCCTCAGGGTTACCTCTTTCTCGACCACTTTCTCAACAAACTCGAGTGTGCGCAGGCGGGCCTCCCCCGTCTGGGGGTCGATGACTCGCTCAATGCGGCGGGACACCGTCTCGTCCACGACGTGCTCCCGCTCCACCGTGCATGTCTGCCCATCGCGCAGTGTCAGCACCAGCCGAGGCAGCTCTTCGTCGCCGAGCAGCGCCTTTGCAGCAGGGCAAGTCAGACAAACCCCTCTCCAACCGAGGCCCCTTTTACCCTGGACGGCATGGTTACTACGAGGCACAAGCTCCCAAGATTTATGAACTAATGATTAAACATCTGAAAGCTTATCCCTTTTTCTTCCAAGCATGGCTGACACATGACAGAACCTTACTAATCTTTCTTGTGCTTCAGCAACAATGGTCTCAAAAGCAGCGATGATAATACGAATGGCAGCTACACATGCAAATCATGTCGGCAAATGGTAAACGGCCTCAGACTGGAACTACCAAGTTAACATAATAAAACTTTAAAAGGAGAAATTAACGAAGCGATCCCTCTTCTGTCCACTACTGAGAAGTGACAGGGCTGTGGTGTATTTGCTGGTGATGAAATCTGTGTTGGCCACCAGCTTCTCAGTCTTTTTGTGATGTTGGTAAGTAGTATGAAATTAGCAAAAGTTGAGACAGAAGCAGAATTTGCATCTTATATGAAATCTGCCATGCATGCACATTTTGCTGCTCTACCATTTCTTTAATGACAATAGACCAGGCCAAGAACAGAATTAAATTCTGAGCTACTCATCTCAAAATACCAATACTGCAATGTCTGAGTGCATGATCATGTGGTTTTTGTGCATATTTCTAGGTTTTCTTTTCAGAGCAAATAATTCTAGTCCAAAATACCGCAACATCACTGTTGAATAAGACTTTTTACAGTCAGACCTCATTCATTCGACCCCCATTAATCCAGAAATAAGGATAATTTGGACTGCCGGCGCAGTCCCATTAAACGTTCATGTATCTCTATGGCGTCAGATGATTACTAATTCGGATGCAGCTTGGCTTACACCAGTTAATTCGGACGAGCTCAAGGAGAACGACTGTGTCAAGGCATGACCAGCACAGCAAGCAATTGTCCAAATATTTCTCTTCAAGCCTGAAATGCATGGTGCACTCCTGCCTGTGCACCTTCTGACATGTACGCTCAACATTTGCTATGACGACGACTGGAAGGCCAAAATGTAGGCCAAGTGGCATGGCTGTGTAGTTTCATTTTCCAAGCTTTGAGCCCAGCTAACGGTAGCGTTGTTGGCTATCAGCTGCGCATCAGCTGCATGCCATTTCGGATGCAGATCGGCGCGTCTTGCCGTCCCGGCATCAAAACTCATCTCTCTCGCTTCCGTCCACATTGTTCATCTGGTGTGAAGACTGCGCGACCATCACACACAATGCTGCCACACACGAGGAGGCAACAACACTACCATGTCTCACTGTGACGGAGGCTGTGAAGGCCCTTACAAGTATGGAGCTGTTCTTCTTTGCCCTTGCCGACAGTGTGCATAGACAGGGTAAAACATTTGACAGGACTCTGAAAAATGCTGTAGCCCATTAATGAAAGAGACACTTTACTTGTTTGCCCACTTTTTCACAAATAAATCTACTATGATGAGAACTGTTCTTGAAAGTTTATGGATGTCATTTTAAAATCTGACCTTTGGACAATTTGGAAACTTTTTCCGGTCCCTTGAAGTCTGATTTAACACGTTTTATTGTACAGTATAGGATGACCAATGACATTCCAATTGGAAGTTTTACACTGAGTTCAAAACCTGAAGTGCACTCCTGTAGTGCACCAGTAGTTTTTAAACCTTTGATAAATATAGATTGCACAACCTACTATTTCCATGAGATTCTCCTTCACAAAGAAAGGCAAGCTGAAAGCACAATGCAACATATGCAGCCTCTCATCATTCACCACATTTAGTACACAAGAAGCACACATGGGGTTACTTTTATCTCGGTAAAGAAATTAGGAAGACCGCAGGAAATATTATTTACCAGAGGCCTTTATATGCGCACTTAACACAAGCAATACAAGTGACATGAAAACACAAACCACAGGGAAAGGCAGGAAACGTGCAATGGCAAACACAGACTGCTGTTACAGTCACCACAATACATGCAAATTATCAGCACATAACACAGCACACTGGACAAGGCAGCAGACACAAGGAAAAAATAGACACAAATGACAGGGCTCCAGATAAAATGTAGTAATCAAACGAATTCACACAAGCTGTTCTTAGAGTACATATTTTAGCAATAAAGTTAGGGTAACACAGTAGAACCCACCTAAAGTTGCAAGGACCAGCAAAAACTTTTATCATATAGGTTGCTAGTGATGGCATGACTCTGACAATGCTGTCTGGTAATTTGACTACTTACTAAGAATATAGTGTTGGCTCAGAAAACAAACACTGAAAGGTTTTCATCCTACCCTTATGTGTATGTGTAGGCTTATATTTGGAGCCAACTTTTTTTTGGTCAGCGAGGGGTGCAAGTTGCGAGGTCGGATTATATGCGGCGATATACTGTATGCACTGTGCGTTATGACCTTTGTAGAGTTTTTTAGCACGTGCTCATGATATCTTTGTGTAATTTGTGCACCCCCTTTTTGAAGCCTTAATTTTAGGGGGAAAAAAAGTGTGCGCAAATGAGGGGAGTAAATACGGTACTCATTTTATTTATACTGTGAAACAAGTGGAAAAATTTTTGGCAGATGGCTCAATACCAAACTTGTGTTTGTGACGGGGTGGGGGGCACATGAGAACCAGGTGCTAACACAAACATGAAAAAAAAAAAAACTATATTCTTTCTACTTATACCTGTATGTGAACACGAAAAATTGTAACCCCAAGCTCACCTTGTGCCCTAAGCTCTGCTCCCTGTCAGAGTACACTTCTGGATGCTCCAGGTTGTTGCTGTTTTCTGCAAGTGCACAGGGGAATGATTGATATCCACTCAGAGAAGAAGAGACCCCTCCAAAGAGGGTCTCGTCGAACAATACACCCGCATTTATAAAATAAACTCACAGAACACAAAGGAGACGTATTAGCGAAACATAAAAACACACTGGATGGCTTGTTTGATAGTTAAAAAATATTCCGCATGCAAAAACATGAGACGTAGGTGCATCGTTTTTTGTTTGCCAGCCCTGGAAGCAAGTGAGGCATGCGTCCCTCCGCTGCTAAAGGGTTAGGGTACATAGACTGCCAACTTAAAAATAATAACTGATTCAGGCCGTATGGAGCCAACAACCACGCTAGCTATAAAATGCCAAGGCCATGCATTTTTTGCACGGGTGACGACACAGACTACATCAAACTAGATCTGCTACCATCTGACAATGAGTCATCACTCTTCAGAGCTAACTTCACAATATCCATAACTGCCGACTACATGCTCATTATTGCAAGGACAGCAGAGAGCTTTTTACAAAGCACAAAGAGACAGCATGCAATGCACACAGACTGTGCACGACCACATCCTTTTCCTCTCGTTGCAGCATTGACGAATTAGGAGTGACAGCTAGGAGGATATTTTGAGAGTGGCTCTTGATGCTGGGTGCTTCTCGCCAGAACAAAGGATATGGCCTGCATCACCACGGAGGCTCTGGGGCAGAATGCAGAGCTCTTTCAGGATTTAATGAATTTTTTGAAAGTCAAAGCAACACTGCGGGGACATGGGGAAAGTTCTGGATTAATTTTGACCACCTATGCTTCTTTACTGCGTACAAAAATCTCAACACAGAGGCATTCTTGTATCTTATTTCCAAAGTGCGGCAGCTGCAGCCGGCATTGACCTTGAGCTCTCATGTCAAGCAGCAGCAAGGTCTCATAGCCACTGAGTTAGTGCAGGCACAGCTGATACAAAAGCTTCACAGTACGTCTACATTTTCCCATTTCCTGCTTTAAAATTCCATGAAAGATATAAAAATTTCATACCGTATAAACGCGTGTATGGGCCACACCCAGTTTTTTCGAAGGAATTGTTTAAGAAAAAAATTAATCCGTGTAAGGCCTCACCTGAGCTTTCCATGACCCGGGCAGGAATAGAATTCTAAATGCATGCGCCGTGGCCTCTGCGATTAGCTCCGGCTGCGAGCAACGGTGCGCTTGATCGTGGAGCGCTCCATCGCGGAGGCCACGTGCACGCACAGGAGCTTCCAAGTGCCGTCCATAGATGGCGCCCGAGGCCGTGATCATCAATATCAACAACTTTTTTTTTCACCGCGACCTCCCGCTATCCACATCGGCATCAGTATCGCCAGCTCCAGCCTTTTGTGGCGTGTTAGCGCGTTCACCGTAATAGTTGTTGTGGCATTCAGATGCTGCCGCCGAGCGTCGCAGTCTTAGCACGATGGGCAAGCACTTTAACAGCTACACGGCTGGGAGTTAGCTCTCGAACACGGTAAACGTGCGGTGGGCAGGAAATTCGACGTGGCCGAGGAGTGCGTCCGATGATGATGCAACCAAAAGGATGCATTGAGAAACACAAGCTGCAAAAAGCGCGCTTTCCGAGGCAAGCCATGTGAGTTTCCCGAACTGGAAGAAGAGCTTCTGTGCTATGTGATGGAAGTGCGGAACAACGGCTACGCGTTGACAGCGGACATGCTGCGCGGCTTTCTTTTGGGATGAGCATGCACCAGAACACAGCACCAGCTCATGAGTCGAAATACTCCGTGAGTGACGATTGAACGTAGAATAAATGTCGCTCATTCCCTGGTTGGTGTGTTTTTACTAAAAAAAATTTTTTTTTTCACACATCGCGTGTATGGGCCGCACCCAGAAAACTGGCCCTCGAATCTAGAAAAAAAGAGCGGCCCTTACACGCGTTTATACGGTATTTACTGCACACGTTTTTTCTTTCTCATTTATTCAGAACTACCCTGACTCAGCACATAACCTCTGAACAAAGAATCTTTATACAGAAGGCCGGGCCAATGATGACGATGATTTTGCTTTTTTGAAGAGCCTGAAGCAAAAGAATCCTCTTGGTACATTCCAGACTGGTTGCGCTTCACAATTAGCAGCCACCTGAAAGCGACCTTCGGCAGTGAGGTACACAACTGAGCATGGGCCTAGTTCACTCTGCTGAAGACAAGCCTGCACCCAGTTTTTCTATGATGGAACATCAGCAGCATTTTGACATCAGCATTTTTGACAACTTAATGTTCTTAAAGGCACTGCCATTGTTAACCTCATGCAAGCTGCCAACTACACACCATTTTAGTCTATTCACCCAGCTTGATTATGTAGCAGAAGGTTACTCCAACTTCTAGACAAGGCTAGTAGTAGCAGACATAAGGAATTGACTGCATTACAAGTTGCTACAACAGGGCTAATATTTAATATTTTAAATCCATGTTTCCAGACAAGACACAAAGACAAAATTTTAGGATTAGATGTGACAAACAGTCCATGATCAAAAATTGAGTGTCATGGCCACTTCAACCTTTTTTTTTTCTTCCTCCATATCTCTAAGGAAGCCTAAGAGAACCAACGGTGAGACAACAGACTTGATTGACAAAGTCCTCACCATCATCGTAGACGTCCCTCCTCTGTTCCCTAGACACCTGCTGTTCCATCGCTTCATCAATGTTGATGTTGACAGCCTTGAAGATGGGTGACACAGGCCTGGCTTCTACACCCTCTGTCATGTGAGCCAGCATGGCCTGGGCTTGCACAGCATCTTCTTCGAGAGACTTCATCCTGGATGAGCGCAAGACATTATACAAGACATCTTTAATCAATAGAAGCAGGAAAGGTCATCGTTAACCTCTGACTTATGATCTATTTGAGTAGTGCTGTGCCTTCTCGATCACTCCACGTTCAAAAACAAGAACCTGAAAAGTAATGACGTCCTTTGCAAAACAGACAGGCACCAGGGCCCAAATATAAACTCAATCTGGGACAGGGCGACTGCACAAGATGCAATGGAGTCCATTCTCAGTGGCAATAAATTTTTTGGGTTGTTTTAATCTAACTTCCTGGTATCCAATAGCTCCGAAGAAGTGCTCCGAAGAAGACAAACGCAGTCTTGCTCTATGCCTGCAGATGGTGTTTCACGATACCTAGCCTGTCGCCACGCTGCTCTCTTTTCGGCCTCCAGCGCCCTCTGCTCGGCATCTGTGAGGCTGCCAGGGTGTGCCTTGTGCTCTTCGTCAAGCTGCTGCTGACGCTCTTGCAAGCGCCGCTCTGCCTTCAGAGTGCGCACTGCAGGAACGGGGGGAACCTGCCGCATGGGCCCTGTCTCCATCGACAGGGGACTGTCCACCTCACTGCAGGGCAGAGAGACAAGGAAGTCAGTCGGACAACAGTCAGTGCTAACTTGCAACAGCCTGCATAGCTAAAGAAGCTGCAAAAATTAACAGAAGCAAAAGAAGATGCAAGCAAAAAGAGAAGTTTACAGGACAACGGTGGCACAGTCTAGTCAACTCCTTGTTGAACTGTACTCTAAAATCCAGGTAATTATTAGATGGTATTACTTTGGTGCACGGTCCTGGCAAATGTATGCCTTGTTCAATGCCATGAAGTGCTTGTTAACCCAGAAGCATTTAGCCACACACTAGTTATTTCAAACAATCCCTAAAAGGCTTACTGCAGCAAACTGTTAGAGGCAATGGTCACAACAGCTGACTGAATGCTGTGGAGGCATAAACAGAGCGCACGAAATGCCATGATGATGAAAGTGAACCAGCGAGTGCCAGTAATGGTGCTAGTACACAAATGGAATGAAACGGCAAAGCATGTATCATCATGGCCATCAGGTGGGAAAGGACAAGATGGGTCATGCTGTTGTTAGTGCCATGTCATTACCTCCCCCCATACGGTTCGAGCAGCTGCTCTTTTTGTTCATTTCACTTTTCCATCTTTCACTAGGCTTAAGAGCATTATTGTAGTCTGCTGTGGCGGTGACCTGAATCCCAAGAAATGACCAAAGCGCCAACCAAGAAAATTATCAGGATATGAAGGTTGTGGGGACGCCTTCGTCCCCTACGTTCACTTTCCCGCATTGCACCCCACTGTTGTTAGCTGCCCCCGAAAAGCACTCCTCTCGGTTCGGTTACTTTTAACTAACAGGGGAGGGCGCTCGCGTCGCAGCGACACCAGCACCACAGATGACGTTTTGCTGCGCGCGCGCGGGGGATAGCTGGCTCTCTTCTCCCTGGGACCGGGAAGCTCGCGGACGTTTCGCTGGCGGCTCCGCTCTTTGTCGACGGGCGCCTCTCGGTCGGAACTTACTCCCGCCAAGCCCGTCCCGTCCGACATCGGAGTTTTCCCCCTGCCCTACCGTGGGCGAACGTTCGCTCGTAACCGTGCTGGTGAGTCGGACTTCCTCGATTCCTCAGTGTATTTTGTTGCTAGCTGGCGTTATTGTTGTTATAGCAATAAATGCCTTGTTTGTGTCAGCCAGTGTGTCGTTCCTTTGTTCCCGCAGAGCAAGGCCCGCCATGGTCGGTGTGCGCTCGGTAGCGTACGCGACCACGGGGTGGGGTCCGCGCGGCTTTGAACTCTGTCAGCCGCGCTTAACCAGGGGAGAACGTGTTTATCTCCCCCATTTCAACCCCACAAGGTCAAGGTACTAAACATACCGAAGAGACGGATCCCCCAGTAAAAAAGTATGGCACTTAGAAGAGTATGCTAAGCAACCACAAGAAAAATTAAAACTTTTCAAGGAACTTGACAGGATGTTCACATGAAAAAGAAAAAGGCTGAGGACAGTAGCATGTTGAAAACAGGAGGCGCTGCTGCGATGAACTGCAGATAATATGCAATCACTCAGCATTTTAAAGCAGTCCCCGTTTAACTGCAAGAAAGTTGAAAAATATGCACCACAGATATGAACACTGCTCCTTGCAGCGCACTGGAAGGCCATTTCACCCATTTTAAAGAGGAGTATAAACTAATTTTTCAAAATATGCAGGGAAGAAAGGTACAGCACTATGTTAACATATATGCCTGGAAGAAATTGACCCCCCCCCCTTTTCTTCCTTCTTTTCCCCACTAGGCCCCCGTCTTGGTGAGCTATGCAGAAGACGCCGCCGCTACGCCCAGCATTATTACTGGCTGCGCCATCAGCGAAAAACCCCAGTAGTCCTTGTGAAAGCTCGTGACATCCGGCACATTTTCTTCCATGTTTTCACTCAACATGACACCGCCTGCGATGTGAAGCTACGGTGCAAAATTGAACTTGCATTCCATTGAATATGCGCTGGAGAATGGGAACAGCGCAGCAGGGAGTAAGTCTGATGTGAGAAAAAAATTATCCGGGACTATCCACCTCTTTTTGATTGGGCAACGAAGCGAATCCCAAAATCAACACCCACTCAGAACTTCACGGTAGTGTTCCCTTTCCCCACTTTGGCCGAGCAAAGACATGTAAGTGAACAATGATGCTGTTTGTGAATGTTGTGCATTTCCGGTGTGCCCTCCATACCACGTGATCACAAGAGTTAATCCCCGGTGTGCTGCAGGCCTATTTCGCTTCTCTGTTTTCATTACACGGGGCAACGACGTGCCCAGCCAGCAAGATGCTCGCCTGCATATACTACATACTAAGGACTGACTGAAGGATTCGAGAAAAAAAGATGTTTTCCGCTAAAGCTACCTAACATAGAGGCCAGAGAGCACGCGGCATCTGAGAATTTTGACACAGATTACTCGTAATTTATCGTAATGTAGCAGCATGTAACAAACAGGCTTTGCCTTTTGGCGCAGTCTGGCGCAACTGGCGCAGCAATCACACCACTGATCAAAGGTAAAGAAGCACTTCTCGGTCAAATGCGACATGCATAAAAGTGCTTATTGCTCCTAGTTATTGAGAAAGTTTTCTCACGTCTCAGCTGCATGGTGAGCAGCAGCAGGAGGCATCTCAACATCTTCATCGCATTCTGTCTTCTCATCATCCTCTTCCTCCTCGCCACTGTCATCCTGGTGCAACCACCGTCCATCACGCTTGCCTGCATGGTCACGCACAGGTGGTAAAGCTGGACTGTCGGTGAAGCATAAACATACACCTTCCTCATCATATGCAGAGCCCTAGATGAACTCTGCCAGTAAGAAGGCACAAGAAGGCCATACATGCCCCCAGTTGGCTTGCAGCTACCAGCATGCTGGTGCCATCTAGGGGTCACGAAGATCTCTGTGCCCCAGAATTAGCAGCTTTCTTTTTTAAAGGCACTAGTTTTTTACTATGAGGCAATTAGTGCATTAAGGCATGTGCAAAGTCTTTAAAAGGTGCCTACTGGTATTATCTGGCTATAGTTCTCTGAACAAAGCATAGCACAGGAAGCTTGTATGCATTTCATGCCGCATTCATAAGTATCCCCCCCCCCTCCCCATCCTAACACCCTCCCCACTTCACACCCTCCTCCTCCTCACTGGGTCTTCCTTCTTGGAGTAAAGGCACCGTTTAAATCCTGCCAATAATGAACACTTTGCACAGGGGAAGCCCTCTAGTCGAAACGTTGGAAGCCACCCTGAAGCTTTCCCTTCCTTTGTTTACTTTGTGTACATATTGCACGTTGGATATGGTTATGCTGTCTAATAAAGTTGTATACATTTCTCTGCACATTATGTTGTTTTGTACAGTGATAAGGCGGTCTAGTTTTGTTTATTTCAGTTGCAAACACCATAGACTATTTTGGAAAAAAATAAGGGCAACAACATTTGCTTGTTCATCATTTTCTGAAATATTTTTTTTTTCTGTACTGAACAGATATCTGATATTAGATTTGATATTCGAAGCCATTTTTTCTTTATATTCGTATTTAATTTGTATTAAAAAATTTCAATATTTGCACACCCCTAGTGACAACAGGAGAAAAAGGACAGCACTCACTCTCCTGTTCCTCTCGCATCTTCTGCAGCTCGCTTTCAGACAGGAAGCTAAAGCGCTTTGCCTCTGGGGCACCAGGGAGGAGAGGGCCCTGCTGGTGCTGCTGCTGCATGCTCTCAAAGTGGTGCTTCTTCTCAATGAAGGTCAGGGACTCCGGCTCAGCCACAAAGCCCCCCTGCAGCTGCGTCCAAGGATAAACACACAGAGAGAGACGGGCAAAGTGGGAAAGTGCTGGTGCAGTAGTCACAGACAAGCTTTCCCCAACAACTACAGCCTCATCAACAAGGCGCCACCTTGATAAGCACACATACCGCTATTCCCAGCATAATACTACCATGTTTACACACAACCGATGCACTTGTGTAATGAATGCACCGCAATTTTGGGGTTCAAAAGGAAAATTCCAGTTAACACACCTCACCCAATTTGCTTACTGACAACAATAAGACGAATCAAATGCCACAATGCCTTGGTTGTTTGTAGATACGACATGGCAGAATGCCACCACTCTTATCTGCCCAAAAGAGTAATATGTCTTGCCAGTAGCCGAGTATCTCATGACCGGCTGTGGTGCCTAGCCCCACAGCTGCTCAGAGCACGTAGATAACCAACCCTTTGGTTAAACACATCCTCCAGCAAACAACATGGTAGCCTTGATTTTTAATATGCAGCAATATCACTGACCAGTGCCGCATTCCATGCACCAGTGCCATACTGCCCAATTGTCCTTTGCATTGATAATGCATTCATTATTGTTATTATAGCCCAACGGTACTGATGCATTGCCGTCAATGCATGGCACATACCACAACACAAAAACAAATGATGGCCATGAAACTATTTTGCTTTCTTGCTTTCAGTTTCACTGAAATTACTTTGTATGCTTTCTTATTCCCTGCACATCAACTAACTGCTCCCCAAGTAGGTTGCTTATTCTTTTAAAGTGCGTTCTTCACATATCTGAAAACTGCAGCTGAAAATTAGTCCATGTGAAACAGCCATAGGTGAACAGAGCACCTCAATCAAGATTACTCCAAAGTGCTTGAGGATAACATGTGCAGCCCAGGGTGGCGATGAACAAAACTAAGATTTTTGGCTGAGACCACCTCAAGAAAGACATTTCTCGACAAGCAGGAAAACTAATGCAAACAACAGTGATAGGATTTGTGACGAAAGAAAAGCAAAAATATCCAGCAGAAGAAGAGCAAAACACTCATATTTTTGGCAATGAAAACTGCAATGAAAGAAAACCAAGGACCCGCATCGACAAAAATGAATGCTCAGTATGCCATAAATCTCAGATTGCAAAAATTTGCAATGTTGCTGCTGTCACTTGAGAAATTTTGCAGAGAGAAAAAAAGAAAAAAAAAATACCACTCTGAAGAGGGCATTGTTTTGCACTTTCAAATAGCAGAACCCCTCCATAGTAAAGTTGCCTGGACCAGCGAAAATCTTTACTACATCAGTGTCTCTACTATTTCAGTTGGTGATGGCATGGCTCTCAGGATGCTGTCCGGTCATATGGCTACTTACTTACTAAACACATAGTGTTTAGAAATATCATCCCTCCTGCTCTAATCATAACATCATGTGCTAATGAATTTTATCAGTTATCACATTTTATGTTACCCCGTTTTCTATTCCGAAGCCTCGGGGAAGTAGTTTACTTGCACAAATATAACACGGCTACGAACATAAAGCCTTGTGTAGGGTTTAGGGACGTATGAGCACCTAAGGCTATCGTGCGGCAAGCTCATGAACATAACGAGAGGGGGCAGTTTGAGGCCATATGAAAATGAAAGCTTTGCATGAACATGGTGTTGTCTTCCACGGTCTCAGTGTTATTTAATAGTTAAGAAACAAACACGTGTGACACAATCAAGTGAGGTGGAACCTTCTCATGCAGTGCCGCCACGCCTCTGCTTCTTGCAGCCACTGCTTTGTGCTCCGCGCTGTGCAGTGCTGCAACCGTTTGTCCCTTTCTTTCCCCTTCGCACTTCCCACTACTATTCACTGCCTTCCGTCTCTCACCAGCTCGTGCCACCTTCTTTCCATGTTCACACCCAGACTTTTTTTTCCAGTGCACGCCGCACGCTTTGCATCCAGGACCCAAGACCTTCAAAAAGTTTGCTTCTCCGCACAGCTCACGAGCCTGCTGGCTAAGCCATTTCAAAAAGCGCCATTTTATCCTCTTTACCTATCTGCCACTGAATGTTCTCTTTACAATCATGCCATTACGTGTCTGCAGCTCTGAGATTTCTTAGACAGCACGTGTGCTGTGATATCAGTCCACAGGTATGTCCTCACGGATGAACGCTCTTTACTAGAACCATCACTTCATCAAAAGTGTCTTTACGAGAAATGAAAAAAAAATCATCACCTACGGAAGGCCAAATGGGACTGCAGGTTCAATTTACTATACCCAGGTTTTTACTATATGAGAGTTTACTAGAGCAGGGTTCAACTGTAACCTACCTTACAAGCAGTAGCACCACCCGTAAACACTACAGGTTACAGGCAAAACCTTGTAATTAAATATGACCATGCAGACTGATTACTGAGAAGAGAAAGAGAACAAAGTTTTTGAGTTCTTTCGATACATAAGTTGTCATCAGGATGTACCAGTACGTCTAGGCTGCGCTACATTGAAAGCTACAGGGAGGAAAAAAAAATTAAGAAAAAGAAGAAAATGCGTACACACTTCCCAAAAAGAAAAACCTACAGGATGTTGTTTTTTTCTACATGCATCTACGTTTTAAATATGAACAGCATTTTTTGGGGAGTGATTTCGACATGACTGGCAAAGCAAGAACCAAAGTGCATGCTTGTGTACAACCATGTGGCCCATGAGCGTGGACGGCATGGGCAATCTACCCTCTCTAGACTGCAATGGATACACAATTGATCTGGTGATTTCTAGGGCCAATAAGAATGAGGCTTCACAGAGCTACACTGGCGTGCCCTATAAATGCCAGTCACATTCATTCAAAAGGCAGTGGAAGAGGAGCCCACAGAAGAAGAAGAAGAAGAAGAAGGCCAAAGAAGAGGGGCCGCCTACCTTTCTGGGCTTGGGAGGGGGAACAGGCTTAGGACCCAGGCAAAGTTTGGAAGGTTTGCTGGGCCTAGAGGGCTCCGGCGGGAGAGAAGAGGAGTGCGAAGAGTGTGTCATCCCATTCTCCACGGGGCTGCCTCCACCACCAATGCGATCGTCCCGAGGGGGGTGAGAGGGAGGAGCGACAGGAGGAGGGGGAAGGAAGACATCGTCACCCGACTGAGGCGACTTGGGAGGTGAGTGGTGACGGCTCTGGTGTCGGAGGGTTGAGGGTGCGGAGGAAGTGGTGGACAGGGGGGGAGGAGGAGGAGGTGGCGGTGACACCGTTGGCCGGTCGCCCCTGACGAGCTGCCCTCGCAATCACCACCACAGGAGGGATGAGTCAGGAAGCAAAAAAAAAAAAAAACAAAGAAAAAAAAAGAGGAGAGGGTGACGGGGTAAAACCGGGATGGGAAAGAACAAAAACGAAAGAGATGCTTTTCGTGTGCAGTCCGTTACTTACAGGGTACCCCCAAAACAGAAAAACCTTGAAAGTGCGAGCAAGAAAGGAAAAACGGTGAGAACTAAACAACTGCCATTTAAAAAAAAGAAAGCAAACAAGCCAAGTAGTTAATGTGGTGCGAAGGAGATGCAATGTGCATGCAGGTAAGAGGAGAAGCGTTGCACTCAAACAGCACCATAGCCAACAGCATGCATCCAAGTGCAAACAATGCATGAGGGTGTTAGATGCAATAAGCAAAACATTTCTGAATAATCACATATGTGTTTTTGTACTGCCACTAGCACACTGCCTTAGAAATGGCAGTTTTCTCTCCATTGCCCTTGCTGCCTTCACTATGTGCAGAGATGTATGAACCAAGACATTTACTATTTTGCATTACAGTATGCATAAATCAAGAAAAAATATCTAAAATTGAAATAATTTCATTATGATGCTCAAACTGTGGGTTCACAGACAGAAAAACACAAAATGCCTCTTCACTACAGCAAAAGTTCCCATAAAACAAAGGATATTATTTATAACTTCTCATAACATTATACAAGATGTGCCAAAAATTTTTTTTTTAATTTGCAATCATTTCAGCAGCTTTCACATAAGCTTTTGCAATCTGAATCAAGGTACCCATTCTGTAAAGGGTTCATTACGTAATACCAGAGCTTTAAGTTAGATCAACTTTCTCTCGAAGGATAGTCTGTATCTTTCCTGCCTGCTAGAAAGGAAACTCTCAGTCACACAGCTGAGTTATGCTAAATGAGGATTAGAAATATGAAAATATGAAAGTTTAAAGAATGACAGTTAAGAGAAAAGTGGCCACCAACTATGCAAAATCAGTTTCCGTCCTAAAAGCCCTAAAATATCAGCCACTGCACTTCCCAACAAATGAGCAGTCCATTCAGACAACTGAAATGGTTTTAATTGTAGAATATCCATCTAAGAATGGCACACAACAAAACTACACAATTAACTGCCCGTTCACAACATCACAAATTCAACAACACTACCACACTACCTCACGAAAATGGATGGACATGCAATAATTCCTTGTTGAGAGTTCTCGGAGGGAGTTAGGCACAATGCTGAACTCTCACACAGTACAACATGAACAATGAATAGCCAGGCATGAAGATAGGAGGAGAAAAACAGCACCGCAGCAGTGGCAGATGCAAGAAAAAAAAAAACAGAGGCAAATAACACTCAGACACCACACTGGAGGGACGAGGCTGCGAGAAGCGCACCACAAAGCGCAAACACGAGCCCTGCACTTGCTTTTGTGCTTTGCGAGTGAGGACATAAGGACGAACCCTCTTTACCCATCAACTGTGCCATATGAATCCTCTCTAGGCAAATACAAGCGCGAAAAAAATCAGGGACACTATCCTGTATGGAACACAACCACCAGCAGAGATGAAGAAAGAAAATGGCGGCAACTGCAGGGACACATAGCGAAAACAAGATAGTCTAGAATCAGCAATTTAAATGTCCCTCCAGAAAACCCTCACAAATCATTTCACTAATCGGAGAGTTTTTCTGTGAAAGTGGCGCGATCATTCAGGTACACCATTCAGTACGTAACTTCAATAACCCTATGCAGAGAACACTTCCAGGTTCAGCAATTCAGTAACATACACATAGAATAAGCCAACAAGCTAGTATGCCATTTACAGTCTAGAAACACTAAGAAATAAGTATTGCAGTCTGCGAAAGAATACTGCGCTCGGTATCACCGCTCGACAGACCTCCATAGATATTTGTTTCAAATATACACCTCTGTTTACATGCAACGGTACTGCTTAACGTAACTTTTTCGTTGCTGTTTTCACCTTACAGGCTACCAGAGAAAGCTGCCCTCAGTACTGGTACAAGGACTGCCATTGCATATTATCAAGTGCCTTTTCAGCTCGGACCAACAACCAAAGGAATGAACACGCATAAAGGACAACCAGCAAACAGACAGAATTGAGAGAGAAAGAGAGATAAGTGATATTTTACAACCGTGTTTCTAAGTAGCTACACCCTCATTTCGTAAAGTCTCCACTTCGCATAAAGGCACTGAGGTTGCTGTGGCACCAGACGCAGCCGAGTTGGACACAGATGATGCAGAACCACGCACACTACGTACACACACAGGTAGACACACACACACACGCACACACAACATACGAGCCTTCTTTCCTGACACACGGAGTAGGAGAGGAAGGAAATGGATGCCCAGCAAGCTTATGTGCAGCCCAAGTGTGCATTATGTCCGTCTTTTCCTCATCTCTCATCATAGCCGTTCCTTGGCTAAGAATCCAGTGTTACGAGCACAGCACAGGTAGAAGATACAGCACAAGAGAGAAGAACAAGCACTTCAGAGTGGCAGAAAAGCAAACAAATGGTGCAATCACTGGACGAAACAAAAGTTAAAACCGAAGTACAGAAGCAGAAAGTGTGGGTGATGATGGTTTTGGGAAGGAAAGGGTAGAATAAGGACCAGACAGACAAGAGAGGTTTGCTCAATGCTGTGTTCTCATCAACGACAAAAGATGGAAAAGTAGGTTGTAATGCACTGCACCCTATGAAATAGCAGCATATATGTTTTCAATGCTTTATCTAAAAGAAGGTGACTAAGATAAAGGCAGAATGTCCCTCAGTTTTCTAGTCATGTTAAAAACAATACACGCTGCGTTCAAACACTGCAAAACCTGATGAATTGCCATTTTGCTACAAAAAGAAAAAGCTCCTTCATTGTTTCATCGGTTTGCGGTAAAATCCGGGTCGGACATTTTCGCACAGCAATCAAGATTTTAGAATTAATCAGCCTGGTGCACGCCGCTGCTTCGAATTATGCGGTCCAATTATCCGGGATCTCGAATTAGCAGAGTTCGAAGTATCGTGGTTTTACTCTATCTATATTTTACAAAACAGTTAACAGTCATAGGTTCAGTTACGGCTAACAGCTTTCATGTTAGAGTTGAGAGAAAAACAAGCGGAGCAACACAATGAGCAAAGCAAAATTTTGCGTAACTCTGCACCTTTGCATACAGCCATAGCCAAAGTTCTGACAGAAAAAAACGAAAACAAAAAAAAGCAGTGCAATGTAATAATAAAACAATACTGATACTAAAACAACTCAGCACCTTTTCATACAGCCAAAAAACAAAAGCAAGCTAAACCAGGTCAAGACAGTAGAAAGGCCCCGAGCCACCCCTCGAGCATGGTGGGTAAACACACCTGACAGGTGGAGCCTCTCACTGTGATCATCTGGGCAAAGTTACACGGTCTACGTGGCCTGCAGTGCTCACAAATAGAGTGCAACTCTCCTTCTTATATTTTACAATGACGTTTCTATGTGCTTTACATCGCCATAGAGGGATCACTTCTCAGCAAAAGCTGAACATTACACAATTAAATTCTCTGTTCTGTTTCTTGTTCAGGAAAAATTAATTTGGCCCAACATCACTGAAAAGCCGCCAATCTATTTCAAGATGTTTCACATATTCAACACAGCAGTGTTTCAGGGCCCCTTCAAATATCCTCTGCCATGACTGGTGCTATCATTAGCTTGGAGACAATTAGTGATAGCACTGAAAAAGGCATTGTGCACAACTACAACTTTTACGAGAACTGCAAAAAGCAACGCGAAAAACAACTTCCTCTGCACACAAGAGGCACCCAGAGCAAGAATTCGATTCAACTGTTGTAGATGTATACACTGCATGGTACTTTGCGAATTAATGTGCTGTCACATGCTTTAGAGAAAAAGCACATTAGGCCTATACTGTCTGTCATGTCCTGCACTATTTGAGAATGTAAAGAAAGGATGCACATTGAATAAAAAAATATTAAGAGATACTAAATCTCATACTATTGCATGGCTAACAACCATCAATCCAGTCAATGTCTTAAAAAATTTTAGAACACAGGATATCAAGAAAATTCGACACAAAACAGATGCCCACACAAAAAATTCTGGACACCAAGATGTTCTTAATTACTCAGAACTAGAGATGCTTCCAGGCACCACTAACAATGATTCCTACAGCATCTGAACTATAGATAACACTCGTATAGTGACCGAAAAAAAAAAAAAAAAAGGAAACTGTGTGAAGAGGCAGTGTAGAGTAGAAAATATATATAAAAAATTTACAGTTGCTACTTACAGCTGAGCACCATGCAACTAGTCTAGCCTTTGATAAGCTCATGCAGGCAAAGCGCAAAACAAGGAAAGCCCAACAGGTGACTAAGCCTAGAGAAATGCACAAAAAACAGCCGCTAATCATATGCTGACATGCAAATGAGCCAATATTAGTTGGCATACCTCACATGCTCAAGGCATCAGAACTACTTCCTTTGCATGAAAATAAGGCGACCATAACTACTCTTGCAGTCTATGAATACTAAATAAAATTGCTGCACAGAAGCATGTACACAAGAGCTCTTTCTACTGACACCTGACAAAATGTTCAAGCTAGCACACAACTAAGTAAGACAACTTGCTGACTGAGCAATGAGAGCAACTTCCTGACAAAATTAAAAAGCCAATGCTGCAATCAGAACAGAATGAGCCTACAGGAAGTGACCCTGAAGGAAACCTCAGAACTGATAGCTCAACACTGCAATTCATCAAAGCTCCAACAATGGTCCTGTCAGACACACTGTGCAGGAGTCCTGTGATTTCCTCTTAACAGGTCATATGGAAATATGAGCACCCCGACTTACAATGCGCATTGTTCGCTAAACTGAACAATGACAGCCCTCTTTGGTTTATCTGCACATTTAGACCATGTGCATTTCGGTCAACTAAAAAAATTCTTGAGCTTTATGGCACATCATCACACAAGCTTACTTTTCATGCCCATCTAGACATTAACTGAAATGTAGAGCACAAAAAAATATTGCTGACCTCCAAAACCACAGTCGTGAAGGTCGCTTGAAAATGAGATGTTTTTTAAAGCAATATGGCCAGCAAAAAAACTTTTTTTCACTTTGATAGGCTCAAAACAAACTTTCTGCTCTAAAAAAGTGTGGCAGGATTTAAAACAACGCACCAAGTGGCCAAACATTCAACAGTTCTATGATACATCAAAGCCCAGACATTTAGCACTTCTCTGATGAAGCTAGTACATGCACATCTTTTTCATGCTACATGAGTATTTGTTGTCAGTGTGGTGCTTATGGCTTTGCTGTTAGGCATCAACTTAGTTGAAGAAGGTCAATGCTAATAAAAAGTAAACAGATGAAAAATAAACAAAGAAACAACAAATCACTGTATGTCAAATCACAGCGCTCAGTACGACACAAATTACAAACACTTGTGATCGAACAATTGTTGTTTGCTGAATTTAGCTTAAAAAAATCAACTTGGCTCAACAATATGCATTCCAGTACGCACTCTCTACTTTGTAAGCAAGTTTCAGATAACATCTGGGTGTAGGAACATCCACAAAATGGGATGCAGACAAGGGAGACAAACACGGTGCCTATCAACGCTGATTGTTTAATTTTGCATGAGGCTCCTGCATGCTCCCACACGAGAAAAAGTTCCATAAAAAGAGTATGCACTTCAGAAAACCCACTGACACAAATTCATCTTTTTTATACTATAGGTAGAGGTTGAAGTTTTTGGTTTCTATTTTTTTAAATCGACAGACTTCATTTTTGGTTTTATTTTAGAACACAGTTTTAATTTTTGTTGTAAATATTATTTTCTATGGGCAAATTACTTTTTCTTTTCAATGATGGACCTCTTTGTCAGCATGATTCGTGAGTGATTCTCACCAATGGTAATACTTAGAACTGTGCTCGTAGAATGAAGTGCTAGTGGCAATAAAAAAAAATTAACAAAAGTAAAATAAAGAGTTATTAAATAAAAACGCAATTGCGAGTTTCGTGTTAGCATTCCGACGTTGCCCTGGGTTGAGAGAGAGGGTAGGGCATCACGTGGTCTGTGCATTACTGCCAGTGATCAAACTGCCAGTTGCAGCACCAGAACATGACACCTTTTCATGATGCTAGTACAAGTTATCACGTTGGTGCCCTTACTTCCAATAGCAGCTAAGCAACTGCCCTCAGTGGGTGATATCAGCTAACAAACAGCACTTCGCTAGCAGACAGCGAGGACGGTGAGCCCCCCAGTCTGCAGAAACGTGTAAGGTAGCGAAGAAATGCCTCAAAATGCAAAACTGCATTAATACAACAGTACCAACGTCTTACCACGGTCTGTCTTCTGTACATGTTAATTTTCTACTTTGACTACCACAGCCCTGTCTTTGGTACTTTGTTAATTTTTGACTTAGCAACTCCTACTCAACAGCAAGCCAGCTACAGCCTGCATGTCAAGGATACTAGCCTTTTTTTGGTTAAAAACAAATTTCGAAAACTGACTTTAGTGTACTTTTATCACATTTATTTTTTTTTGTTGAAACCTAAAAGTCCAACCCCTAGGCAAACCTCGACAAAAGGGACATGGATATTACGAATTAATGGCTATATCGAACTATTCCTAAATATTTTTATCAGACACATGCAATTCTTATTCCATATATCGAACGTGGTTTGCCATAGAATGGATATATCGAATTGCCGATATCGTTCCTACTGTTTTCTAATTGCTATTGTAAAAATCACGAAAAAAGTTGATTTTTGAAAAGTACACTTTTTGGCATCTCCAACACTGTTTCTATGTTGTACTGAAATATTACACCCAAAAATAAACTTTAAGCGCTCCAAATAAATATATTTGTCGGCATCTACACATAGACAGTGCATGCTAGCTTAGAACTTTCAGGCTTGTTTTCTCGGAAGTTTGTTTGGAGCTTAATACCTTGTTCGTGGAAAGCATAGCACAGCAATAGGTGCATGGATTTTTACCCCGTTTGTTTTGTTGTGATCACTGGAATGTGGTCTGCATCAAGACAGTCTCAGATTTACCATTTAGGCTCACATGTTTTTATTACAAGATAATTAGAGCATGATACATTCTAAACATAAAAGAAGGTGCATATTGTGTCCTTTATAAAAAAGAGCAGAGAGATTTAAAAAAAAATTAAGAGAGTCTTGATTTACACCACACTTCTTAGTAAATATTAAAAGGATTTACAGACCTGTAGCTTGTTTTTTTGTCATGCTAGGCTTTCCACAAGCAAGCAACATGGGGACAACATATAAACAATGATAAAAGGTAAACTACTAAAGCTGTCAGTGTGAAATTTTATATCTGTTTGTTTGATGCTGTTTTAAGCCAGTCTGCAAAATTTCATCACTCTAAGTCGAAAAACAGAAAAGTTGCCTTCGATCCCCTCATCCCCCCTTAACCCTTTGAAGGTTTTTGCCGTTTTAAGCCAGTCTGCAAAATTTCATCACTCTAAGTCGAAAAACAGAAAAGTTGCCTTCGATCCCCTCATCCCCCCTTAACCCTTTGAAGGTTTTTGCCGTATATGTACGGCGGCGGTTTTCTGTCCCGCAAATCGATCTTCCGTTTGAAATTTTGCGCCAAAAGAACAATGCGTGCTCACTGGGGGGTGCTGCCACCTCTTAGGACTTACAAGAAGTGTTTGAATTTTGTGCTGCCTTCTTACGGAGATAAGCAGAACTCATGTCTAGCTTTAGCGCGGCGGCACCAAGGAGGATTGGCGGCACAGACTGCGGCAACACCCCTTTTGTAGTTTTGGTTTCGCCGCGTGATCGCAACGGAGTCGCGCGAAATTTGAGTTTTCTTTTTGTCAGCACTATCTTGCAGGGGCTGCCGAAGTTGATTTCTATCTTTATTGGCGCTGCTCTTAGCTTGCATATCACCGTTGCTCGCGAGGTATTCTCGCCCTCTGTGGCAACGCGCCTACACGGTTTAGATTCCGCCGCGGGATCGCAACAGAGTCGCGCGAAACGTGTTTTCTCTTTGTGGGCACTGTTTTGCAGAGGCGGCGAAAGTTGATTTCTATCTTTATTGGTGCTGCTCTTAGCTTGCTTATCACCGTTGCTATTCTATTATATTGAACATTTTCCAGTTGTGAGTGATGATGTCACCAAAGTACTGTTCCTAATTTTTTTTTTTACTATTTATTCTCGATTATATACATTTTGCAGATTCAAGATCCGCAATAAAGTAATTTGACCACTTGGGAAAGTTTTCTTCAAAATAATTCGACCCTCAAAGGGCATACACCAATGTTTCACCACCATTACACATTCCTGCCATCTGTGTAGAATTTCTATTGGCAATACAGCCACACATGTAAGCGAATGCACCATGTGTGGGAAGCCCATGACACAAGCAAGCTGCCTTCAGGCAGCTTCGGTGAGTATGCTCCAGGCATTGGGCATCTACTTGCGCTTACGAGGAGAAAGGCGCAATGGGTGCCAGCAGCCCGTGAACAGAGAAAGCATGAGCGGCACACAAACAAGGTCAGTCAAAGCGCCGTGCTGCCTTTGTGCCCAATCAATGCCTTAGAATTCCACTGCTGGGGGAGGAACATGGTGCTGCCGTCGCGCAGCTATACTCCCTACACTACATAGCACAGAAGGTACAATAAAACTGTGGTCGCTAGTTGACAGTCACACTGCTCGTCCCTTTCTTTGCATTCCATCTCGCATACTGTTCCTTCACCAAGATGCCACCACAGAACTTGATTTGCTAACTGCTTTGGAGTTCAACACCCTTGCTTTCCTTGAAGTCAGAAATGTGCACTACAGAGTGTGCCAAATCAAAGTGGTCTCCTCTCTTAGGATCTTACCGTGGCTGCCGCTGAAGCCGGTGGGTGGCTGACTGACTTCTTGGTCATGATGACAGTTGTAGTCTTCTGCTCACCGACAGGCACGGCGGTTGGAGGAGCTACTGATGTCGCAGCTGCAGCCAGGGCAGGACTCACAAGCTGCTCGGCAGCCCGAACCACTTCCATGACGCGCTGCTCCACCGATTTGCTGTCCGCAGGCACTGCAACTGCCTTTCCCTGCCACCCAAAATGCCCCAGAGAGATTGTAAGATTTAGATTAATCTCTCTCAGGTGTTCCACTCCATGAGCAGACAGACGTAGGGGAACCTTTCCTACTCAGACGCAGCTACGGTTTCAATACCCCACAAAGAGCTTTTTGGTTGTGGCTGTATGAATCACAACGAAAAAGAAAAAGACAGCATTCAAAATGAAGCAAGGCCCGTGCCTGATTCATACCTGGTGTGACACTAGCATATGTGCCTCGACGTATCTGGTGCCCAACGGTGTTGCAAACCAACTACACGTCCCACTAAAATCCCTTTCTCTGCTCATTTGCTCGTTTGCTCATTTGCTCGCTGTGAGTTACTGCATTGCGATCAATGGAAAGATCCAGTCCATACGCCCATGAGGAAAGAAAAGCTATTTCTGGCTGGGCAACAATGTCCTGGAATTTTTCGTGCCTTTTTTTATCATGCAAATTTTTACCATTAGATATTTAACTAATATTTTCTGAATGCATGACTGCACCCTGAAATATGCCCACAAGGTCCTTCTACTATTACTTCCTTAGCAATGCACAGTGAGAGAAGCTTGTGTACCATCAGTGAATGTGTCTTCACTACCGCCTTCCACATGATGTGACCTGGCCATTCGCTCACACTAGCACAAAAGGGACTTTCACACCTGTATATTCCTTCTGCATGGTCCAATCTTGCTTGTTCTAAGCATGCTGGGAGCAACCAATTACCCACAGCATAAAATATTGCATGAAGGGTCAAGTGAATACTCTCATAGCTTGGAAATGAAGGCAATTCAATTGACTTTCCCCTAACCTTCTCTCCAACCTTGAGTGGTTCCCACACTGGATAGGGAGTGCACCCACCCTGGCAGGTGGCATTTAATGGTTGATCCTGAGAGTTCATCCAATGAAAGCTGCACTGCTGCGGCCTATTCCAGCAGTGCTGAAGCCCACATCTCTCTCTCATTACACCACCTATGTTTTTGTCCCCAACCCATGTTTTTGTCCCCAACCCATGTTTTTGTCCACTGTTACCACTGAGGTGTCCACGGTTCCCAGAGGGCAGTTATGCGCCTTTCCTTTGCTTTCAAAGCTCCGGCTCCATTGGTTTGCTCCATTGGTTTGCTCAAATGGTTTCATAACTTAAAGCGCAACTAAGGTGTCCACTGTCCCAGGGGGCCAGTTATGCTCCTTTCCTTTGCTTTCGAAGCTCAAGGTCATTTGAAGGTGAAAACTAGGCACACAGGGATCCAAGCACGAGGTCTGGTAGTGAAGTGTGAAGCTCTCTCTTCAAAAATATTTTATCTTTTTATTTTAACTTGCACACTGGCGGCATTGGGTCATCAAAAAGACAAGCCTACCCATGTGCTTGCCATTTTTTTTTTTCACTGTCAATTCTCGTCACCAGAAACTACATAGCAGCCTCCCTTAAAGATGAACTTAATTCAGCCTCATGAATATGATTAGCTTTTCAGGAGTTATGCTGAACAGAAGTATTCAACACATCCAGTTTTGCAAGACCACATACGTACTATTAGTGACCCAGGACTGAAACCAAAATAAACAAGAGTTTGCACGGATACATTTACCAGCCACTGCGAAAAACAAGAAAAGAAAATGTACGTCTTGAAAATTAATACGGTACATGCGATCATGCAAAAGAAGTATGCATAATTTTTGCTGCTGGTTGCTAATAAAATAACCCCATGCTTCTAAAAGCTTCTACAGTGAAAAGAAAATAGAATGTGCAGAATGTGAAGGAAAAGACAGAACGTTACTACTTTTCCTGCTGGGTGCACAGGAAGGTAATCTGAATGCAGAAGCCCACTAAGCTATGCTTCGAGCTTTCTTTAATGCCGTTGCTGTTTGTATAGCACTCTCTTATTTATTATAAATGCAAGAGAGTGAAACAACTTTGTGCACGAAAACCTCATTAATTCGACGCGATTAACGTGGAAATCCAGATGATTCAAGCAGTTAGCATGAATCTGGCCTACCCTCCTATCAGTTCAAGTCATCGAAGACTCGTCAATTCGGATGCAGTTCAGCTCAAACCATATGAATTCATCAACGGACGCAGCCAGTGATCATCCAAATAGCCCTCCTCAAGCCTGAACTGGATGGTGCAGTGCTGGTCATGAACCTCTCGCGTTAGCGCAACAGCAGTTGCAACGACAGCCGAGGTGCCCCATTGCAAAAAAAAAAAAAAAAAAAAATTCAGCTGCATGGTTTGGGTTTTTATTTTCTGAGCTTCGTGCCAGCCTGTGGTGATGGCGGCTATCGGCCGCACATCAGCCAGTCAACCAGCCAGCCGAGCACAGCTGTGCCTTTTCTGAGGCTGACTAGTGCACCGCTTCTCTATCTTTTTAGATGGTGTCTCATCGTTATAGCGCAAAAGAGCTTACCTCGCTTCCGTCTGTGTAGTTTTCCTATTCAACTGCAGCAAAAATGGGCATTAGTCACACACTACTAGCAGTTATGTGCAGTGGAGACTCATATGCAACAATGCTACTTGTGAGGTGGCTCCACTGCTACTCCATCACACCGTTAAGGAAGCCACGAGGCCTTTGCCACTTAAGAGCGATTATGCCTCGACATCCACGCAGGCTGCACGCAGCAACACATTTGAAGGAACTACGAAAATTCGCCGTAGCTGCGCAGTTTCCACCTCAGAAGCAGAAGACTATGGCCCAGGTTTTTACCAAATAAATTTTATTTGATGCGAATGTCTTTTGGCAGTTTCTTGAAGGCCATTCGGTAATCTGAACATTTTTTTTTCCAGTTTCTAGAAGTCCGAATTAATATGCTTTTACTGCATTTTGGAATGCTGGTTGATGTACCATTGCAAAAGTTAATGCTAACAAACGATTAACCAGCTTTCTTTTCTTTTTTTTTATAACACTAATTAGAAACTAATACGGCTCACACTTCTTGAGCTCAGCACAGAAGTCACCCGAAAGGGAGCACATACAGGTTTTTAAAAGTGTCCCCAACAGTGTGTGTGTTATTGCGCATGTCACGAAGCACAATACTGCGCCTCTCATGCACCATTGTGTGTGATGACAAGCGGGTACCTACGTCGGTGGGCAGGGTGGCCAGTGCTTTGCCCGAGTGCTGTGAGGAGACAGAGGTGAAGCTGTGCAAGCTGTGAGAGTCTGCGTCTCTCTCCTTCTTCATCTTCTCCTAGATTTTGCAGGGAAGGTGAGGGCGTGGGGTGAGTGTGCACAGTTTTGAGAGACTGCCACGATTACACATGCTGTGTGCACCTCTGTGCAAAGTAAGTAGCCACAACTCTAGCTTGACTACAGAAGGCTGGTGTGGATGCACTACTGTGCTGGAACAGTGGTGATCAGTTTTGGCATGAACACCCAGAAGGCAGCAGTCATGTTTCAACCGTTCTATCGACGAAAGATGGCTAACGTGCATCAATTGAGGGGCCTATGAAATTCAGCCTAGCTAGTAGTTCAAAGTGGGCCATAATCAGCAATGCCGCAACAATAAGGTCTTCAAGCTCAACGATCACCACTGTCTGTGGAACACTGTATCCAGCAGGCGCCAACACTACAAAGTGCTATTATGCGAAACTTACTTAAAGGGACAATAAAGATCATTTTAAGCACTGAGCGTTTTCTAAGAATATTTGAATTTAAGTTTCTCTGGGCCATTTCCAGTGCATTTTGCACAAGTTTTGGTGCGCTTTTTTGCCCTGGAAAAGTATTTTCACGCAAACAGTTTGCATTTCCTGCACTCCTAGAACAGTCAAACAAACCTGCACTTCATATCGAGAATTAAAACCAAAGCTGCTATACCAACGTGACTCCATGAATCATTTTTTATCAACAAAAAAACTCCCTGGAGAGTGAGGTAGGCATAAAAATAGCATGTTGATATATATAAAAAAAAAGAAACTGAAAAACAACCATACTGGTGTCAAGTGCAACAAGTTTCTCAGAGTGCCAAATAAGGCCATAATGCCTGGTTTGGGAGAGCTATGTTTCTGCGTCCTTTAAGTAAATAAAGGCTCCATAACTCAAGTTAAAGGCCTGATTGTGGCTTAAGGTGTTTATACTCTATTCACTTTAGAGTCCCTTTAAGCAGCTGCTTGAGATTTAATCAGGCTTAATAAGAATTTAATTAGAATCATGCACACAAAAACACGCAAATAAAAAAAGAGGTGCACAAGCAGTGATGGATATGTACACCAGCTCTCCAGCACCTAACTGCAAGCTCAGGCTGCCCAACAAAGTAAAGCAGAACAAATTACTGAAGGTAATGGAAATATATGTGAAAATAACAGCAGAGAAAGAGTTCTGGTAAACTGACTACATGTATCTACCAGCACCAGGATCACAACTGAATGAATTCACAGAATTTCATGACCTTGTAAGGCAGGGGTTCTCAAACTTTTTTGCCTCAAGGAACCCCGACAATTCTTAAAAGGAACCTCCCCACTTAACGATTCATGTCTGTGTTCACACAGGCAAAGTGTAACAATCCGTCAGCATTGCTATGAATAGACCCTTTTTGCTTTTTACAGTTTGATTCACTTTTGTAAACATTTCTTTTCTTGTTTTCAGTGATCAGTTTTTTATTAAATGCCCATCTCTCACTCAGTCTCATGAGAATGCAGAAAACTACAGTAACAAGACAAACATTCTGCCGCATTCATACTCTAGAATGGCTGGGCTGCACATAGAATCCCATGGTGACTTGCCTGGCATTCACTGGCTATCTGCCGCTTCCCACTTCAGCGGCAGCATGGCGTAGGTCTTATATTTCTTATATTTCAGCAGATACTAGCCTTTCAGTGCAAATGAGCTTGCCAGCAACAAAACTTCGTCCAGCACCACTGATGTCATTGAATCCCCGGAGCAAAGCCCCATGCAAGCTTCGGCAGATACACACATACTTTATTCTTTTTTGTTTGGCTTGGCTCGGCTAGTCCGACAGTATGGCCCACACCTTCAGTCACCATCAATGTTTTGTCAGCGTTGACAAGGAACAGAAGTGCAAATGCAGGCTGATAATGATGAGAGTGAGCTTGACAGCAAAACGATGTCAGGTGCAATGCCCCCGCTGCTGACAATTGGTCCTACTCTGCTCGCGTGTTTTTAGTGTTTTAAAGTTGACGAATAGTAAAAAACAGCATGATTAAGAGTGTTTAACACGAATACTTGAGTGTTAGCTGTGGTGTGCGATGCTCGAATGCATGCACTTAAACACATGACTGCAGCATGCCCCCTTAAGCCTGTTTCACATGCGAGCGAAAACACTAGCGACTCCTGGCGCTGCAGCGCAAAACCTGTCTTTAATCATCGTGGTGATGAACAGTGAGGTTTCAAAATTTTCCCGGCGACGTGCCGCTCAATCGCTCATTCACTTGCATGTGGACCAGCCTTTACACATCATCCCACTGGCATGAAGCTGAGTCTTGGCACACTGTTAGGTACCGTATTTACTCGCATATAACCCGCACCAAAAATTGAAAAAATGTGTTTAAAAAGTAGGGGTGCGGGTAATACGCGAATATTCCGGAGAAGGGGGGCTCGGCGGGTCGGCTTCACGGCAACGCGCGGCCTGCCGTGCAGAGTCCGCATCCCCATCGACATCAACGTGTGTTGCAGTGCATATTAATATTGCACCAACCTTTTGACCACCGAAGGCCAGTATGGACTGAAAGAAGACCACGTGGAAGCTGAGACCATGGAGCATATCGTTTTGCGGTGCAGAACACTTCGTCCGGACATTGCCGAAGACGCGGCGATAGATATAGAGGGTGCCCTGGGATTTGCAGGGGAGGACGGACGTGTGGATGAGAGAAGGGTAGTGGTGACAAAGAGTAGGTTGGAAGATTGGTGCAAAAGGGGCTAGGGACGAGTGAGTCTATAAAAGAGGGACAAATTACAGTTCACAATACGAACAAAATTACGGGGGAAAAAAAAGGGGGGAATCCTAGGCTAGGGGGCGCAAGCCACCACCGTTACAAAGGGCTAAGCCACTATGATCCATCCATCCAGCCAACAAGAGGCCAACGCAGGTCACAGCCAGATCCACATCCATAGTCTGTTTAGTCCCACGCCAGCCACGCGTTTCGCATGCTTTGCATACGCTTTGTTCAGACGTTGATGGGCCTTGAGTAAGGTGCCGTTTCTTGTACGCCCAGTTTGCACAGTTCGCCAGCCTTGTCTAGGCATCATGAGTGTGTCTCGGCGGCAATCATTCACGGCGAAGGAGAAACTCAGGATCGTCGCCGCTGCTGAACAAATCGGCAACAGAGCTGCTGCGAGAAAGAACGATGTCGACGAATCTTGCATTCGCGACTGGCGGAAGAAAAAAGACTCTCTCGAAGCTGCGAACAAGGACAGGCGAGCGTTTCGCGGCCCGAAGACTGGCGCGTACCCTCACCTCGAGACGCAGCTTGCAAAATTCATCGAGGAGCAGAGGAGTCGTGGCCACGCTGTGTCTACAGAGATGGCGCAGATGCAAGCCCTGAAGCTGGCCCGGGAAATGCACATTCCACGCGAGTTTCATGCGAGCCGCGGATGGCTGCAGCGCTTTATGGCCAGGCATGGATTTTCGATGCGGCGGCGAACTACCATGTGCCAGCGGCTTCCCGACGCTTACGAGGAGAAGCTGCTCAACTTTCAACGTTACGTCATCGGACTGAGGAAAGAGCGCAACTACTTGCTATCTCAGCTGGGAAATGCTGACCAAACGCCAGTATATTTCGAGATGCCTATGGACACGACCCTGGAAAAAAAGGGCGCAAAATCTGTTAGTGTGCTGACTGGCAGCAACACCAAGCTGCGCTGCACAGTGATGTTGTGTGCTTTGGCCGACGGCACCAAACTGCGCCCGTATGTAATATTCAAGCGCAAGACTCTACCGAGTACACCACTTCCCCCAGGAATTGTTGTGCGAGTGGAAGATAACTCGTGGATGAACAGTGACCTCGTCATTGACTGGATTCAAGCAATCTGGGAAAAAAGACCAGGTGCCTTGTTGGCACGCCGTTCGATGCTGGTGCTGGATTCGTTCCGAGGCCACTGCACTGACGCGGTGAAAGCTCGCCTCGCTGACAACGGCACAGACCTTGTCGTAATACCTGGCGGCATGACTTCCATGCTCCAACCACTCGACGTGTGCATCAATAAGCCTTTCAAGGCTCACGTGAAGCGGCTATATGCCCAGTGGATGGCCGATGGCCTTTACGCCCTTACGCCGACGGGACGCGTGCGAAGGCCAGATATTGCACTGCTGTGCCAGTGGATCGTAGATGCATGGGGGATGATCCCGGCCGACATGGTACGCAAGAGTTTCAAGAAGTGTGCCATAAGCAACAGCCTAGATGGTACCGAAGATGATTACGTCTTTGAGAGCGGCGATGAAGCCTCAGACGGCAGCAGTGAGAGTGGCGACGATTGACAATTGAACGACAGCACTGACAACGTTGCGGCAGTCGTTTTCAAATATATTTGTTTTGAAAACTAAAATGGTGACTGTTTGCTCAGTTGTAACTTCCTAGTCCTCATTTTTTCAGGTAAGTGTGCGGGTTATACGCGAGGATATTTTTTTTTATTTCATGGGGTTCAAAGTTAGGGGTGCGGGTTATATGCAAGGGCGGGTTATACGCGAGTAAATACGGTATGCTATACAAGCTGCACTCTCGTCAAAACATAAGCATCTTGATGTGCTGCCAAGGCCTGTGCTGCAGATGACACCAACAGCATGAAACTGAGGGATGGGCCAAGAAGAGCTAATGCTCCAAAATGAATCTTAACAAACCAGGTGTGTGTATCAGAAAGGGGGGACCGGACAGTGTGGTTGTTTGTGGAACCCCAGTTTGAGAACCCCTGTTCTAGGGGTTTAGGGCAGTGACCCCACATAAAAAAAAAAACAGATGGGCAGTCCAATAAGGAATGAAAAGTTACTCTACATGTTCGAACATATCACTCAATCTTATGTATTAAAGATAGATTCCAATATTTTTTAACGGCAAAGGTGTATGCATATATACCTATTGGCAAGTTTTATAAATGTTTGTAGCGTTCTAAGCATGTGCAGTCTTTGTCAAAAGTAACCAGGCTCCATGGTTTGCTTCTCATTCGGATAACAGAGCCCGCACGTCTTCCCTAAAGATCAAAAAGTTCTTTGAAGGTGAGGGCAGGGGTTCTTCTTACCAAAGAGAGGTTCACAGCTTGAGGGCTGGCATAATAGCTTTATATACGACTGAGAAGAAAAAAATGTGCAACCTGGTCACTTTTGACAAAGAAGGTACAATCAGTGTCAGATAAGAGTGTGCTTGAGCAACTCAACATTATGCTACGAATAAGCTTGTAAATATGAGTGCATGCAGACAGAATAAGAGGTTAGATAGGCAACAACCTATCTATAAAAGGCAATGTTGAGCTGCTCCTTGTCTATGCATTTACAGAATACAACTCTGCGAAGAACATGTCAGTTGCCAGCAGATGAACAATGTTTAAATGCACATGCACGCTAAGCCAGCTACCAGTAAAATGTTAAGATTGCATGCATTAACCTTATTTTTCAATGGTAAAACGGCCAACATAAAGCATACCTTTAAGCGAGCGAATAAATAAATGCCTAGAATTGTCTCTTTGACACTACCCAATTGCAGCATCACTTTCAGAGACACCTACAAATGCTTCTTCATACTTAGCCAGTAGCCAGGCAGAGGTTAAATTTGACATAGAGGGGTCAGATGGTCAGTTTTGCTTAATGTGTATGACTATACTACCTGAAGCATCATCAAATCAATATCACTCAATTTTACAACTCATATGTGCCACCTCTACTGCTCAAGTGCCAAAATGACAGCTGGAACAAGAGAACCAAGACAATGACTTCTGTGGAAGGCACTTTACCTTCCAAGCAACAGGTCGTGACACTGATGAGTTGCCAATATGTATGTTCCCTTCTGCTTAGGCATCACTACAGATTGCAACATCTTCTAGCTGATTTTTTTCAGTTAGTTATATTGATTTTAATGGCGCAAAAGCAACTGAGGCTATGATGCGTCAAGATTTTTTTCAGAAGAGGTAAATACCACAACAATATGATCTAATAGACTGATCATCAATCTCACCTGTGTGTCAAATATGATCTTGCTGGTTTAACTAAGCGATGCCCTTATATGTGCCAATAAAAGTAATCCAAAAGTAAAAAAAAAAAAAAAATTCAGTCAAGGTGTTCCTAACAAAGAAATACATCTTTCCAGACAAAATTATAAACAGGACAACTAAAACTAAAAACTTGATTTCAATATGAGAGGAGATTAACACTTGTAAAATTCTGGAAGCATGCCATGAAATAAGAGAGAGAAAAAGGAAAAAAAGTATGCAGGTGTGCATGCTAAACTCACTATGATATCGCGGTCCTCTTTTTCCCACTGGGCTGTCTCTCTGAGTGCACTCTGCTCCTGGTAGCAGTTATGAAGCAGCAACAAAAGGAGGCAAAAACCAACAGAGCCCGTGTTAGAGATATGGAGCTAAGGTAGGGTGCACAGCTTTATGCAACTACAAAGCGCAACAGTGGGCCGCTGCCTTCACCAATAGCACTGAATCTCATGACAAAGAAGAAAAAAAAATACAGCATGCTGCAGACTAGCGCACTTTGCAAAAAAAAAAAAAAAACGATAGGAAAAGAAACACATGCACAATCATTTGCCTCAGGCAACAACACAAGCTAGGCAAAAAAGGACGTGCTGCAAGCTTCTCACACAGGAGCTTGCTGATTTACTACACTACATGAGTGGCAATTCAACCAAGCAGGTTAGGTTTTCAATTAACACATTGCCTTATGCAACGTTCATATTTCTGGACAGTATTTACTACCTTTCCTGCTGCATTACAGCTAAGCTAATTATTTTGGCTGGGCTACCAGTGCGACCACTTCAAAAGTAGGATGGCATGTTATCAAGACCATAGTTTCCTGTTAGCTGGGCTGCACTGTTCAGGCTATCACAGGAGCTGTGAACAGTTTGAACTTACACAGCTCAGGTTTAAGAAATAAAAACTTTCGTCTAGTTGCTTCACTTCAAAATGAGTAAGTGAACAGTCCTAGTATTGCAATTGCACATCAGCACTGAAAGCAGGACTATATTAGGTTCAAAAGACCCCCCCACCCCCCCACCCCCTCCAAAAAAAAAAGACACTTAAAACGTCAGACAAGCTGCGTAAACGATACAGCACTGATCCTCCAAAATGATGCAGCATTACAAAGAAATCATTCCATGCCTCCTGACAACCAAAGTAGGGTTGCAGAACATGTTTGCATGCATTATCTGCATCTATGCCTCAGTCAAAAGCTTCCCACAAAAGCACCACTCTCAACTCAATTTCTCACTCCTAGAAGAGTCAAGAAAAGCTCCCGGGACCCCCACGGTGCTCACCTCCCTCAGTGCAACTGTCACCTCATCCTCATGGTCAATGGATGACACAGACGCAGCCGTCTTCAGCGAGCTTTCCTGCGGAGACTCCCCCTCACCCAATGCGGCGGCTGCATTGTAGCCGTCGCAAACCACGAGCCGAATAGTGTCGCCCGCTGTCCTTAGAATGTTAACAGCTTCCTGGTGGGTGGCTCCCAGCAGAGACAGGCCGTTCACCTGGACAGTTCACAGCCCGCATTCACTGTCCCATTCTTATGTACCTCTAGTAACGCTGCTGTGAATGATGCTCGCCAGGGGTGTCCACAAGGTACCATCAGCAACAAACGAAATTCGAACAAGACAAGTGAAATGAGAACAACGAGACGAGAAGATATTAGATTCAGCAGACTGAGTATACCACTAGAGCATTAGATTTTCACTTCAATGGCGCGAGGACCGCATCATGGAAATGTTAATGCACCCGACCTGTATTTCCTCCCCAGCAGCTAACATTTTTGTATACTTGTACTTGCTCTAGAAGCCTCCTGTTCATGTTTCATTTGTTGCTGATAGTACATCTCCCCCTAGAAAATGAAACTTACGAAAGAAGTACCAGCTGCTAAAAAAAAATAAATACCCCCTGTCACCAGCATGAACTGCACATGCACCCTAGGACTGTTTTTAACCAGTGGAGCTCGGGAGAGGGCAGAGCAGGAGAGGCGAGCATGCGCACAGTGACCAAGGCATATTATCTTTTCAACTAGCAATTTTCCCTTTAACCGGCAATTAGAACTAGACGAACTGTTTCTATTTCCATTGTAGCCGTTAGCTGTAGGCCTGCTTAGGTGTGATCCTGTCTACAAGCGAGTCCATACATGTGAAGGGGACCAGTCTGACCTAGTATTTCAACCACAACAAAAAGCTTTTCGCAGATCTGAATGTCAGTGCATAATCAGACATAAATTTCCATTTGGCTGGATGCAGCTGGCGAGCAGTGAAAAAAAGTATTTTTCCAATTTTAGCACAGCACTGCCGAAAACTACAGCTTGAGATAACACATACATTACCTACGCCATAACTAGCACATGCTAAAGTACTGCCAGATTATTCTCTTTCCCACAGTGGTGCTACCTTTCAAGTTATGCTACTGCACTTAAGTGCTAATCGTTGCATAAGCCTTAAAGGACTATAGACACCAAATTTTTGTTTTTGTGTTTTCTTCCACACGATGCACGGGACATTGGTACACTTGGAGCACTCCGTGGTATACCGCTCCTTCGTAAGACTGCTGAATAATTTACAATTGAATTTCTTCTTGACGCTGTTACGGTTTTGGTTTCATCAAGTGAACGATATGTAGTTGAACTTTAGGGCATGTGACGCACAAAAAAAAATGAAAAAAGGTAATCAACAGTTGATGCATCATTTGTTGTAACTCTAGCTCTTGAAGCAGGCTCATTTAAAGTGCTGTAGTGAGTAAAACTACGTATCAGCATTTATATTGTAGTTTTTTCGTGCCTCACGTGACCTAAAGTTCAACTGCATGTCACAGCCATTGTTCGGCTGATGAAATTGAAACCGAAACAGCATGAGAGAAGAAATTCAATTATAGATTATTTAGAGGCCACAGGCGAATATCATGTGGTGATTCATATATCTGAATGTCTAATGCATTATTTTAAAGAACCCCAGATGGTTGAAATTTCCAGAGTCCTTCACTACAGCGTCCCCATAGCCTGAGTCGCTTTGGGACGTTAAACCCCATAAACCATAATACATTATTTTGAAGAAGATAACAAACAATAATGTTAGGTGTCTAGTGTCCTTTCAGACTAACATTTCAAAGCCCTGCTCCTATTCGCTGTTGAGTGGATAAACGGCTTCGCAAGTATGCTTTCAGCAACGGATTTGCACATGCGCAACAATGACTGCACATGTATGCCGTGCGGCACATTTAGCGCCACAAATAAATAAACAATAAGAACGACTGCAGAACCAAACAGGAGGATTTTCACAATGGTCATTTGTTTATGCGTTCTGATGGTAGGCAATGGCTGTGGTGGCTCAGCGGTTATGGCGCTCGGCTGCTGATCCGAAAGACGCGGGTTCAATCTCGGATGCGGCAGTCGAATTTCGTTGGAGGCGAAATTCTAGAGGCCCGTGCACTGTGCAATGTCAGTGCACGTTAAAGAACCGCAGGTGGTCAAAATTATCCGTAACCATCCACTACGGCGTCCCTCATAGCCTGAGTCGCTTTGGGACATCAAAAACCCCCATAAACCTAAACCTAACCCTAAACAATTTTAGATTTACTCACAGGGCAAAGCAATATAGAAAATATAGTCTGTTAGCATTGGTGCATGTTATTACCATGCTGAGCTGGGACCAGATGTGCTCATGCAGACCAAACAAATCTGAAAAAATGTGTGCTGTTTGCAGATTGGCCCCAACTGTGCACAGCAAGAACGGCATGTAGAAGCAGAAATCTGGCAGGCTGCAATGCCTGACCTGGATCGGCATGCATTAACAGTCACATGACCAGCTACTAAGCAGTAAACGACAAAACAAGTTTTAGTCTCCAGAAATGCTATACTAGCGACCAGAACGAACAGGGTTGAAGATTCTTGCATAGGTCGTGGAAAGGTTGGGTGCAGCCCTTACAAGGGTCTTTCTTTAATACTTTCTTTGGGAAAACAGGGTGCGACCTGCACACATGTGCATACAGTATCTTTGGAATATTTCGGAAGTGGCCTCCTTCCTGCACTTACCTCAACAATTCGCATCCCTGGCTTAAGCCTGCCATCTCTCAGCGCGGCTCCATTCGTGTTAATCTGCAAAAAGACGCCAAAAATGTTTACTGCGCCGGATGTTGAGCACTTACTAAGGTGCATAGCTGTGCCTTCTCTGTTGGCTTGCGAGCACTCAGTGCACAGCGGGCATTATAGCAGGAAAAAAAATCAATTCACGGCAGCTTTCTTCAGCTTTGTAGCATATTATACAATGCTGACAAATAACATCAAAGCGTAAATTACTGCTCTTGAATACACAAGCCTCTAACTGACTGGAAGCAGCGAAACCCGTATACAGTTCAACCTGGATATAAAAAAGATATGAAGAATCCCGGATTTTTCGTTTCAAGCACTTTTCGCGTAAAGGCTCTAAAGGACAATGCAGAATGGAGAAAAAGAAAAATGTAGATGAAATTGCCAGCTAACGTTAACAGTAATTTGCCGTTACTCGAAGTCACAAACATGGAGATGCATTTCGTGAGTGTGCTGAGAACAGGACTGTGGCAGCGTCATCACCACAGTCTTGTTTCTCGTTTTTGAGGCATTTGGCGCAAGTTACACCACGTCACCTGTCTGCAAAAGCATGAAAGAAAACTAAAAGTAAAAAGAAACTGTAATAACCACCTTAGAGATGAAGATGCTCTCATCTGATGGATCGGCGGGGTTCCCTGAATGGCCCTGAACACCCCCTTTGATGTTCATTCCCAGCTTTTCACCTGGCTCTCGCTGGATCACCAGTTCCTGCACAGAGCAAGCAAGCTGTTTAGCTCATGGAGATCGAAAACAGGAAAGGGTTCATGCAACAGGCATCATGCAACGCACACACGCACAGCCAAAATACAAAAAAACTAGAGGTGCACTAAGCTACACGCAAAGGAGTGGACAGAATTCTTTGATGCAACACAGCTCCTTCCACGTGTTTCACTCAAATACAGCATGCACACATAAAACAAAAATCGGCACGCAAAAACCCACACAGAGATTCAGTGCACTGCAGCACTGACGTGTGTGAACAACAAGGGGCTTCGTTTTTGACATTACAGGGAGCAAGAAACTGAGCATGGTAAATTATATTGTTAAGCCAAGTCCAAAAGGATGCAGAATATTTTATCATGCAAGTGTCAGCACCCTTGGTTTAACAACAAAAAGTTAGTGCAGGTACAATAGTATCTCAAGTTTAGGAATCAAGAGTTGCTTGACCCAGGTAGGACCGCACTTTAACCCTTTGACTGTTTTTGCCGTACGGGTACTGCGCTGAGCACTCTTTTGAAATTTCGCGCCTTTCCGAAAAGATGCGTGCTCTGGGATGTGCTGCCATCTTCTGAGAACTACAAGAACTGCCAAGATACAGCTTACGTTACCATCTTCCGGCAAAAAAAGCAAACTGCGTGTGGCTATCGGTGTTGGCCGTGGATTGCAACGGCGCGACCACACGCCGTGGGCGCGGCTTCGTGGTTTCGGTTTCTCTTTTCGCGATCGCAACAGAAGCACGAAATTTGACTTTTGTGTTTGCTGGGACTTTAGTTCTTTCTCGGAGGTGCTGCTGCCACCTTCAGCAACTTATAAAAAAATGTTACAAAATTGCTTATGCTACAATCTTATGGAAGAAAAAATTCTTATTGTGACCTCAGCTCGCCCGCGCACTTTCGGATGCTCTGTGAGATCGCACCGGAAACGCCAAAGCTGATTTCTATCTTTGCCGAAACCCTTCCGGAGGCCCGCAGACCTGATGTTTATCTTTGTTGAGACTCTCTCGGTTTATCAACCCTCACGGAGTGTCATTGCTCTCTAGTTTAGTTAGAGCTTGTGGCGGTTTGGGTGCCCAGTAGCACTGCGTTATGGCTGCACAGGCTGCATTCCCTTTGGAATGCAGCCTGCCATTTTGCCATTTTTTGTTTGCCACTTTGCCATTTTTGTTTGTTTTTCCAGGATCCTATGTAGTATTGAAAATTTTCATCGTTTTTATTGATGCTGTAATTGTAATCATCTCTCTATACATTTTTCGCCTATTTATTCTAACTTTGTGAGTTTTATTTGTTTGAAATCGCCAATAAAAAAATTTGACACTGAGGGCGAATTTTTTTCGAGAGTATTCGACAGTCAAAGCCCATCAAATGTATTTTGCTGGAGATATCATACCTTTGCACTTGGTGCCTCTTTTTATCTCTAGTGTGCTGAAAGGTACAGTGGTAAGCCAAATGTAGCATGGATAAGTGCCCCTTGTGGTCAGCTAACCACCTGCCCCCACAAATTTTATCTTCCTTTCTGATAGTGCACTAATAGCGCAACCTTTCTTTCAAGCATAGGCACTGACCAATGATGCAATTTAGCTTCAACTAACACAACTAAGGCCGCCATGGAACAGAAGAAGGCTGGAAAACACGAGGGCTGGCAAACACCCATTTTTAAAGAGTCTTGTTTCAGAATAACAGCACCTTTCTGAATCATGGTTTTCAGCATTTTACAATCATACTGTCAAACCTCGATATAGCGGACATGGATATTGGAATTATTGGCTTTATCGAACTCTTCGTAAATATTTTTGACAAATGCATGTAATTTCCACTTTACATGTCAAACACGGCTGACCATCAAATGGGTATACTGAATTCCCCAGCACCAAAAGATGCCCGTTCAGATGGCAAGCAGCAGGCTTTGCCACACTACACAAGTGACTGGTGATGATGCGGCAAGTGCTCATGCTAAGGTTCGAGCTTTTATCTCGCACTCGCCAACAGTGGTGCGTAGGGTTGTAGTCCAGCAGTCAGCACGCATTCACGCCTCTGGCATCCGTCGACAACACCCTGGAAGCAGCAGCGCAGGCAGTGAAAATGGCTATAACTTATGCGCTTTCCACATGACATGGTTGTGATGCGGGGAAGCCACCGTAGCTGGCACTTAATGGTGCATTGAAGAGGGATCTGAACTTTTACTTTTGCCGCTGGAACACAATCTACACGTTCCGAGCGTTCTTGGCAACTTCGAATTATTGCCCTGTGCGGCTGATTTCCCTATTTTAAATCGGATTAACATCGGGCTCCCGCCATTTTTTTTCAATTCCCCGCAAATGGCGGGAGCAGCCGACCAACCTTACGCCCAGCCCCGTGGCGGCTTGCCGCTCTGCCATCGGCGGAGTGATACGTAGTGATCGGCAAAAGCAAAGAGTCCACGTACACTTTTATTTTCGTGGGCCTAATTTGCAGCTATGTAGTCCCTGACTAGACCTATTTACCGTATATACTCGCGTAATGAACCCACTCGCATAATGAACACCCCCCCCCCCCCCCTCCTATCGCATAATGAACACCCCCCCCCCCCTCCTACTTTTCGCGTCGAAAAATGAATTTTTTTTCTCTCATGTAAAAGCAGAGTGCCGATCTTCAGGGCCATATTGGAGCGTACTCGCGTTATTTCGGTGCGATTGGCCGGCACTGCTGATGATAACAAAGTCGACAGATCGCGATGTGATGCAGCCAGCTTCTTTTAATGCGAGATACGCCGGCGGGGTAGTTCAGTATTCTGGAGCCCTTCACTACGGCTCTTCTTCCTTTTGCTCACAGTGCAGCTCGGGTGACCTCCTAGTGAGAGTGGCAATTGCCGCATCTTTCCTTTACCATAACCGCATGATTATTATTGTCTAATGCGAGAGAAACGCCGGAGACACGAGCGCAGGTGACGCGGAAACGAAACTTGGCAACCGCACGCTTCTGCCGAGGATGATGATGATCTTTAAGGATCTGGTTGCTTAGCGCCATCTGTCAAACGCAAAACAAAACCTTGCTCATAGCGTCGTTTGTGCGCAGCGGCAGTAAAACAAAGTAAAGACAATGCATTTGGACGTCAGCCACCCGCCATATTGCTGGAGCTGAGCGAGCTGCGAACAGACATCACCGTAATTCCGGGTGGCCTAACCTCAGTGCTGCAGCCACTTGACGTCTCTGTCAACAAACCATTTAAGGACAACGTGCGGCGGCTGTACGCTGAGTGGATGGCAGCGGGCAACCACGACCTGACACCGACTGGCAAGATACGAAGGACAACCATCGACATGCTTTGCCGATGGATTTTGGAAGTGTGGAATTTAATTACCCCCGAGGTGATCATCCGCAGCTTCAAGAAAACTGGAATCTCAAACTGCTTGGACGGCACGGAAGACGACGCATTGAGGGACAATGACGACGATGACGACGAAGTTGCGAGCGACGCGAGTGAAAGCCTAGACTCTGAGAGCGAGGCCGAGAGATAATGCGAGACCGAGCCAAGCAGTGTGTGAAATAAATTTTTCACGTCGCATCCGTGGTTTTTCTATAGAGATAAGGTTGTGATTGCATTTTTTATCAATGTTGTGATATGAAATTTAATCGCGTGAAAAATTTAGAAAAAAAATCTTTCCCACATAATGAACCCCCCCCCCCCCCAACTTGAAGTCAATTTTTAGGGAAAAAAAAGTGGGTTCATTACGCGAGTATATATGGTATTCATGAAAACCTAAAAGAAACAAAATAAAAGCGAAAGCAAAGTCGCCATGGGACTGCCTTAAAGGCACTACATGCGTTGAAAAAAAGGCGGGTGCCGGACGTTAACTCAACTTAATCAGGGAAATCGGCTGCACAGGGCAATAAATCGAAGTTTCTAAGGATGCTGGGAACGTGTAGATCAAGTTCCCGCGGCAAAATATGAGTTCAGATTCCACTAAAGTGCACCTTTAACCTCTGATTGCGGTGTTGTGTGGAGAAGACAACTTAACATGCACTCTCTCTCATGACCTCCTGAATAGCCATGAGTGCCTTCGAAACGCCACTAAAATCTGGGAAAAAATCTCAGTTTTTCCAGTAAGGATCGCCTGAATTGCTGTCCCTTCACTGACTGAATTGCACTGCCACTGCATGCATTCCTGACAAAATTTTGTTACGAATTTCGGCTATATAGAACTATTACAATTTTTAAGGCGGAAGCCTTTAATGCCTCATCGTTGTAAGCAGCAGTTGTCGACAGAAATGTCATGCTTTTCAGCTGGTCGAAATGGTCGTGACGTCACAGTGCGCGAATTTCAAACGCGGCCAATTGTACATTCGCTAGTAACCATGCAACCAATTAAAGGGATCGTATAGTGATGCTCCAAGTAAGAGGAAATGAGTTTAGTTAATTGCTTAATCACGTAATTAGCCTAATTAACCTGTCTAATCAGGCCAGATAAATAAATAAACCCGAGTCGGAAATTGGTCGAGTTCGGGAATCGAACCCCGGTCTCCGGAGTGCGAGACGAGCGTGCTAACCACTCCGCCATGCCTGCTCGATGGTTTGGAATGAACAAAGGCGCGTCTAGTGAATACTGTCTCTTCGTTCACTCCTAACTTCCTCCCTTCCCGTTACTGCGGGGTTCAGGTGTCCACCGAGGTATGAGACATACATTTCCTTTCCTCAAAAACCAATTCACCGACAAGCAAGGCATAAAACCGAACGGGCGATGGCGTTCTGGGAACTCCCTGGCAGCGTTGCAAGACGCTGTCGCGTTTCACTCTTAGAGGCGAAGCTTAACATCGTGACAACACATCAGTGGCGCAAGCAGTAACATCGCGCTTAAGGCTTTCGTCTCACCGCACTTTAGGTCAACAAAGTGCCCTCCAGAATTTACCAGTTCGCTATAACGAGGTTTTGCTCTATATCCTATCATTTGTGTTGACAGGTTGCACCACCACAAAATGAAAACAGCATTCCTCCTTGCAAGGGAGACACAAAACTCAAAAACATTAGTTGTATCTTCAATCAGAAGACAGACCCCTCTTTTTATCTGTGAAAGATTTTCTTTTGAAAAACACAACGACCATCCCCAATTATTTCTAAACATGGTTAGACAGATGCATGGTGAACACCCCTATGAAGTTTGGTCCTACGTAGGCCAGGAACAACCAGAACACAGGGCAGTTTGAGATGACAAACATCCAATGATAAAATATGCTTGCGACTGCACTCCATACACAACAGAAACTGCATTAATATTTGAGTTGCTTCATTCATTCAGGCGCTCACAAACACAGGCTAGAAAGGACCACAGAATGAAGGCTATGAATGAGCAGAAAACAAATTAAGGCTAACAGTAAAAGGAAACAAAAAAAAAAAGGATTAAGTGAGATAAACAAGGAAACCACGGCTGGTGAACAAAAGGAAGCATAAGGACTTGTAAAACAGATCATATGGAGATAGAGAGACAACTAATGATGCTCTGAAGCTTTGTTAGAATAATGCAAGACCTGCTTTCAGATGTGTTAAGACAAAACTTGCTAACATATTCACCGATCTAAGCCCAGCCTTTAATTTCAGAACGTTGCTTTGCCATTCAGTGTGGATAAAAATTTGACTACATTTTGCCAGAGTTTCAAGTGAGGACATAACGTACAGCTACATAAACCAACATTTACAGCAGCAGCAGAGCTCAGCCACACAGAGAAAGCCTGAACCAGCTTCCTCATGCCACCATTCACAATCTAAGCACTGCGGTGAACATGACACGTGGCAAGAAGGCATGCAGTGGCTCACCAAAGATTCCATTCACAACCCTCACACGAAGGTGACTGCTAGATGTGCGAACCAGGTCTGCTGAGCCACGTCCTATGTGTGTCGTTCATACATTAATGACTATCATATTATGGCAACTGCAAAACATGACTACAAAGCACACTGTCAATTGCCTTGACTGCAGTCAATGATAATGAGAGAAATGCAAATCTCTGATACAAGGCTTAAACGTACAGTGACCTCACAAAGCAGGTACAAAGCTCATGCTTCCTTTTGCATCACAAGAAAACACAAAGTAACTGAACACACCGTGCTACATGGTTGATCTCACCCATACTGTTACCACATGAAAGCTTGCAGGCTGGTTGATATATTATTTACCTCACAGGCTGCAGATAATGAAGCATCACAGTTGGCCTGCATCGATAAGATTACCACGTTTTAACGATACAGATGCTACTTCAACTGAAAACGGAGCTTTTGTAAGCTAATAGGCCAAGTACTGAAATACAGGTGTTGCCATCAGTGGCTGATTTCGCAAGTAAGCTGCGATGCGTCGACAGTTTTTTTTTTTTTTTTTGGCACGGATCCCAGAGGCTAGGTTACGCCACTATTCACTTCCAAACAGTGACTGCAGACCTGTTGTTTATGTAGATGTCAAGAGCTTAAATTGAGTGACTGCCTTTTGCTGCTGGACAACCATCATTGCCAGAAAGAGTGACAGATGCAATCTCATGCTTTTCGAAAATTCGATACTTTGAGCAAGTTCATGTGACTTGTCAGAAAAAGGCCGAAAATTCCACTGTATTTAAAATCTATTGTCATGCTTAAGGGCTTCTGTATGCATGATTTACAACATCTGAATACTAAATGCTATGCATAATTAAAGTATGTAACACACACCCATGCAGCCTTAAAAGAAACCACATATTTCTTATGGTCTGGCTGGCAGTGCAAAGATGTGAGCAGGGTAGCCCTACTGAAGGAGAAAGAAAGCTTTTGAAGCAGTCCTTATGTAAACTGTGGTGCTCAGTTTGAAAACAATGCCGAATGGCATGATGCAAACAGAACATAACGTAGTGCATTTACTTCACTTTGGAAGGTGGAACCAAGTTGTAGTAAGACACCGTGCTTTGGGAAAAGAGATGCATTCATTCACTCTGAGTACTTACAGTTACAGCTAGCGGTTCAGCCTTTTAGAGTACCAGCAGTGAAAAAGAAAAAGAAGTTCAATATAAGAAGACCATTCGGTGTTTGAGGGACAGTAAACTCATCAGCAAATGAAGCAAACCTAAGTGCAATTATACAGTACGACCAGATGAGCTCAACACTTACGATTCCCTAATTATGCTCAATGCCGTTCACCTAACTTACCAGCATTTGCTACTACAGTCGATCCCGGATATGTTGAACTCAAAGAGGACTGTGAAACTGTTTGCTACATCAATCATCTGATATATATAAAATGGTAATAGATAACCTTATCTGTAACCAAGAAACAATACATTGCACCGACGCCAGTGACTGGCTTCTTGTAGCCCGAAATGAGTGAAACACACCAAGCTAGGGCCACCGTTAGGCTTCGGTCAGTTAGAATGGCTTCACCGCATGACAAGCTGTGCACCAAATGGTTCCTTTCCCACATGACAGACGTGTTGCATGGAAAGTGAGCACAAGACTGAAGGTTGCCCTCAAGCCCTCCCTATGGTCACCATGTCATGCGATTTACAGCACTAGCACTGCTATTAGGTGCCCAGTTCCGCGCAGCTGACCAGTTTGAAACGTGCATGAAACTTGATTGCAGGAGCATCCGTAGGAGAAGTGCTACTTGCAAAGCTGCGGTGCACCATTCAATTGATCGAATTTTATAGTAAGTGGGAGTTTGATAAACAAGAACAATAGTTCTATTATTTGCATGAAATTTTCTAAGGTGTTCCGACTATTTGATATAAATAATAATTCAATATATCCTGAACCGACTGTATTTGCAAAAAGTGAAGCGAAAAATTTCATTCAGAGGAACAAGAGCAAAGCAAATTTTCCCACGCATGCAACCTGTTACATAAATGAGTTTTTCCTAAAATACACAAGTATCCTTCCTGTAAAGATACAAAAAAAAAAAAATCCTAACAGGCTGCGCCACCGTATAAAACTGCACCGCAACAAGCAGAAAACAAATCATAAATGTACACCAAATAGACTTGGAATTCAAAAAGTAGGGCGAACTCAACAGCACTGCCTTCTCAAGTGCATTTTCATAAAATGCGACAGCAACACCATATATCACACACTACAACGCTATTCCCAGCCAACACTATGGCTCTGTTGCACTGCAGAGAAATTTATGCAAAACTGACCGAAGCACTAAGAAGTATGACGTCGACTAATCAAAACTTCCTTCAATTCAGACCAATGTTTATGTGTATAAGCACAAACTACCTGGCAAGCACAAATGCAAGGTTTACAAGATCGAGAGCACAAATATTTTTTTTCTTCCCCGAGAAATGCTCATATTACTTTCAGCACTAGCATCAGTCCCATACAAAGCAGCCTTCCCTCATTTTGTGCTTTTTTTCCACAGTAACATGCCCACACTACACAATACACAATTTATAGCTGCTAAGCTAATCACCATGCAATTTGGAGGTAAGAATTCAACTCGTTAAAAAAACCTACCAGGTGTATCCTGTTAAAATATCTTTTATTTTTCAGTTCATGCCTCAGGACATATGGCAAAACTCAAAAAAAAAAAAAAGCAAAACAACTTGCTTACAGGTCATTACTACAATAAAAATTACACACAGCTAGTAACAATTGCGTTGGTATAACAAGAGCCTTGATGCAAACATTTAGAAAATACAGTGTGCACAACTGCCAGCGTTGCAAATTAGAGTCCTGAAGCTGTAGAAAATGCAAGGTTTCATCAGTGTCAACCTTGCAACACATATCAGACAACACAGGGGGTGTCTGTACAACTTAAACTCCACTCTCTGAAGCGGGCAAATGAAGGCTTTGGTGAACAGCACTCTTTCTCAGTGGTAACGCAGCAAAAGAAGAGAATTGTCAGCATACAATTATTCTGTGTGGAGCACAAACTGAGCTCGCATACAGCATTAGCTACTTTGAGAAGCGTCCCGTTTCACCAGAGTACGACACTGTGGGTGTGGTAAAGTAAAACCATTCTGGCTACCTATGCATCAAGTATAACCATATTTGGTATACAAACATGCACACAACCATGCTGGTATCAAAAACAAAAGTTGTCTAAAGAATTCTCGCAAATTCAGATCTTTTAGTGCAATAAATGACAGATTATGTATAAGGGTTTTGATAGACTCCTTTTTATATTTAACAGATGCCCTGTGTAGATAGAATGGCAGCTGCTGCAGAAAAAAACTAAAACCCACAAATGACTATTGCTGATCTATAGAACTTCTCAAGGTATTTCCCACATAACTTAATCAACGACTTCTTCGTGGTTGTCTCAGTCTTAATTTACTGTTGGCATCTACATGCTCCTGAGCTAAGATTTTTGGCATTACTGCAAGCTCAGCAGATTTACAAGGTCCCATGAGTAAAATAAAAAATTCAAATGCATAAAAAAAAATATTCTTTTCCACTAGCCATTTGTCCCCGTAAAAAAGCAATACTGAGCTGCCTAGCAGCAGTGCCCGGTCACAAGCTTGGGTGAAGCACCGTGATGTGCAGCTGCTGCTGGCATTCAAGGTTAAAAGGCAAGGCAGTATAGTCAAGCTGGCTGCACAAAGCAATGTTGCGTCATGAAAATCGTCTTATTAAAAGTGTCTGCTCAAAAATAACGATAACAAAATAAACAACACAAATAAATAAAGCTGTGAGGCACATAGGTATCTTGAAGGCCTGCACAAGGCAATTCGCAAAAGAAAGTTGCTTTGTGAGCAGCAAATAAACAAAGCAAACTTCGTGGCTTAGGTATAAAAACATGACACAATCAGGTGAGAAAGCAAGTGATGAGTCAGTGCAATCCTGAATACGACTCTTCTCTGCCAGTGAAATGAGCACAGTGAGTAAAATATGCAATGCTCAAGACAGAACACTTCCAGAAATAACACCTGACCTACGTTGCATCAGCCACCAACCTCGATTAAAGCTGACAACCTTTTGCTCAACAGTACTAAAACGTTATTTGCTTCCTTAGACACAGAATCAAGAAAAGAAAAATAACGACAACACATTATGAGTACAAAAAAAAATGAATGCCTAAGGAATCTCTGTCAGCACAATGGATGAAGTCAGTGTGAAGTCAATGTGAGGCTCTCAGTTACGACACACAATTCCAGCTCAAGTAAATGTGTTCTTTTATGAAGCTTCCTGATGCCTTGGTCGTGCAGACCTGTCTCGATGCATGCAACATTCTTACACAAACTCCAAATACAGAGAAATTTCCTTCAATCAGACACAGTGGTGCCCTTCCCGCATGTAGACGAAACATAGCTGCTGCTATGTACAGTCTTCTCAACAACAACAAGTGCCACAACAAAGGAGACGATGCATCACAGCAGTGCAACAGAAAAACACATGCCATAATTACTTGACTCCAATGTGCATCTGTACTTTAAATGATATATTAAACAATGTTTGCAAATGGCTCTCTTAGTGGCCTGATCAGAGCGATGTGAGGTGATTGACGATTGTGCAAATGCTGAAGACTGCCCAGTCCTTGTTACTCCCTCCCATGGCCATGCGTCTGCCTTACCTAATAAAGGACTTTCAACTCAACTCACTTCAACCAAGCCTGTGTTGGTACCCCTGCTGCACTGTTCCCATTAACAGGCCTGGCACTTGATTTTATGAAGTCACTCTGAGCAGAAAGGCAGCAATGTCAATGAAGGCTCACTCATCATAGAATGCGCTTGCTACAAGAACATGGGGTTGTCAAGATATCATGCTAATAAAATTGCACAGCAGATGTTAAACATAGCTGTCATTACCTGCACACCTTGCCATGGAGATTGGTGGCAACATTACTGCTCCATGTGCTTTTGGTGTGCAAGAAAGCCATATCCTTTGCTTACTGAGCAGTATTTCACAAGCAAATAATCCCTCAATCCACGCCTGGTTTATTGGGGAACAAGCTAGATGCCGAGGATGGCAAGATTTTGCCACATTCAACACCAAAAAGACTCAGAAAAGCATTTAAATCCAGAGTAACTGCACGAGTAATACAGTCAAACCAAACTATATCGAACCCATTTACATCGAATTACCTCGTATATCGATCAATTTATGAATGCCATAATGTTACAGTATGGATATATTGAACAAAAACAGCAGCTGTGCTCGATATATCGAACTTCAAGCAGCGCAAAACCGCCCCAGAAGTTGGCTTTCCCATGTGGCGGCCAGGTGAGCTTTCGTGCTCAACAGACCAGACTCCAAAGGCGGCTCAGGTTGGCAGCAACGTTGTAAAAAGCATCACGGCATTACCGGCAGTGCTGTCACCGGTGAAAGCCGCGCGGTGGACGCCGGCAGCGTGCACAAGTGGACCGAAGAAAACTAGAGCGACATTACGACAAGGTACCGTCCCCGTGATATATTTAACGCCAATGAGACTGCTTTGTTCTGGCAAATGCTTCCAAACAAAATGCCGAGACGACGACCTAGTAAGCCAAGGCTTACTCGTAAAGGCTTACTCGTAGATTGCTCTGCTTACCACTGAAATGTCATCGTCAGCAACATCGAGCTTCATTTCCTTCTGTGGAACACAACATTGGTGCTGCAGCCTTTAGACCAATGTGTAATTCGTGCACTGAAGGCAGACTACAGAAAACACGTTGCGCAACGGCTATTGCTAAACCTTCGCACTGGCTGAGAGTTGAAAAGTGACCTCATGGCACAATAATAATGTTGAATGGCATGAAAAAAGAAAATTCTGAATTGCTTCCCTCTTTGTGGACTCGGCATTTCCGGTGAGGCTGGTGCGAGCTGATCTGAAAATTGCAATGAACCCCTCGATAGCGAGGAACCGCTCGAGGAAATTGATTTGAAAAACCAGCTGTCTGAGTTCCAGAGTGCCACTTGTGATGGGACTGCAGCAACAGACTTCGACTCCACCGACAACCATGTTGAGACGACCGGAGAGCTCGCTGACGAAGACATTGTTACTGATCTGGCTAGGGATCTCACTGGCGACACTAACTGCGAGGGCCCGAGTTCCGATCCACCATCGTGTTCCAATGCACTTCATGCGCTCAGCGTTGTTCACAACCCCTGTGCGTCCGTAAAGGCTGTGGGCTCAGCTGTCCTCAGTCACTTGACAACGTTGAAAAGTGCATGCTTAATAATGCTTTCAAAGTGAAAAAGCAGAAGATTGGTGGCTACTTCTTGCACCAATACTCCCGCAGTACCTGTATTTAGCAAATGAACACTTTTTAACGGGGTGTGGTTTGTGCATTGTCACATTTTTCAAACACTCTATACTGAATTAGACAATATATCTAACTAATTCCTGTTTTTTTGCGAGTTCGATACATGCGGGTTTGACTGTATGCCACTAGGCCGTCTATCAACACGTATGGCTGCTTCACACAAAGATTTTGCGCTTTTCTTGCACTTTATCCTTTCCCTGTTTGGAAAAATATAACAGCCCACGTTAAAGAGCCTGGACACACATCTGAGCCGAGTAACTATGGCAAGCTTCACAACTCTCAGCCTTCAAAGGAAAGAAACTAAGGCACAGTTGATATGGGAGCGAAAGTGGCGATGAGGTTCAGGCGATCACCTTGCTCATCTGACACAACCACCACAGCAGCGCCACCGCAAACGGAGGAACAGCGGCACACCAGTCATCGATCGCCACCCTCAAATCACCACTGAGTCGTCGGCAAGGCCTACCTGCCAGCCCGACGGGAGAGGGTCGTGGCGAACACTGAGCACCACTTCATAGGACGGGTCCAGCAAGGCCATCACTGCTTCCTGATGCGTGCACTTTGTCACGTCCATGCCGTTCACCTGTGCAAGCAAGACGGCATGTCACCGACAGAGTAGTCCTCACATAACCCTATCAACCCTGCAGTTATAGCACTAAACGTTAATATTACACTGGGATCTGGCATAGAGGTGCTCGTTACTACATACACGACGGAAGCCAACAGTCATCGAAACCAAGGAGCATGGATCCTCTAATTTGTGGTTTTTGTCAATTTAATATTAATAATAAAAGCAGAAGAAAAGACAACCACATGCAGACGGTGGTATCCAAACTCATGACCTCCGTATTTCACATCTGGTGCTCTACCAACTGAACTAACTGCGGCAACGGCTATCCAGTCTTCTGTTGACTGTTGGCTCCCGTCACGTATGTCTTTAAGGAATGGTAACACATAGGCTCTCGGAGTAATTTTTTACAAAGCAATGAGAGCGCTGTAATAGCGGCGCATCCGGGCGCACGGAGCGCGCTGTCACGTGGTATTTTTAAAACTTCGCGAGCCTTCGTTTTTCCCGAATAAAAACGGCCACGCTAAGTCTATCTCGATGGAAGTGCCTGCGTTGGACAATATTTGTGGAGCTCCACAACATTCTTATTGACGCCTGAACGTTTCAAGCTATATTTAAAAAGTTAAATTATTCATCTCGACTAATTATTCAAATAGGAGGAGCAAAAAAATGGCACTGTAACTTTAGATAAACCCTAACAACATCCACGCGATTTCAGTTCTGAAGAACGCTCAGTATAGTTTTTCTATAAATCTTGGTCCAAGTTAGCTGGGACACCCTGTATATATATATATATATATATATATATATATATATATATATATATATATATATATATATATATATATATATATATATATATATATATATATATATAAATGTCTTCGGGTAGCACCTCCCATATCAACGAATTCATATATTTGGGTTTTAACATTGATATGTAATCACTGTAGCCTACAACAATCCCTATGACGAAAGTGACCAGTTGCAAGCAGCAACTCAAACCAACGTATTCACTACTCAACTCACCTTCAGTAAACGGTCACCTACTCGGAGCCGAGCGCACTTTGAGGCTGCCCCGTCTGGTACAATCTGTAGCACAAGCAAAGAAGCAACAAAATGCACACATGACAAGTTTTTCAAGACAAAAATGAGCAGCTGGAAATGTTTCCGGCAGTGCAACTAAAGAATATTTTGGCTTACATGAGAGGTGTGAAGGGATACGCCATAAGCATGCCTGAGGGCAGCAAGAACGCTCCTCACCTTAGAAACGAAGATACCCGGCTCATCAGCACCAAATGGATGGCAAGGGTGGTCCGTGCCACCAATTATGCTCAAGCCCAAGGGGCCACCAGCTTTCACAAGTGTGACATCCTGCAGAAAGAAAGCGATGGCCACGGGAGCATGAGATCAGTGCAATGCAAACTCAGAAAAAAAATGCACTACAATTAAAGCTGGACGCAATCAGACTCCATGTAGGCAATTCCTTGATGTTACGAAGTTTCTCAATTTCCCAAGTCTACTGCATATCGCAGAGGAAATTTCTTACTGTTAAAAAAATAAATCAGATCAGCAATAAAAGGACATGAACCTATACAAATAGGAACTGATGATGAGCACTGCACCAGAACAAGGGGCCTCACCTCTTCAGAGCCAGGTGTTAGCGAGAGGATGTTGTTGGTGACCCTTGTGGTGGTCGTCTCAGTGAGGGTCGTTCGTGTGATCACCTCGGTGGTACGTCCCAAGGTCTTTGGTGCCGGGGGAAACTCAGCGGCCAGAGGCGCGTAGGGATCTGGTTGCTGAATTGTCACGGTCACCAGGGGTCCCTTCAACCGCTGGGACGACGGTGAAGAAGATGGGTTCGAAGTGGCCGCTTGCACACCGCCTGCCGCCGGTGGGAAGCCATTTCCAATGGCCTGGAAAGATACACCACATTGGTCACGGTGGTGGGTACACACACGTCTAGCAACTCCAAATGCCAGTGCACCACCTCAGCAACTCATGTGCCTGAAAGCGATGAAAGCAATGAGCTGGCGACCCACTCCTCAAGCCAGCCTGCGGCATTAGGAGTTATCCACCTGCCTTACTGCCTTAGCCACTGGAGTTACCTCCTATAAACCTCGACCGAAAATGTCTCGGATTAGAATTCAAAGGAAGTCACACATGACCAGCCTACTGTGCATAGGTCATCTGTAGCCATACTGCTTGTCAGAAGCGCAAAATAATTGAGATCCTCGACAGTAGATGACCATGTTGAAGGCACTAAGCAGCAGAGCCTAAGCAGTAAGCACTAAGCAGTAGCTACATGTGTGATCGTGTGAAGGGAACTGCAGCAATCAATGCTCCGCCTTTTGGGAGACAAAAGATATGCCAATGAGCTTCATAATGCTATAATGTTCCTTACGGAGGAGCTGTGGTAGTAATGCATATGGGCATATGATATACAGTAGAATCTCGATGATACGATCACAAACCAGAATTATTTTGGGATGATAAAAATCTGTGAAACTCAATGGCCATAGTGCACTGTGTACTATGTGCTGTATTTTAGATGTTCCAAAAACTCTCCTGTGTCACTACGGATGACAAAAATGCGCAAGCCGTGACCGCATCCTCCAGCAAGCACTACAGCGCACTACAGAGCGTTTCCTTACCAGTGTATACATAATTTCCAGTGCAAGTGCTTCCGCCATTCTCAGGCAAACCGAAGTGTAAAAAAAAAAAAACCTAAATCAGGAGATTTACTTTGAAACCTGTACTGCAGCCTCAACGGTGGCCTGCTTCCTGCAGTGCGGCAACGGCACAGCCAGTATCGATGTTGGCAGGCAACCGCAGCGGCCAAGTCGCGTCGCTAAACTAATCTCGAAAAGCTCTTGCCCTATGGAACAGTTAAGCTGAAAGAGAAAGTCTAAAAACTTAACAGAAAGCTGACGGGCCAGCGCCCTCACCAACCACGCTGCAATAGCTCTTCCGCTCCATCCTACTATGGGATTACTCATTTTAAAAGCACATGGCACTGAGTATCAGATTTAGGCGTGCCCCTGGGTAGCACAGGTTCCTTATATACATCAAAGTGATTGACAGAGCATGCTGTAGTGGCAATGACGAAATGCAACACAGTGCAACACAAACAAAAAATTTGATGGGACAATTACCACTGTGTGAAGCGAGATTCAGTGACAGCTGTTAAGACAATTGTATTTCACAATATGTTGAGGTGGAGAATACGAACCCTTTAGACGGTTCCCACTGAAGCCACCCTCTGGTTACGCATTCATACGCACTCGCTATATCCTCCTCCTTCAACAGCAACCACCTTCCGGTTACGCCTTCCTACGCTCTCATCATACCCTCCTCCTTCCACGGTAATCCTCCTCTTCTTTCCAGGATAACTACAATCCTGGTGGATCCTACCAGGATCCTACCAACTACCCACCGGTTGTGCCTTCTTCCGCTCTCGCCATACCCTCCACCTTCCAAGTTAACCATCCTCAGGATGGGAAATCCTCCGCTCTAATGATACCTTCCTCCTTCCACGGCAACAACCTTCCGGATGGTTCTGGTGGTAACCAACCACCTGTTACGCATTCTTTTGTTTACGTCATACCGTCCCCCTTCCATGATAACCACCCTCCGAGTGGTTCTCATGGCAATGCACTCACCGGTTATACTGATGACTGCGACATCATACTACTACTACTACTACTACTACTACTACTACTACCACCTTAACAGCCGGAATACAGGTCAGACCAGAATATAGGTCGACCCCCCCACTAACTAATACTAAAAATTTAAAAAAAAATCTTTTTCAATGGCAAAAGTATCGTGACACACCCTTACCTTGAAACAAATGCGACTCAACCGGTTGCACAATGGTGACAGTATTGATTTTCATTTAGATGCTCCTCGTATGTACACCCGGCCAATTTTTTAACACCATCGCGCGACCATCGACCCGCGTGCTGGTCAGCACCTTATTAACGGCGCTGAGCAGCGAAACAAACGAGATATGCACATGTGTACACATGCGCTTACTCTCGCTTCTTTCGCCACTCTGTGCCGTGATAAAGTGCTGACAAACATGCGAGGCGATGGCCGCGCGATAGTGTTAAAAAATTGACCGGGTGCACAGTACAGAGAAGGGCACGAAGTGCGCAAGCACTACTCCCGAGTCATCAGAGCCGTTTGAACTCGAGTCGGATGACGATTGCTTCTCATTGCACACGTCCCATAGAGCATCATCCTCTGTGCCGTCTAGTGTGCTGCTTATGCTGCATTTTCTAAAAGACTTGCACACCATCTCTGCGGGGAAAGATTTCCACGCCGACGACACCCAGCCAAAAACCAAAATAGCTTTGTGACAACTGAAACGTGAAAAGGCGGTGCCACAACGTTCCCACACCGCGCTGCTGCTGATGGCGATGGAGGCTGTTGACTTCAGCCGCCCATTGTTGCAAGACTTCCGTAGTTTTTCCGCCAATGACCGGTATATAAGACGAGGGTAGATTTTTTGCCATGGTTTTTTGAGAAAAAGTTCTACCTATAGTATTCTGGTCTTGACGGTACTACTGCTACTACTACAATGCGAAACCCAGGAACGGGTACCTTACAACTGTCACATTAAAACAGCTCACATACAGAAGCTGACAAACAAACACTATGTCACCTTGTCTGTATGAGTCTTTTTTCTGTATTGCGCTGAATTTCTTTGTCATGGATCATCAAATAGCCGACACCCTTTACCCTAGTAGTGGTAAGCTGGGACTCACATGGGTGCCGTGAGGCATGACACGAGCAGGGCGAAATGATGACAGTGATGTGCCAAGGTCTCCACTGTTGGCATAGATGGGCTCCGAGGGGTGTGCTGCAGGCAGTGGAGGATCTCGCTGGGCACTGGGGAATGAGTACGGCTGGTGCGGGAGTCCAGGGTGTGACGTCGGCTGCCCACTGCCTGCCAAGGTGGTCGTGTCATTGCGCAACCCCGGGAGCTTGGTGTAGATTGAATACGTGGTCTGCACAGGGTGGAACAAATGCTTCACTGGAGAGATGCTCGCCTATGTGGTGTTCCGATTTCTTGCCGTCACAAACAGGAGACAAAACAACAAGCGCCCTAAATGCATACCTGCCTCTTCCTCTGACCTGAAAGGCACCCTCGTCCAAAAGGTGGTGTTACAGTGAAACTCCGCAACAACAAAATTTCCACAGAGAATGGAGTATTTCTGATTCCTCATCAACGAACCACACAAGACAATGCAATTATCCCCCCCACTCTGAACAATTTTCAGAGTGAGGTCCCACTTAAACGAATTTGTTTCAAGTACACAGCTGATATTTTTTTTTTCTCCACATCCACATTTTGCATCCACATATGCCCATACCTTGTTAGGTTTCATCAAAAACAGCCTCGAAATCAGTTTGCACTTTCAGTAACACAGCTCACACTCTCTGTGGAACCGGAATAATGTGCAGACATGTGCACATGAAGATGTGATGCACTGCGATGGTTTTGCCGACAGCTCGGACTCTGCGCTTGCGAACCATGGCCATTGGTGAAAGACAGCTTTCAGCCTTTTAGCTCGCTTCGTTGAAGAAGGCATAACGGAAATTAGTTCTGCATTCATTTCAGTAAGAAGTTATCGTGTTAAACATTGCTAAAATGTTAAACATTTTATGCATGGTAAGCAGTGGCTAATTCCAGAGCACTTTCTCTGAAGCTTCTTTGTGGAGCACGTTAGGCCTAGCGACACAGAGCAAAAGATGCGAAACGATCCGCTGTTGGCCGCCGTGCTGGCGGGCGGCCCGGCATTTCAAGCCTGATGTAGGCTAGGATGCAATCTAGTTTCGCATTCAAGGTACAGGCAAGCACACTGATAACGTTTTATTCTTTTTTTTCCTTTCTGGTCAACCTGGACACTGACCTAGTACAGGCATTGCTCAGTAAATGGCGGTGTGATAATGGTTATAGGCGCAGTTTTAACTGAACAACACTCCACCAGTATGTTTGGATTGCAAAACATCTTCAAAAAATCAGAGCAACCGCATTTCTGGTAGTCGTCTCAAGCATCAATTTCGAGGTGCACATGACCCCAATCTTAAGCGCAGTGACACAGTGAAGCACCTAGTCCACCCTGATATGCCTTTCAGCAGCATGGTCTTAGTATAGAGTCTAACAGGATGAAAGCTGGGGTGCTTCTGTAACACATGTGGAAAAAAAAATATGCATTTTGACAGCAAATGTAGCGGGTGCACTTAGTGAGACAGACAGAATTGAGACAGTTACTACGCTTTTCCTTTCACCTCAACTAATCTTCGTTTTCACGCATGCAAGTGCGCACACGCACAAACAAGGAGCAGTTACTACTTACTTTTGTGTTTGCAGGTTGCTTGTCTCCTGCAACTGTCTCATCGGCACCACCGGCGGCACCCACATTGCCAATGGGTCCCGGCCTCTTGTATCCGCCCAGATACGAGGGCCGGTTGGCCATGTATGACGAAGAGGAGTACAGGCTCCCACCATACGGTCTGCTTGTGGTCGTCGCGGATGTCCCCAGAGTCGTGGCAGTGGGCAGTGACGGCTGCGGTCGGTTGGGGTCCCTGAGCACCAGCTCTTCTCTTTGCACAACGAGCCGCACAAAACGCTCTAGCCCCGTGAGCATGGCCACAGCCTGGTCATGCCGCACCCCGTCCATGTCAATGCCGTTGATGGACAGAACGCGGTCACCAACACGCAGCTTGCCATCACGAGCTGCAGCTCCTCCTTCTGCTATGCGCGAGATGAAGATGCCCTGCAAGTGGGTAGAACTCAGCTGCAGGCAGGGTCACAATGCATGCCATGTGTGACAGTTGTGATGCGCACACACCTTCCAACAAAGTTTCTTTTTGTCTTCACTTGTCTCATGATAACGCGGCAAAAGGGAACTAAAAGTAACTGATGGTATGCCAGATTTCTTGCCATGCTGATTTTACTTTCTAATAATTTTTTACTTACCAATTTTCTTTCCATTTGGCTGAACACACAAAACGATGCAGTAAAATGGCAAAGTACTGAGCAGACAAAAGTAGGAAACTGAGGGACTCGTTATGATATACTTATGGAGAAAGCCAACAGTCAACAAAACTAAGGAAAGCATAGGGGAATGTGTTCTTTTTTTTATATAATTTGCAATGTTTATCAATGGGAAATTGATTAGTGTAATTACTTTACAATGATGATGACTCTATGGCTGAAAGATAACCGACTAGAAAGAAGAGAAAAAGAATTGATGACTGATAAAACTGACAAATGGCATGCGGCATTGTTGTATGTCAGCAGGCTCTTTTGCACAAACTGCAAATACAGTAACACCGGATTAATACATACCCGCTTACCAAGTAGTTACAGTTAAAACTTAGTTGTGAGAATTCTCTGGCTTAGCCAACGAAATGCCTATTGGTTAAAACGTACTTTCTGCCACAGTTCGGCTGACGCTGTGCCGTGATGCAAAATGCAAAACCCATTACAATAAAACCTCATTAATACGTACCCGCTTACCAAGTAGTTGCGGTTAAAATGTAGTTGTGTGAATTCCCCGGCGTAGCCACCATTGAAACCAATGTATTGGCTGACCGCTTAAAACGTAGTAGCCCATGAACTGCCTACCGCTTAATGCGTACTTGCCGTCGCGGTTTGGCTGGCGCCATGCTATTACGCAAAACGTTTTCCGCCTTTCCAAAGAGCATTGTCAACGTGCAAACCGCTGGCGATTCAACACTGCGGCCATTTCGGCCATGTCCCGACGAGCGCGGCGATGTCCATGTCAATGGGGAGCCCGAGAAGCGTCGGCCGCTTCTGCGTTCTTGCGCGCGAATGCATCGTCGCCAGCCCTATTGCAGTAACCATCACCGTCACCCCCCCACTCTACCCATGTCATGTGATCTCGCTACACCTCGAGGAAACCTCGCTGCGCGCGTGACGTGTTGTGGATGTGTTGCAGTTAGGCGAAGCGCGTCTTTGTTCCGTGTGCACGCGAACGGTGGGCACCATGCCGAAGCCTACGCGACCGAAGTATCGCGTGCTAACAGTTAAGGAGAAGTTGGACATTATTCGTTCAATTGAAAACGGAACTACGAAAAGTGCACAAGCGCGTGCGTGGGACTTGCCGTTAACAACGGTCTGCGGCATTTGGAATGCTCGGGAGAAGTTGAAAAGCAGGGCCCTATCGAATATGAAGAGGTGCCGCTTGAGGGGATCAGCTTTTCCGGAAGTGGAAGAAGCTTTAGTGCTGTGGTTGAAAAAAGCAAGGTCAGAAAACCTGCCTGTCACCGGACCTCTCCTCGCTGAAAAAGCGGAAGTGTTTGCGGCCCAGCTCAACTGCAAAGACTTTTCGTGCAGTAACGGTTGGTTGGCTCGTTTTAAAGCACGCTACAGCATAAGTTCGAGGGTGGTCTGCGGAGAGGCAGCACACGCGGACAAAGAGGGTGCCGAAGAATGGCAGAATGGGTTACTTCAACAAGAGCTGACCAGCTACGCCGCAGAAGACGTTTTCAACTTGGACGAGTCGGCGCTTTTTTACCGACTTCTGCCCAACAGGACGCTGGCGTTCAAGGGGGAACACTGCACCGGTGGCAAGCTTTCAAAAGAAAGAGTATCAGTTGCTTTTGCGGTCAACATGACCGGGAGCCAGAAGCTGCCACTCCTCGTCATTGGAAGATACACCAATCCAAGGTGCTTCAAAGGCGGTCGATTGCCCTCGGGCGTTATTTACAGGAGCAACCAGAAAGCCTGGATGACTGCCAAGCTTTTTGAAGAGTACATCCGGCTTTTGGATCGGCGTTTCATGGCAGAAAAAAGAAAAATCCTGCTCGTGCTTGACAACGCGTCCTGCCATTCGGAGTTAACAAACTTGGGCGCAATCAAGCTTTTCTTCTTGCCACCCAACACCACGGCACTTGCGCAGCCTCTCGACCAAGGCATCATTCGTTCGGCCAAACACCACTACAGGAAGAACCTCCTACGCAGAATGCTCCTGGCGATGGAAAGCGGGAAGACGTACTTAATTGATCTGCTAGGTGCGGTGCACCTCCTAGCGTTCTCGTGGCAGCAGGTTGATCCTGTAACAATACAGAACTGCTTCACGCGCGCAAAATTCATAGTAAGCGCAAGCGATTCCGAAGTCTGCGATCCCGCCGATGACTGCGACACCCTACTAACGGAGTTGTTGGAACGACAGGGTGGTGCGGAGGCTGTGAACTTCGAAATGTTCTGTGAGGTCGACAGCGACGTTGCAACCACTCCAGGCTGGTCGGACAGCGAGATTGTCGCCGCAGTTGCACCACCCCAAGGTGGTGAGGAAGACGCTGAGAATGAGGACAGCGGCAACGAATTGCCAACCGAAGATTTTAGCCCCACTGTAGCGGAAGCTTCGCAAGCATTGGCGGTAATGAGGGCGTTCGCTGAGAAGAGGGGCCTCATGGAAAAGCTTGCCCCCAGTCTCTCCAATTTTGAGACTGCTGTTGTCGCCGCACGGCCGCCACGGCGGCAACTGAAGATGACCGATTTCTGGTCGGCGGCACAAGAATAAAGTGCACGTACGTACGTGTATTTGTTGGATATTTACTGTGCCTGATTTTCTTCTCTTCTGGGGCGTGAATAATGGCAAAATTTTTATTAGTTGGTTAAGGTGTACTACCGGATAGTGCGTACTATTCCCGCGTTCCCGCCAACTACGTATTAACGGGGTTTTACTGTATCAACATGTGGACTGCCGGCGATAAAACACTACGCCCATTTCAGCTATGTTCCGATGAGTGCGTCGATGTATGTGTCAACAGGGAGCCCAGGAAGAGTCGCCCACTTCTGTGTTTGTGCAGAAACACACTGCCGAGTACTACAGTATAATCTCGTTACTACGAACCTCACATTAACGAATTTTTCATATTTACGAACTTTTTCAAAATCCCCGCCAAAATATCTATATTTTTAATGTAAAAATATTTCACTACTACGAATTTCAAAATACCGAACATTTCAGAATAACGAGCATAATTTATTTGCCCACCTATTATAAATGCACCTCATTATTACGAACTTACCCCGGAGAAGTGAGCCGACTCCCCGAGAGGCACACGCATGGGCACACGCTAACTCTGCTAATCGCCAAGGGCAGGCATCTGATGCAATCCAGTCCAATCCGAAGCCGCCTCGCAACCGGAAGTTGGCTCGTCTCTCCTCCTCCGTTTTTTTTCCCCACGGTGTGCCACGGCCGGTCTCGACGCGTGCGCTCTCTCCTCTCTCCTTAAGAGAGAGCGAGAGAGCGCGCGCGTCGAGACCGGCCGTGGGTGTGCATGTGACTAGACTACCTCCGCGCTTTTCTTTTTTTGTGTGCGGCCGCCGCGAACGCGAGGCCTAGTCGTTTCTCGCCGCTGCGTGTTGACTGTGCTGACGATGAATTCTGCGGGCGCCAGCGTCAAGATGAAGCGACGGCAGTTCACGCTTAATGAAACACATCGTTTCGGAAGCGCCTAGTGCAGCGCTGTTAAACCTTCGGCTCGGACTCCTGACAGCCATAAATGTCCGCCAGGCTGCCGAAATGGTAACTGGGGTGTGGTGGAACGTAAAGGCCTCGACCATCAACAACTGCTGGAGGAAAGCTGGCCTGGTGAAATCGCCGCTTCACACAGAAGACTGCGATGACGCTGATAGCACGGATGACGACGGCGCAAAAGAGGTGCGGACTGAAGTCACTGCGAAACTCTCTGTAGACTCTTCTGTAACTTTTGCCGACTACGCCGAGTCGGAAAATGCTGCCCCCGACTGTAGAAGACATCGTGAGCAGCGTTTGCGAGTATGGAGAGCGCGGCGAAGAAAATGAACTGGACGACGATGCCGACTCGCCGCCTGCAGACCAAGCGGCCGAACCTGTGTCTAGTGCGGAGGTTCTTGCATCCATAGGCAAACTTTGCACATTCATCGGACGTTGTAGCGATGTGCCTGATTCTGTGCTCCAAAAAGTTGACGTTGAAGAGTTCGTCCTGGGGCGCCTGTGTCGCACCCGCCAGAATCACGGATTTCTTCAAATAAACGAGCGCTGAACCTCTCGTTTGCGTTCCTGTTTGAAAATTACATAGCTTGTCATGTGCCCTTCCTGAAGGTACAGTATTTTCATTGTCCAGTAATACTACTACCTTTTTTCGCGAGTCTTTCGTTATTACGATATTTCAAAATAACGAACGATTATTCGCGACCCCGCGAAGTTCGTTGTATCGAGATTTCACTGTAATACTGTTGCCAGCCCCATCAGAGCAACCATCACTGTCACCCCACCCAGCCCGTGTGACCTCGCACTGCGCATGTAATTGCGGTGCGGTGCTGCAGCCTTGTGTTCGGCGGTGCAAAGCACAACGAAGTTGGGCCTCACGAACAAGCCTGCTCCCGGTCTCGCTGATTTCGAGACTGCTGTTGTCACTGCACGACCGCCAAGGCGGCAATGGAAAATGACAGAGTTCTGGTCGGCAGGACGTGACTAAAATGCACTCACATGCATCCATGGGAAATTTATTGTGCCTCAATTTTTCTGCAGTCTCAGAGGGTGAAGAATGGCAAATTTGTAGTAGTTAAGGTGTATTACCGTACAGTGCATACATTTCCTGCATCCCCGCCAACTGTGCATTAACGGGGTTTTACTGTACTAACGCAAGGCGATTCCTCGATTAAAGCCAATATTGTAATCACATCGCATGGCCAAAATGAGAAAAATGACGGACAATTCAGCATGGTTAGGCCAAATGTGAATTAGGTGAGCTAACACATCGGTTTTCACTTCCGTTTCAGTTTCAGTTTGAGTCTCCGTTTTCAAGGTTCTCTACATTACTTTCATAGATCGCTGGGAGTCCACACAACACTCCTGGAGCAGTGGAGCAGCGGGTAAGTGATACGCCACTGCCCTGCGATAGCAGGTGCTGCCATGGATGGGCTTGAGAGACCCAGATTGGTCTTCCCGAGCAACCTCTGACAACAAATCATTACCTGAACTGCCAGTTGCCATGCTGGGCAGTTTGCTCACTATCCGACATAACAAGGTTGTGATGACAGCACAAGGTCCTCTGACTTAGGTGGCCCACCTAGGTTGTTTCAAGGTCAAGCAGGCTTCAGACAAAGTTTGCCAAAATCGCTTGCGGACTCAAGTGCTAACGCATTTTGCATAGTTGGCCATAAAGCCTGCTGGCACGTTGCCCACTGTGGCAGGTGGGCCACCTACCAGAGGCTCTAGACAGACAACGGAAAAAGTGGTGAGTGTGGGCTTAAGTGCTAACACACTAAAAAAAAGTAACAAAGGCAGAGAACACTCACCTGGCTGCCGTCCTTGTATGGTGTGCCTCCTTTGCCCCCAGCTATGCTAAACCCTAAGCCGTTGTGGTCCCTTATCAGTGTCGTATAGATGATCTGGAGAAAAGCACACAGTATGCACAACACTGAAATGATTTTGAAAAAATACTTGCGACTGCAGAGAGAGATGCAACACTGCAGGGTTCAAATGTACGGACATGAAATTACCATAATAAGACAACTCTCAGCATCAAAGAACAGAAAGATCTTCACGGCCAAGTAAGAAGCACAAAAAAACAGTCATAATAAGACACATCAGACTAGACCTGTCCCAATCATCTAGGGCCAAATTTCTTAACTGCTCCATATGTCAAAGCAAGCAGCAAAGGGCATTCATTCATAGTCGATAACAAGCAAGTCATGCTTTTAACAGCTCTTTCATCAGCATGCGACAATGTCATCCACACAATGAATACCTCTCGCTTGGTCTCGAAGTCTGGCTCGGGTGTGCGTGGCTCAGGTGTGGTGGGGAGCGACCGTTGGTCACCATCTCCAGGGTGCAGTGGGGCCAGCAGGCTCTGGGCTCCTCCAGTGGCGGGTGGTCGTGCCCTCTGCTGGGGCACTGATGATGCAGCAACTGACAGGGGAAGAGGCTCTTCCTCCTCCGGGGGACGCAGGGGCTCGGAACGAGTCTGCTGCAGCGGTGCCTTGGGTGGTGCAGCAGCCACAGTCACTGGCTCCCTCTGATAGGCACAAGTGAGAGGCACAACCTGTGGTCAGTTCTTCTCTCTCTGTACTATTGGTGCCACAAACTAGAGCAGGAGCTGTGCAATTATTTTTTATTTTTCAGAAGTTCGCCAATACACCCATTTTTGCACTTTTCTACGAGTCTTTAATACCCCTGTCAAACTAGCAAATTTAGCCTGTTACACTAGCAAATTTAATGTCATTCGAATCGAATGACATTAGCACCTAATGTCATTAAGCGACTGCTACACGGGAACATGTAATGTCATTAGGTTCGAATGACATTCGCCATCGAATGAGTTAGGGGAACTCATTCGCATTCGATCTCGAACCGAATGCGTACTCTGGACACCAGATACACAGCAGGAACAAGCGACGCGAAAAAATAATGTGCACACTGCTAAGCTTAGAAAGTGCATTTATTTAGTTTTGATAAAAAAAGTTAGTTTGTGTGAATCTCTTCACACTAGAGGCTGTTGTGGATAGCTGTTACTCTCGGTCTCAGCAGCCTACCGCAGCGGCCGAGCGTGAAGCAGCGTCTTTCCCGCGACCGTTGGTCATTTTGGGATGCGTGATTCTTGGCGGTTGGCACGCAACGTTCGTTAAGCTCGAAGGTACTTAAAGACGTAACTGAGCAGTTTACCTTTTGGAAGCCATTTCCAAGACACGCGTGTGCGCGCGCCGCCATGTCAGCCATTTTGTTTGTTTACATTTATCGGATTTGTGGTTGACTTTGTAGTACTTGGCTTGGCTTTGGTGGCTAAAGTGGTGCAGAATGGCCGCAAATAATATTTTAAGCTTATAATACGGCACACAAATGTTCTCACCCGCTTTTGAAACATTGCACAACAATTTCAAACATCTTTTATGCGTACTGATGTCGTTCAGTTGGACTATTTTTTTTCGTGTAGCACCGTAAGAGACCGAATGACATTCGATGCATTGAATGCCATTAGGTTCGAATGACAATAAATTTGTTAGTGTGACAGGGGTATAAGACATCAGTCACAATGCCGTCTTCTTACCGCCAAAGACGAAGTGGGCCGCTGAGCTTCTCGTGCAATGAGCAAGGAAATCCTGTTGCCAGCTGCCTTGAGTGTATTCACTGCCTCATAATGGTCTATGTCCACTACAGACATATTATTGACCTGCAGAAGAAAAAATATCACTGACAGTCAAAGATGTCACCCTACGCACATATAGACGAAAAAAAAGAACAATCTCATAGTGTTATTGATAAGCAAAGGCCCACACCAAACCATTGGATAACGTGCAAACTTTATGATGTGTCCGATGTGTACTGTGATGCATGCAGGTCGCACAGGGGGCAAGGGTGTAAGGCACTACCAGGTCACCACGTTTCTCAATGCTTCCATCAGGACTGCGATAGCTCCTCACAAAGAGGAGGAGGAGAATGAGACCCACTCCAGTAATTCTTTTTTTTTTTTTTTTGTGAAACGAGCTTATCCTCCTTTAATACCCCGGAAGGTCTTACATAGTAAGATAATGGGCTGGCTTGTGAAAGAGCTTTTATTTTCTTTTGTTTTTTTTTTGTCTTGGATTTACCTAGACCGAGCATTCTCATAAATTTTTCAAAGACCACTTTCTACCGACTGCTGCTGCTTAAGTCGATACTGCACTGAGGAAAATATGTGCTTTGGTCATCAACAGCCAGACAATGACTACATATTAGCAGCATATTTTGCAATGTCAAAATGAGCACTCGCCTCAAACACATTGGGACAGCAGCACATCCAATACAAATAAAGACAGGTCAATATTCACCATCAAATTAGAAAGTAAACACATATACCTACTTGCCATATCTACACGACTGTAGGTCGACCTATCTTTTAAAATTTGAAAATCCGAGGTTTGAGGGTCGACTTGAAATCTAAACCAAAGGATGGCACCATAAATAAAGGCGATGCGAATGAGACATCAGGGGTGCAAATACAGTCGAACCTCGATGTAACGAACCTCAATGTAACGAAATTCGCGATGTAACGCATTTTTTTCATTTCCCAATCACTTCCCCATTGAAAACCATGTATTTTTTTTCGCGATTTAATGAAGTAATTTTGCTCCGCACTTTCGATGTAACGAAGTCCTTGCGCATCGCATGCATGTGCCAGGAGCTACCTTGACAATCGAATGAGAGCTAAAAGTTTAGCCGAGACGAAACGCAGTTTGTATTTGCCCTTTTACGCGCCAATTTTGCCGGCAGTGTGGGAATCTGCGAGAACGTACCGCCGCGCCATCTGTCGTGCGCATACAAAGCCCGCGGCATGGAAGTTTCAAGACGCGCCATGACGCCACTGGCGAGCTGTAGACTCTGAACGTGAAAGCGCAAACCGGAATTTTCTTGCAGCGTCCGTTCGTTTTTTTTTTGCGTGCGATGTCCTCGTAGAGAACAACAAAAAAAAGTCTTCAGTGTTGACAAACTCGTGGAGCTAGTGTGGTCGTACCTTTAAAACGGGTGAGCGGCGAAAAAAAAAAAAAAACGTGCCCTGGCAGAGGAGGCGAGTGGCGAAGGGGGTAGAGGGGAGGCATGGCGTGGGAGGCGCGCGCGGTGCATTCTGGGTGGGCGGCTTCGGCGCGCTCTCGGCGCGGCCCGCGCGAAATGCAGCCGGCTGCATTCCGCGCCGGGCGCCGTCAGACATGGAGGAAAAAAAACTGAGGAGGGAGCGTCCGGCGATAACCTTGAAGCCTCGTCTTAACAAGTAAAGATATAGCAAAAAAAAAAAGAGAGTGTGTCCCCCCGTGATCGCACCACGTGATAGCGTGCGGTAAAGTCTAGCCCCGCTGCGCGCGCGCATGCGCCGATTAGCGCGGCAGACTAACTGTAGATCAACTTCCTTGCTGTAGACGCCCGCGCCGCTGGTCGCGCATACGCGCGCACTAAAACATACCGGAATCAAAACATAAAGGACCGGCTCGGAGAGCGAAAAACTGAGGGATAAAACGACTTCAAAACACTCGGCTTGCGAACGCTGGCCGCGTGACGTCATGCTCCCTCCTTAGTTTTTTTTCCTCCATGCCGTCAGAGCGCGCCGGTAGCCGCCGAACACGCTGGCGATCGGGCGCCACTGTTTCGCGGACGTGACGTCGCCGTGCCGCGCGCGCACGCGCGCTCGCGCTACGTCGGAGTAGAACCGCGCCGCGAGCACAATCCCACCGCGCCGGCGTGAGCGATGCGAACATTTTTCTTTATTTTTCTCTGATGCGTCCCCGGCTGCAAATGTTCAATGCTGATGATGATGATACCAGTAGCGACATCTTGTGGCGGCTTTCAGTACTAGGCGCTGCGCTCGTTCTTTTGCTATGCGCACAGGGAGAAAAATGATGCCGTCGCGGTGTTTGCTATCACTCATTATGCTCCTGATGTAGAAAAAAACATCCGATGCCCTTGTTAGCGATACTATTACTCGATTTTCTTGCGTATTTCCTCAATAAGTGATTTACAAGTTCCCATCAACAAGCAGTGTTCCTGAACCAGTTATACTTTATTTTGACAGCTGAAACATGGGAACCTCGACGTAACGAAATTCGCGATGTAACGAAATTTTCGGCTGCAAGTAGGACTTCATTATATCGAGGTTCAACTGTACGTGGTTGCATTTTCGCTGCAGGGGTCCATCGCAACCCTCTTGGTGCTGGCCTTGAGCAGCTGCTCGTTAACGTGCAGAACCGGCACCCCTTAACCGTGCACGGTGGCCAATGGCAGCTACCCGAGAACGTTATCGCGTTCAGCTCCTAAAGCCAAAGCTTAAGCGTTCTCCAAGCATTTTTAAAAATTTCAACTGCACACTTGGTGCTCGAGGGAGTGTCGATATATGGTGGAAGGGCCGCTGTTCTAATCGCGGTGACACTGCCACTCAGAACGACAGCAGTGCCAGGTTGTCGGTAGCTGACGGAATAACTGACGCCACTCACGCGTTGTTTCTTTGACGCATTTGACAACTGCCTGCCATGTTTTACCAGTTTTTAATGTAGTGCTTCTTCAATCGTCATATGTGTTCCAAGTCCGGTAAGCGTCCGGTGCTCATTCATGGCTACATTCAAGATGCCTGTTATTCTTCATGCCGAAAGAACAAACTGCGTGCCGGGCCGCAAGTCCATCTCAGTACGGATGATACAGGTGTGGCAGCTGCAGCGAGGCAAAATTTCCAGTTGTTCCACGCGATTTTGTGCTGCGGCTGTTTGCGAAGTGCGAGAATCTGCTGAACGACGACGTGTAACGATGTGCTGTGGACTGCAGCAGTGATCACGACGACAGCGCTAATGAGGACAATGGCTCAAGTGTGGATGGGTAGTTCGGTGACTGAAGCATTTTAGTCTTGGAATGTGCTCATGGGCACACTTGCGCGCAGCAGCCGATAGCAGCTGAGGATAAGCGGCAGCGGCCTCAAGGATCTTATTTTTCTTACATGCAATATGGGGGGGTGTCGACTTACATTTCAGTCCACTTACAATCGTGTAACGATGGTAGGCAAAGCACAAAATGTTCTCTACGCTCGTGCAGCCCTCTAAAGTCATATTATCAAAGCTTCTCCTTTCAAAAGCCAACACATATGAATTCCAAAATTGTAAATTGTGGGTTTTAACATCCCAAAGCGACACGTGGACTATGAAGGATGCTGAAGAGCAGGGCTACAAATTAATTTAGACCACTGGAGGTTTTTTTTAATGTACGCTGGCATTACACAGCACATGGGCATTTTTGTATTTCGCCTCCATCAAAATATGGCCGCCATGGCTGGGATCAAACCCGCGACCTTGGGACCAGCAGTCAAATGACAAAGCCACTGCAACGAGTCATATGAATTCAGGTATTTTTTTTTTGTTTTCCAAATTCTACAAAGCTCCAGAGCCCTGATGTGCACCGCATTCAATTCTAGACTCACAGAGAGAATCTTGTCACCGACTCTTAGGCCCGCCCGTTCAGCTGGTCCTCCCTCGGTGATCTTAGAGATAAATATACCCTGAAAAGCAGGACCACATTTTCAAGTGTCATGTGTGGAACAGAAGTGGACAGGGACAAGCAGTGAGTTGTGGCACTGACCTCATCTTCCCCTTTGAACGGTGTTGAGTTCTTCCCACCAGCCACACTCAGCCCAAGGCCGGAAGCATTCCTCTCCACGTAGATTCGCATGTGCTCCTCCACTACAGCAGCAGGCGCAGCACCACCTGCAAGAACATACACACTGGATATTACGATAGGCTATAAACTACCATTCCACAAGCATATTATTCAATGCAGTCATAACCCTGCATACTACAAGCAAAATAATGCAGCAGAAGCTAATGCCCATTAAGAGTGTGGACATTATGCTTCTAAAGATGCTGACGGGGACAAACGATGGGTGTTGATGCCTACTTGCTCCTTTGTTTGTGATATGACACAGATGCATCAGCAGCTGTTTCACGTGCACTACGCTTGTTAAGAAGCTAGACACCGAAACTTGAATCACATCCAGCACCTGTTGTTCACACAGGTTAAAGCAGTAACATGCACGCGTGCGTTTCACTTGATCCACACCACTGGCATAAATTCAATTCTGACAGTACAGATTCTAATTCACACACTTATGCAGTAATCCAGCATACCCGCACCCTATGAGTTATCAGTGGTCATTCAAGAGTGCCCCCTATGTGCCATATGCTTATTCGCTAGCAGTAACAAGAATGGCTGGGAAGCTTTCCACAAAGCCCTCACCGTCCCCAAATGATGTGTTTGCTGCATCTAGTTCAGATTCAGAGTCCATCCTCTGGCGCTCCTGCGGAGGTGAGGGTGGCGGAGGTGGCAGGGGTTCCTCCTCTTCTGGCCGACGGAGAGCCTGCATCAATATGGATGCAACCTGGAAGGAAGAGGTCCAGTAAGGTCCATAAACGCACAACGATCAATCGCAAACCAAGCAGTGGGAGGCAAAGCAGATAAAGGGCAATAAAATGGCACCCTCGCGTGCGGCCCGGCAGAATAGCAGCAAGCCTAACAGCAAACGGTTTGGTAATTTCGAATTTGGGCATGCACGCAACTGTTCGTCCTGGATAGCAAACCGTAAGCATGCACTAGCGAGTGGGGTGAATGGAGCAGAATTCGTGCCCTCGCCACTCGCACCTTTCGCAACTGCATACGGTGCCTTGGCAGCGCCCGTCTTCCTAAGCCTGCCTTGTGCGCACCCAAACATGCTGGTGGTCTAGCGTAGCAGAGTATGTGAAATATGTGAGTAAAAAGAAGTTTTGTTTTTTTTAAATCCATGTAAAAAGTTGGGGGTGTGCAAATTACACGAGGGAAGCCAGTAATTGACCTCCACAAAAAACAACATGCGTTTTTGGAATCTGCACCAAAAATTGCGCAAGCATGCAAAGTTTTTATTAATTTCGGTTGGAAAACAAGGAAAATGGTTTTAAGACCAGCGCCCCCCTCGAAAACTAGAGTCGACTGCATCATGCTTGCCAGCTTTCTACTCAGTGGCCACTGAGGGCCAATATATAGCACTCGTGCACGGAATTCACCTTCTCCTGATCTTCACGAGTGCTGCCCATATGAATCCTTTTGTTCTTCAGATGGTGAGGAGTATCACGGCGATGCAGGCGGTTCTTCTGCTGTTCCGTTGGTTCCTCAGGCCCCTCATGCGTGAACGCCACATGCCGGTCACTTTCCTGGGCAAAGAAGAATAAAAAAACAAAATCATTTGCATCTTCACTCAAATGTGGCGATGCACAAGGTAGGCTACAGAAACCTAACACACAGTTCACCAGCAATGAAAAAACAGAGGACATTTTAGAAGTGTGTCACCAACAAATAACCAGCGACTTTGTCTTGCTGTGACATTTACTACAGATGAAGCAAAGGCAGTGTTTGATTGTACGAGAAGATAGAATTACAAAGGTAAACAGTCACTGAAATCAGGTGTGAATTTATGATTTCTATGTTGTAATCAGGCTGGAAGAAAGCAGAAGAGAAGACAGCATGCTACAGACCCAAATCTTATTTCCGCATTGAATTCGAGAAGCATGGCTTGTTGGGCAAGTAAGTTGGTGCATACAGTTAAACCTGGATACAATGAAGCTGAAAAAAAGTCTGGAACTTTTCGCTGCATCCAGGCGTTCATTACATGCAGTTTTTGCAAGAACACTCAAAAGGACAACTGCACTAGCATGGACGTGGCAGGGGCCTCGACCACCTCCGCCGCAGCTTGAGCAACGATGATGAGTGGGGTGGGGAGAGTAGGGGAGGTGGGGGCACTGTGGCCGAGCTAGAGGAAAGAGCACATGGTCACGCCACTGCCGGTAGACCAGCCGCTGAGGCACCTGTTTCTTCCCTCATGTTCCTTCTCTGTCCACCCGCCGCTGCTGCTCCATGCAACGGGCTCTTCGACTTGCGTCCCCGCTCCCAACATGCGAGAGCTATTGGCGCCAGTATCCTGCGAGCAACCCTGCTGCGGCAGTTGTCTTGCGTTGCTCATGCCATGTCTTTTTTGCTATGTCCTATTATTTTTCACTGCTTTTGAGCATGCACTGTTGTATTGTCATGTGGTATGACATTCCAAAAGCGAAGGCAGCGGAGATGCGCCGACAGTGATGGAGCATGCCACCTTCTGTCAACGGCAGTTGCTCCCTGCGACGTGGACTTTTCTCTAATGTCAGTTCCTGCTTCATCGTCGCCAAACTTTTCCACCAAATTTCATGACTCAGCAGAAGCCAACAGATAGTCGGCATAGTGAGTTCGTTATATCAATGTTAACCGCTGCAACACCTTTGCTACATGGAGGTCTCAAATACACGCGCTTCAAATGGAAGCGTTGGAGAACTCAGAAACCTCGCAGTATAGAGAAATTAGCTATATGGAGGTTCGCTACAGCTAGGTTTAACTGTAGTTCATAGGGTAAAAAAAAAAGCAAAAAGAATGCATGCACGACCCCCAGCATCATCCATGAATGAAATTCATTTCCATTCATCAATAAGCCTCTTATGTCCTATGTGTTTTGGAACTCTCGAGTAAGAATCCCACTTCCTAACAGTATTTTAGATCTGGTTCACCAGTTCTAATGGCTTTCCTGACAGCCCGAAAAGCCTGCCAATCTGTGTAAACTGGCAAGTTCATTGTTCTATCCCATACAACTCACTCGCTTGTCGTCCTCGTCACCCGAAGACTCTGGGCTGCCGCCCACCTGGGCCACCGTGGCTACTCCGTTCTGTGCAACCCTTGCAGCATGATGAGATTCCTCCTCGGCTACTGACACTGGCCGCCCATCGGGTTCCTGGTCGCTGCCACTGCCAGGTCGGCCACCTGGATCTCCATCTGCTCCCAGGGGTGACACACAGGGGTGCCAGCCAAGGTCACGGCCGTTAGGACACCATTAGATGCGGATCGGTTTCATCATGAATGGCTTGTCACACTCAAGAGACAGAATGAACATGCAGGACCCAAATATAAAGATGTGCTAGTCTACCATTTTACAAAAGAGAGAAAGTAAGCAAAGAATATTCCCAGTGGGTACAGAAGCACCACCAAGCGTTACACAAAAAGACTTGTCTGTGGCATATCTGGTGTCATTCCTACACTTCTGCTAGTGCACTATGCAGATACAATCTTCTGCTGCTCATTTATCTAGCTGAACAAGCTTCTACAATGCAGGCTACCAGGTGGGCATGAGGACTGTAAGTCTTTCTTTGAAGACCTTTCCAAGTTTTGCTGCGCAGTTTATATATATTTCATTAACCTTGGTTGCCAAAACCTGCTGAATGTTGCTTTTAAGCTTTAAATGCTAAAAAAAGAAAAGAGGAAAGAAAAGAAGCAAACAACAAGCAACAAAGCTGTCATTCAAGAATTTCATTCATGCAAGGAATGGATCCACTACCACTGCAAGAGCAAACAGACAGTAACGCACACACAGGAGAGAGACTGCTCAACAGCTGCTGCAAGCCACAATGGCCACAGTGGTGAAACTGCCAAAAACGAATTTTGTGACACTCAAGATCCTGTAACATGTGTAAATGGCCAAGTAGTAATTCACTTTCATTTTCTGCAGCACCAAAATGCAGCTGCTGCTCTACCACAGCCAGCGGTGCAAAAGCAAAGGTAGCCCACACTACAGCAAAAACATTCCAAACAACAAAGCACAGCACAGAAAAGCACATGGCAGGAGCAAGCAAATCACCTCGTGACTGGCAGGGCGCCGTCTCAACTGATGATGTGGACTGCATGGACCCAGTGCTGGCTCGATGTGGCCGGTACACACCCACCTCGCCATCCTGGGGACAAAGCAAAACAAGATGGGAGCTTAGCTCTAAGGTTGTGCGAATATTTGAACATTTCAAATAATGAAGTGAATGACGCAGTATTCAATTAAGGATTCGAAGTGGATAGCAATACATGGAAAACTCAAATATTTTAGAAGTATTTTGAAGTTTAAGAATGTGACAAAATATGCTGGTAATTAGGAAAAAAAAACTACCAGGAAATACAATTGGTTGCCGAATATTCGTATTCTATGAGTATAATCTCAGTAAATCGGCTTCAGCCAGAAAACATGTTTCGACTCCAAATTTCCAAGTTGCTGGAAGAAGCAGTCGATTTCCTGAGCTCTAACACCTCTTCACAATCACTGATGATGCAAGGTGGCAGCATCCAGAAACATCCTGCAACGTCTGCACTCCTTGACAAGTCACCGATGAGTGCACGTGATGCGGCAATGCCCAGATGCGAAAGCAAATGTGCCGCTGCATGAGCTGTGCTGCATTTCCAGTAAGGAAGGCCCAGAATGGAAGATGAAGACAAAGATAATTCAGAGCTACCAACATGCCCACGGCAAGAGCTGCATCAGCGTTGGCTTTGAACCCAATGATGCATCATTCTCTTCAATGAACCAAACTACATGAGAGGTGAAATGCCACTTATTAAAGACTCCACGATAAGAGTGTCAGAACTGCGAAGCGCTTTGCCACTACTTTCACTTTCAATGTTCACTTGCGCTCAAAGGCCATGGAAAAGATGGCATCTCCTAAAAGTTTGCGAGTCTGGTGACAAAGCTCGCTATAAGTAACTTCAGCGAGATCAAAAAAAATCTCCTGTTATATTCACACCTTGGTTCCGACTATAACACAAAATGCGGACTGAAACCAATGAACCGAGGAAAATACGATATTTTGACATATGCTACTGAACTTTATTGAATTTACTTTTTTTCTTTCAAATATTATAACAGCTGCAAACTGTTCGCTCCGCTTCGAAGTTATTCCAACAAAATAACTTTTCGCTTCGAGCTGGGAATTCGAAACACTAGCAATTTTGCACATTATATACAAAATGCACTTTGGCCAGGAAATTTTCTGAACTCGTATCATCGTGAAATTTGTATTTGTATCAGCCAGGTAGGTTCATGTAACAGAGATTCTACTGTATGATACTTTAGTGAGAGTAAGCTCCACACACATCTATAACATCAAATATGAAATGCCAGTTAGCAAGAATGCATAAATGGAGTCCCACTGAGGTCCACAAAAAATCCCCTGGAAGACAGTCAAGTGGTTATGGTTTATGGGGTTTAACGTCCTAAAGCGACTGAGGCTATGAGAGACGCCGTAGTGAAGGGCTCCGGAAATTTCGACCACCTGGGGTTCTTTAACGTGCACTGACATCGCACAGTACACGGGCCTCTAGAATTTCTCCTCCAAAGAAATTCCAGCCGCCGCGGCCGGGATCGAACCCGCGTCTTTCGGGTCAGCAGCCGAGCACCATAGCCACTGAGCCACCGAGGTGGCGGAAGACAGTCAAGTGTTCAGGAAAGTAAAAACAGCGCTAAATTCTACACAAAACACACAGAAAGATGGACAGGACGGGCGCTGTCCGTCTTTCTGTATGTTTTGTGTAGAATTTAGCGCTGTTTTTACTTTCCTGAACCCAATGTCGCACCAACTAGCCCAGCAAAAGGTACAGTCAAGCCATACTTCAACTTGATGCCACGACAGTCACACACTAACGTTCCACTTCCATTCCTTCACAAGTTCACAGCAAACACCACCGCTCCTCTAAAAAAAACAAATCACGGAAAAACAGTGCATTTAAAGAAAAAATGCACCAGCGCACGGAGCTTTCTATCTCCCCTGAAGTTGAACCTGATGACTGAAGGCTCCTCTCACCTCGTCTGAGTGTGACATCACATGACCGTCGATGTTTTTGGTCTTCTGCACAAACTTCTGGTGCCGCGCCTTCAGCTCCCTTGGGTGAGGAGTATCATGACGAACAAATTGAGTCTGAAAGAACAGAAGAAATATGAAGAGTGCATGGCATGGCACAGTTCAAAGGATACTGTAAAAACGACTATAAACGAACTTCAGTTTAGTCACGAGTTAGCAATGCAAGTCTAACGACCTTCATGGTTTCCCCTAGATTTCAGATAACGTTAACTGTTACAGCTGCATAGTCTTTTCGCAGATCAGCACTGCTGCAAGATGGGCAAACAGTTTTAACACACTGAATGTGTACAGTCGATCCTGGATATATAATGCACAAGAAGGAGGTTGAAAAATAGTTTGATATATCAATAACTCAATATATCAAACATGGCAAAAGATTAGCTTAGCTATAACCCAGAAGGATGAATATGGTGCACCCATGCCAGCAGTGTACTTCCTGCAGCAATGTGCAATAATTTGATATGTCCGGCTTTGACCATACTACGTTAGGAGAGATGACAGTGTGGGCACACAGGTTACTGCAGCAATGCCTCTGAGAGTGAGTGAAGAGGAGGAAAGAACGACAGCTAGTGAGCACTTGCCTCCAGGTCCCTGTCTGGCTTCTCCTCCACAGCTTCCTCAACGAACTTCACGGCCGACGACCGATTCTCGGCCTTTTGGTCCCAGCTGAGCCGGCTGTCCTGTTCTGTGCTGTCTCGGAGCAGGTTTTCTGCGGGAAGAAAAAAAGCCACACAGTCATGCCAGTGTTCCCACTTAAAAAAAAAAAAAATAATGGACGACACTTAAAGTACCCTCAGGAGCCCAATCGATAGCATCAGCAATCCCTCCTGCGCAGGTACTCCTCCTTCGTGCTGGTTATGCCTACATGCCCATATACTAGGTGTTTCAGGGAAGCCCGCCACTAATTTTTAAGAATAGGCATTTTCAGATACAGTAGAATCTCGATAAACGGAAATCGGTTAAACGGAACTACCGCTTAAACGGAACAAACGCCTCGCGATTGGTTGGTTTTGTATTAAGCCAATGTAAAAAAAATCTCGTTAATCGGAACTCAAATTTTGCGACCACCGCGTTAACGGAACCGAAAAACTCGAAACCGCAACTAGTTGGACAAGCGCAGTGCCATTGCGGTACGCATCAATGCTCCCCTCCTCCTCCTCCCCGCGTCACCTCTCCGGTTTCCGTCTCCGGCGGTTTCCGGTTTGCTCGTACACTGCCCTCCGCATCGCTCGCTCGCGTTCACGGCGATTGTGTTCAGTTAGGCCTAAGCCCTAGAGCTTTTGTTCGGTCCGATGGCAGCGCAAAAACGACCGCACAATGCACTTGCGTTGGAAAGGAAGATGGAGATCATCAACGACTCCGAGAGTGGTCACTTCACGAAAACGGCGCTAGCGACGAAGTACGCCGTCCCCAAAAGCAGCCTAACAAGAATTCTTCAGGACAAGGACAAGCTGCGGGAGGCGTTCGAGACGTCACGCTTTGGTCCTCAAAGAAAACGACTGCAAGCGGCTGACCACGAAGTCTTGGAGAAATGCCTGGTGCTTTGGCTGCGCAGAGCCCGCAGTGAAAACATCCCAATCAGCGGGCCACTAATTCGTGCAAAAGCGGAAGAATTTGTTCTTCACCTCGGCATCGAGGGTTTCTCGTGCAGCGAGGGGTGGCTGACCCGGTTTAAAGAGCGCAATGGACTGGTGTTTCGTGCTGTTTCAGGGGAAGCTGCCGCTGCTGACGCGACGGCATGCGGAGACTGGCGAGAAAGACGGCTGCCCGAGATTCTGGAGGAATACGATCCAGAGAACATCTACAATGTAGATGAGACTGCACTCTTTTACAAGTTGCTCCCCTCAAAATCGCTATCATTTAGAGGAGAGAAATGCACCGGAGGGAAACTGAGCAAGGACAGGCTGACCGTCCTTATCGGTGCCAACATGACGGGCAGCGATAAGTTGAAGCCGCTAGTGATCGGCAAATCGAAGCATCCTCGTTGCTTCAAAAACGTCGCAACCTTGCCCGTTTCATACCAGGCCAATGGCAAGGTGTGGATGACGCAAGCCATTTTTAGTGAGTGGATTTATCGCGAGGATGCGCGCTTCTCTCGCAACAAGCGGAAAGTTTTGTTCCTGGTGGATAACTGCCCTGGACACGGAACTGTGCCAGGTTTGAAGTCCATACAGCTGGAATTCCTGCCAGCGAACACCACAGCACTGCTGCAGCCTATGGATCAGGGTGTGATTCAAGCGCTCAAGTCGCGCTTCCGCAAAAATCTTCTTAGGAGGATGCTCTTATGCATGGACCAGGGGAAAGAGTACAAGGTAGATGTACTGCGTGCCGTTTACCTCCTGGATGATGCTTGGCGGCAGGTTAGTGCAACCACCATTGCCAGCTGCTTCAGGCATGCGGGGTTTGCCGCAACCACAGAAAAACCCAGCACACAGAGTGAGCCTGATGATGTTCACGACGCAGCCGAGGAAGATTTGCTACTAGAGAATTGTGCTGCGATGGGCATTCAACTTGATGAATATGTCCAGATCGACAGCGATGTGGCAACGTGCCCAGAATATACCGTGCACAGCATTATAGCTGATGTCTGCCCCCCTGATGAAAGTGAAGACGAGGAGGAAGAGCTTGAAAACGAGACCGCTGACTCTGATCCTGTGGTGACACCTGCGCAGGCGGAATCGGCAGTCCAAATGCTGAAGAGTTTCTTCCAACGAGAAGAAGGTTCGGAAGTGTTTCTGCACAGCCTGTCAAGTATGGGTGATGCCATTAACAAAAAACGGCTGCGAGAGCTCAAACAAGCAAATATAAAATCCTTTTTCACTAGCCAATAAGTGGTAATTCCCACTCTTTTGACATTTTTTTTTTTAAATTTCAGTACTAGTACTACTGGAAAAAAAATTCACTGCTTATTTTTCTCTAATAAAGTTTGTTCTCATAGTGTACCGTTCTCCTTATTACCTAGATTTCGCAAATTGAGATCCGCTGAGACTGCCAACGCGGCTGGCGCTGAGAGCGCCAGCCGCGTAGGGATCAAGCAGAAGCGGATTGCGCAATGCTGAACCTATTCTCTCTCTAAACGAAACTCCTGATAAACGGAACATATTTTCCCGGTCCCTTGAGGTTCCGTTTAACGAGAGTCCACTGTAAAGAGAAGTTTTTTGCAGCATAGCAATGCCAGTGTTGGCGGATGTCAGAAAACAGGAGAATCGTGTTAATTAGTAAAGGGAGTAACTAAATTCTAACAGTTAACTTTTCAACTACTGCCGATATGCACCTGATGGCAATTAGAGGTTTGTAGCCAGCCACCAGTAGTAGCCATATCAGTTTTTAGAATTTCAAAAACGTGAGTGCCCTTCCCGCTGTGGCTCAAGAAATGCGGACCATTTCTTGCATCATTCGAATACTGTGTGACCATGGGAAGCGTAAAGTATGTTGCATGTACCATGTATCATGCATGTACCATGCATGGTACATGCATGTCACATGGTTGCATGTCACATGGTTGCATGTCACATGGTTGCATGTACCATGTGACATGCTCTGCCTCATCTGCGCGACAGCAGCGAAGTGGCGAGGAGCCGGGAGCACCGCAGCGTGAGTGGGACAGGGAATGTCACATGGCAGATGCAACATGGAGTGGGGGTGGGGCAGATAGCATGGCCCGCCACAAGGCCACCGCCAACGGGCACGAGGTCGCAGCGGTGGCAGCGGCGGAAAGCGTCGTCGTGTTGGTGGTGTGCTTAGGGGCACTTACGAGAGGATGACGATGACAGCAAAAGCAAAACTCAAGAAAAGTGCGTCTCCCCGTCACCCATGAGGTGGTTAGCACAGCTCCCATGCTCCTGACATAAGCTAGACACATGCAACGCCGTTAACGCTGGTGAAGAAAAGGCTTTTCCCGTCAGTTATCCGAAGTGCATTTCTGGCGAATTCTTAGCACGCTAGGAGACAAATTTCGACATAGCGAAATCTTCGTATTACAAAACAAACTGCCGATTTTAATTACTTTTTTAAACCAAGGTTTAACTGTCCTAACGCATATCAAACCCTATTATGAGACATAATGCACTGTGTTGTGTCTCCCTGGTTTTTTCATAAAAGAGAGAAACAGACTGTTCAAAACGATGCTATTGTAGCTCTCCAAGAAGTACAAATTCAAGTTTTAGCTGATAAATCGGATGATTCAAACTCAAATACTTACATCTCATAGCTGAAAAAAAGTTCAACGAAAAGAAAGGAAGCAAATCTTAGCTCGCATTACTTCATATCAAACAAGCCGTGCGAGCATCTACCAAGCAACAATTTGCTCATGAAGCATGCGCTCAAACCTTGAGAAAGAAACCGTGAGTGCTTTATAATTGATTTTTGAATTATGCAATTTTTGTCTGGAAAAGATTTTCCACACCATTAAAGAAAAAAACATTCAGCGTGCATGTATTTCGGCATGCAGCAAGGGGAACTTGCTTACTGTATTTAAACGATTTTAAGTCAACCCATTTTTAAAATTTTGTAAATCGGAAGTGGGGGGTCGACTTACAATTGAAACCAAAGCATGACACCAACTTTTAACAAAGATGAGACACGAGATATCACGGACACTACGGCATAGTTGCAATTTTATGTTTGCTCCACGATTCTATCCAATAGTATGTGGCTATTCTGTGTGCTTGTTCAAAAGAACTTTCAATTCCTTTTTTTTTTGCTTTTAGGTGCTCATAGGAGTGCCGATAGTTGATGGAAGATCCGCTGTTCCAATCGCAGCAGCACTGCCACTTGGAACGGCAGTGCTTCTGGGGAGTGCTGGCAGCTGATGGAAGAGCTGACGCCACTCCCGCATAGTTTTTCACTGGCTCTGTTTGACATATCTGACTTCATGCCGGCCACGTTTTACCAGTTTTTACTGTATTGCTTAGTCAATTGTCATTAGTGCTCCGGATCCAGTAAGTGTTCGGAGCTCATTCATGGCTACATTCAAGAAGGCTGCCATTCTTTGCGGTGAAGAAATGAACTGCACGCTGGGTCGCAAGTTCGACGTTTCAGGATGGATGATGCAGGTAAGGCAGCTGACACGAGGCAAAATTTTTAGCGTTCCACGCACGCGCTGCTGTGAAGCAGTTGTTTGCGAAGTGCGGGATTTCGTGGGGCGATGACTTGCTGTGGTTGCTAACGAAGTGCTGCAGGACCACAGCGGCGATGATGATAGCAGCACTAGTGAGGACAATGGCGCAAGTGTGGACGACCAGACCAGTGACAAATACATTTTCCTTGTAGAATACGCCAACGAGAACGCCCCCCTTTTTTTTCTTGACATGCAATAGGGGGGTCAACTTACAATCGTGTAAATACCGTACGTCAGGTATATGCTACTGGGAAAAGTCCCAGTGCATCAACACTAATGCAGGCAGGGTGTAGGTATGCAGGTTGGGAGATGGGATGCACTTCAAAGCTACAACTGTTACTCGAATTACTGGGGTTATGCCATATCTGAAGACAGGCATTACAACCAGTTTGAGATGGAAGGCAGACAGGAAGAAGAGAGCCCACAAGCACGCAATGCTCACCCATGCTCTCTGTGTGGTCATCCTGCTGTGGCAATAGGAAGCATGTGAGCACCTTGTCCCCGGTTGCTTCATCCAAGTCTGTCTGGAACTTGAGCATGGGTTGGGACTGGTGAAGAAAATAAATAGCAAATTTCAGGGCCTTTACAAAAAACCAAAACATCCCCTCTCACCACTGAACAAAGAAGACACAAGAAGACAAACACTTTAAAAGAGGCAAGCTGGACCTTCAAGACTAGAAGTTAACTTAACCCTTTATAAGGCGCAACCTGTGCGTATGTCTCCGACATCGCAGGGCACATGGGCCTCCAGCATTTTGCCTCCATCGAAATGTGAAGGCTGAGGCCGGGATTGAATACGAGTCGTTCAGGTTAGAAGCCAAGCACCATAACCACTAAGCCACTGAGGTGGCTTTTTATTTAAGCAAAAAAAATTTGTGTCACTCCTACCTGGTTTTTGGCCAGCCATAATGCCTTCAGGTTCAAAGCAGTCACCGTCAAAGGCAGATTCTGAAGCCTAATGTAAAGAAAGAAAAGAAGGAGGGGATAATAAGTTCCGCACTTAAAAAAGTTAGCTTGCCACTACATTAAACGCAATAAAATAAAACCCAACATACGGTTTTAGCTCTTTTACATCACCGAAGAAAACTACAATGGTCCATCATATGCAGTCGAGTCCAGATATATCGAACTCGAATAGAATCGCGAAAGAGTTCAATATATAAAAACTGGCTATAGTTAAGCGTATCTGTAACCTAGAAGCAACAATACATTGCGTCCAAGCTAGTCACGTGCTTCTTGCAGCGCCATGCCACTAACTGGCATGCTGGTAGTGCACCGCTCGCAAGGTGCTGTGAGTTCTAACTTGCTTCATAGTGAAGCCACTGCATACAGTGCCTTGGAACCAGCCACTGCCTATCACGAGATGTCTAATCATTAGGGATGTGCGAATATTCGAAATTTTCGAATATAATTCGAATATTAAATTTTTGCTATTCGTATTCGATTCGAAATCTAAGTATTCGTGTTGTTTCGATTATTCGATCCCATGCGAATATTCGTACTTAGCCGAATATTTTATTGCGAGCACCGGCGTACATTTCGGTGGGCAAGTCCAATCGACATAGACATAACAACACGGCGACGTCCAGAGCCATGCGCTCCATGGCCATGCGTAATGTTGGGCCATGCCGTAGCTGACTGTGCTTGTGAGCTTCTTTGTGGCTGTACCTGCGAAGCTGGTATAGTCAAAGCTGTGCACGAAGTACCTCGCAATACCTGCCACTTAGTGCCAAGTTCGAGGGAATTACCTGTATCTGGAGAAGTCGTTTCAGCTAGAAGGGAATGCTCCTGCCTGACCATGTGGAGCAGGTGGTTTTCCTTCACAACAACCTTTAATGTTCATTCCAGCAACGCGCTTTTGCACTGATGGCATGCTAGATTCAATTAGTGCTGTGTGCTAGCCATTTTCTGTGAAAATTCCACTCTTCTAAGAATAATGTTCTGAACATCGATACTTTCTGTGCAGCCACACACACCTTTTGTGTTCATTTACTTATTGATAGTTGAGCTGTGATGTTCTTGGATGCTCAAATAAATGTTTTGCAGTGGTTAAATGCGTCTTTCCTTGATTATTCGATATTCGATTCGATATTCGGAACTAAGTATTCGTATTCGATTCGTATTTGAAAAATTTGATATTCGCACACCCCTACTAATCATGTTACCAGTACGCTCTAAACATTATTGTAGCTCATTAAAATTAAGGTAAAGTTGATTTCCTCAACACCTTTGGCAGCGAAGCCCACCAGGTGATGAAAGGGCAGCTGTGAGGCTTCAGTTAGACTGGCTTCACTGCATAGCAGCAATGTGAGGTGAAAAGCAAGTACAAGCAACCTCAAGCCAGCCCTATGTTCACCTCGTCATACGGTTTCACAGCACAAGAGCTGCCAGCAGGTGCCCAAGGCCGTGCAGCCGACCTGTCTACATGCGCGGAAAGTGAGCGCTGCTAGCAGGAGGGCGTCAGCATGCAGTTCGATGCATCGAACATCCAGCAAAATTGCAGTTCAATATACAGTGAGACTTTCCTATACTTTTGCCCAGGATTTTAAAGGGGATAATCTGTGTACTCAATATAGCCAATAATTTGAAATAGCCAGGTTCCATATATCTGGGCTTGACTATACAGTCATTAGATATGGTCAACCATAAAAAATTTTTCTTTAAATAACCAACACCTTCACCTGCAGACGGACTAAATAACTGTGACTGACTGTGGTCTTCCACAATTTTTTCTCTTGTACTGTGACAATGCCAACATTTCTTTTAATAAAAAAAAAGTACATCATACATTTTTCATTACCACGCTTGAATACCAGCCTTCACACGGGCATTTTGACTGGTGTCCACAGAAAAAAAAAAAGATACAGAAACACCAAGGCAAGTCTAATCAGACACTCCTCAGATGTCTCCACAGCTGTGTGCATGCCACCATACAGAGACTACCCCACCTGTTCCCAGACACGTCCAACACGTGCAGACGTCGCAGCGTGCCAGTCTCGGGGGGCAGCCGCTGAAGGCAGTTCTCCCGCAGGGAGAGCACTCCCAGCCGCACCAGCTGACCAATCTCAGCTGGAAGCTCCGACAACTGGTTACAATCGGCATTCAGGTTGTTCAGGTTAACCAGGCGCCCTATCGATGTGGGCAGCTCCGTCAGCAGGTTGTCGGTCAGGATCAGCTCTTGCAGGCTCACACAATCCCCAATGGACTCTGGCAGACTTCCCAGCCTGTTCTGGTCAACCTGGCAAAGGCCGCCGGCAGAAAGAAGGAAGAATTGTAGCATACATTTGGTGCACAGTGCACAGATACATGAGATTTAGGAAGACACCGAAGATGATAAGTTCAAGGCCTCGCATGTAGAAATTTGTATTCTCTGCACACCAACAAGTTGTAACATCATACACAGTTCTAACAAAAAACATTTATGGGTGGTATTCCTGGCATTTAGAATGGTATTCATGATAATAGAGCCGATGGACTTAGGTCAGCCTGAACACGGGGGCTTAGCTAAGAACAAATGCCACAGAATAAGCCAGCACATTCAAACAAACATGCCTGGAAATGGCATGAAAGATATGTATTAATAGAGTAGTCAATCTATACACTATTGCTGCTGCCAGAGGTTTTGATCTACCATAGAATTTCATGAAAGGAGCACAGGCACCCACGTTTTCTTCTTTCAAATGATGCATTAGATGTTTGTATACTTGTATCACCCCTGACAGTAACCTACAACCGCTAAACAATTTATAACTGAATTTCTTCTTGATGCTGCTTCGGTTTCGACAGAGTCCTTCAATGCTTTCTGATCATGAAACTTCTCTGTAATGCTATGGGGGAACTTCATATGCTTCTCACGGCTGCCACACAGAGGAGCCACCATCTGTAGAAGTGCATAGTCCGAGGAACTCAGCGCTTTAGCGACCAGGTTGTAATTACACTACAAGGCAGGTTGTAATGACGCTACAAGGTCACATGACCCAGATGGCCCACCTAGGTTGCTTCTCTGGAGATTTTTCATTCACAACGCTACTACTGACACCAGATTTTACGCAGAATGGGACCCTCGACGCTATCGCGCTAAAAACAAATATTTAACACAAGAAAAGCTCAGCTTGTGTTGCACGCACGCACAAACAACACAGCGTCACATTCCCCTTTTGCTGCACTACTCTAAAATGACGAATAGATAAGACAAAAATGGCTCTCCCATCAAGGTGTGTACCTTAAAGATGGTGAGTTTCCTTAGGCGGCCAATGTCCTCAGGCAGAGCTTCCAGGTAGTTCTGGGAGAGATGCAGGTCTGTCAGGGACTCCAGCTCACACAGCTCATCTGGCAGGTGGCTCAGCTTGTTCTCAGACACGTCCAGACACATGAGCCGCCTCAGCTGCCCGATTTCCTGCAGGAGACAAGTGCCGAGGCTATGAGTTCGACAGCAGCGCTCGACCTTACTGAAGATTAACAATGTGACACTCTGGAAAATGGTTGGCTGGGTTTATGGGGTGTAACGTCCCGAAGCGACTCAGGCTATGAGAGATGCCGCAGTGAAGGCCTCCGGAAATTTCGACCACCTGAGGCTCTTTAACGTCACTGACATCACACAATACACGAGCCTCTAAGGTTCCACCCCCATCGAAAGAGAATGGTAAATTCCGCATAAATAGGCATTAACCTTGGAAATTTTGAGTTTCATCTTTGATATGTTAACGAACAAATAATGACCAAGTTAAAATCACACAAAGCCTCGAATGCACCATTGTGCTGGGAATGACAAATTATACAGTCACTATGACCAGTTTCAGTTTTTATTGTGAAGAGCACCATAACTTGGGGATGTCACAAGGTGTCTGGGCAAACGTAGCCACCGACCACAGAGGTTCCCAAACCTCTGATGCTTGTCCTCCCCCTATGAACTAGCCTCGCAGACAAGACACCAGAACCAGACCAATATCTAAGATTACACTGCCTGCTATATCTCACCAGTCACAGATGTCAATCAATCACATTTTGTCATGCTAATGGCCATGCTGCCGGAGTGGAAAACTCTCAATATGGTCACCTACACAACCGTTTTAACTGAACAGAGTTGGGGACTATGTGTTAAGTAAACAGTAATGGGTACAAACAAGTAAAACCATAAAAGCTCAACCTCAAAGTGATGTTGGTCCTTTCACGGCACCGGAAAAGCCCAGTTAGTTTTCAGCCAATAGCCTTATTTTAAGTTTTGACAATCCTACCTTGTCAAAAATACTCCAGTGCTGTTTACAGGGCTTCTGATGAACCGAGAGCGTTGAAAAGATTTTGGCAAGTGCATATTCCTGTGCAACTAAGGAATATGGAGGAAGCAGTGGGAAGTGAGCTTTGAAATGGCAGGAAGACTGCTTCATCTCGAGACTGTGGGGACCTGCCCCGTGTTCCCCTGTGGTTGGCTTCCCTACGATGCACCCCCACAAGCTTAGTTAACTAACAAGGAAGGGCGCCTGCCCTCCTTGTTGGAGGAGCTCCACAGATGGCGAAATTGTTGAGCGCGCGCAGGGGAGACAGCCCTCTTGGCTCCTAAACTTGGACACGCGCTGACGTTTGGCGCGAGGATCCGCTCTTCGCCGGTGGGCGAAGTCTTGTGGGGAGGAACGTTCTCCCGCACCTCGCCCCATCCAGCCGCAGAGTACCCTTTCTCCTAGCGTGGGCGAACATTCACTCATAACCTTGCTGGTGAGTCGAAACTCCTTGATTCCTTCGCATATTTCGTGGCGAGCTGGCGTTATTGTTGTAGTAATAAATGCCCGTTTGTGTGAGCCAGAGTGTCGTTCCTTTGTTCCCTCAGAGTGAGGCCCGCCACGGTCGGCATGCGCTTGGTAGGATAGGTGATCACGTGGTGGGGTTCGGGCGGTTTTGAACTGTGTCAGCCACGCTTAACCGGGGAGAACGTATTTATCTCCCCTTATTAAAACCCCCCCTACGACTTAGTCCCAACTCTCTCAGGACGCTGCCGAAGACAGTTTTTAGTGATGTGGCGTTTCATTCTTAAAGCAATTATGACAGTGACTGTGCGGAATAAAGCAATTCTAATGACAACAACGATTTAGTACCACTGAACAAATGAACAATGAAGTAGAAGGCTTGAGTTCAATAAAGGTTGTTGGCATTGGAGACCGCATGTTTGGAGCTGTATGAGTGTGTCACCGCTGAAGCGTGAGACTATATTAGCCCATCAAGAATTTCTGCCATAGTTATCTGAATAACACACAAGTAGGGGTAAACGGAAGGCTGAAAAATCTTCTGATCAATCTCTTCTTAGACATGAAATAATTACACTATTTATTTTCGAGCGACGAACACTACAAATTTAAGAAGAAAAAAATTCCCCTATGTGTTCCTTGGTTTCGATAACTGTTGGCTTCCTTTAAGTGCATGTCATATTGATCCCCTCATTTGCCTATCTTTGTCTGCTCAATGGCCTCTTTGGAAATTTGTGCCTACATAGCATTTTAAGCACAATAAGGAGTCCAGTGGGGCTCACCTTAGGCAGAGTAGAAAGCTCATTAGAGTCAAGCCACAGCTCCTGGAGGCTGGATAGTTGTCCCACAACAACGGGCTGCAGGAGAACAGACACAAAGTGTTGCCTGAATGCTTTTCGAATGCTTCTTGAAAAACTTCCGCAACAGTTCACAATCACTAGTTTTTCAAGTAAGTTCAAGTAATAGAAGCATATCACTTTGGCAACAGAAACAAGGCAGCAACTTAAGCAATTATTCATTATGTATAAAAGTGCGACAACCGAAATTAAGCACTCATTAGGAGGTAGAGGCCTGCTGATACTGCAGTTTACAAAAGCCATTATTATTTCTGAACAAAACCATAAAATCAACACCACCACAGAAATTACCTGCACAAATTCAGTTACAGCACCACAAAGCCAACACTTTTCTTGCTTTGAGTTTATGATCGATTAGGCCTCACCCTGACATCTGTTAGTTGTCCTGGTTAGCTTAATTGGTAGAGTGACTGCCTCGTATAAGTTGTGGTCCTGGGTTCTATCACCAGACTGGGACAAGTTTTTCCTAACTAAGAAGTTTCTGTGACAGTTATACCAGGTGTTTCTGGAAAGACTAAGTAATTCTCAAATGGCTTTTTCAGCCTAGTATTACCAGTGTTGGTGGGATACACTTACGAGCCCTGGCAGCATGCTTTTCGAAAGCGCATGTATTGTAGCACGATGTAGCTAAATTTTGTCGAGCCACAACACCAAGGATAATAGTGTTTCCAAAATTCTAATAACAGATATGGCAATTACTAATGGCCGGCTACAAATCTTTAATTGCAACCAGTTTCCTATCTGTGCTAGTTAAAAAGGCAATTATCAGAAATTAGTTAACCAGCTTAATGATTAAGACAATTCACCTCAAGACACCATGACAAGCAATCACACCTAGGGATTTCAAGAATGCACTATTCATTATGAAACACTGCACACAACAAAACTACACACACATGGAAGCATAAAAGGTGCTACACACAATACACAAATGAGACTTCTGTACCCCTCAATGTAATGCAGTGTTCATTAAAGAGAAAAACATGCATGTCTGACACAGGGAGACAAGCGACACAGAGCTGACAACATGCAAATATGAGAGGCAGGAATGGAGCCTCACCAGCTCTTCGAAGTCATTGCTGCCGAGATCTAACCGCTCAAGTTTGACCAGGAATGCAAACGAGAGCGGCAACCCTTTCAAGTAGTTTTCTCGCAGTTCCAAAGACACAAGATTCGATAAACTGCAAAAAGCCAGTTGTAAGTTATTCAGCAACAAAAACAGAACTTTAAAAACACAAAGAAAGTAACTACAGATGCCACAATTCTGCAGATTGAAAATACTGTCGAAGCTAGCACTTTCCAATGGCTACCTTAGTCGGCATTCTATAATGCCTGCTAAGTATGTGTACAACCAGAAGTACACGAACACGCTTTTACTACCATATGTGAATATGTGACTTGTAAAAATAACAGCGGGTTACTGAAAAAATTTTGCAAAGCTTGCACTTTGACCTCATTCAAGATTAATTATAATGTTATTGCTAGCCCACTGTGCCCTAAACACAGACTAAAATACCTCAATTCCCACAGCACTTCCAGTGAATTCAAACCTTTTGCACCTTAGTCCACAGGAGTAGCAAAAAAATTGGGCCTCCAGGATAGCTCATTTAAACAGAGCCACTCACAGAATGCAAATTAATCAAGATATGGTCACATTTAATGTTCATGAATAAAGAAAATTTTAAAAATGCGAAACAGAAAGCAACTCAAACAATATGTTGAAGACGATCAAATTCTATTCGTGATTTTGCAAAACTACAAATCGCAGCCGTGTTACTAAATCCAATACGACAGTCAACATTTTTATGAAATCCAACTACGCCCCCCAGGAAAGGAGAATATGCTCTATAAAGCATAAACTGGCAGTCACACAAAGTCGAAAAACATAGCGCGAAACACAAGACACAGGTAAGGTGAAGACAGGACACGAGCGCTGTGTCTTGTGTTTCGCGCTACGTTTTTCGAAGATGCAATTGCTCCGACTAGCCCAGTTTAGCTTACTTGTACACAAAGTCGAATTACATGTGAAGAGGGGCACAGCAGTTATAAATATTATTTGCCAAACTAATATTATTAATAGCTCTGAGGGCTTGAAATTAATCTTTTAAGGGCTCAGTATGTTCTCTGTGACCTGTTTAAACGATGGCTCATAATGTTGTCCTGAACTGCAATACATTTACTTTTGGACAATCGGTACCTTGAAAAATTGAAAAAAAAAAAAAAAATGAAAAGCTGCTTGGATTTTGAACTAATGCACAAGAACTATACAAAAGACATAAAACAAGGCATATGCTGTCAAACACAAATGTAACAAAAACCAAAGCATAGGGCTTTGAATACGTTTGTCGGAAGCTACCGAGTTAACAGCGAGAAAATATGTACTCTAGACGATAAAATATGGAACCACTTAATTGTAAAAACGACAGCAAAAAAAAATATTACAAAAAAAATTCAATCTTACTGCGTTTTCCGCAGTTACTACCAGTCTGCAAGTTACCAATGAACTGAATCAACTCAGCCATTCTGCTAACATGTAGGTGAACACTTCAAAAAGCAGATGAAGATGAAATGTATAATATCCTTTGTGAACATAAGCACACTTCTTTTTACAAGTTTTGCATAAAGGGCAAGTTCTCATTTTAGTCCTTAATACAAAAAGCAACAATGCTAAAGAAAACTTAGGCACTTCCAATTTTTTCCTCCTGTTCAAGCACCCAGTCGCTTGTGCCAAAAATATGAACTGGTTTAATTTAAGTAAGGTATCTACATATAAAAGAGTGGGTTTAGACAGTTTGCTCACCTGCCAAAGTCATGGGGCAGCTGTGTTAACGACACATCATTAAGGCCCAATACTGTTAAGCTTCGAAGCTGTACAAAACCAGCAGGGAGTCTAAGGAAGCAAAACAGAATCAATCAGAAATCAACTACTTCATTATTAAATGCACACTTCCATGATAATATTTGAAAGTAACTTGCTTGGAGAGAGGATTACTGCTGAAATCTGCACTCTGGAGGGACTTGAGGTACTTTATGTTCTCCGGTATTTCTTGAATATCTGTAAAATAGGAGGAATGCTTGCAATTAACACTATGTAGCGTACGACAAACTGAACAAAAAGGTTGCAATTTCGCTCAGTGTCAAATTCAACATGCTAAGCACTTCGACGATACATTAAAGTCTCTCCAAACATCTAAAATTTCTATGGAGGCGAAATTCTAGAGGCCTGTGTACTGTGCGATGTCAGTGCGCATTAAAGAACCCCAGGTGGTCGAATTTCCGGAGCCCTTCACTACGGTGTCCCTCATAGCCCGAATCGCTTTGGGACGTTAAACCCCCATAAACCATAATTTCAAAGGCGTTATAAAGAAATAAGATAATCCACCATCCATGAACATGCTAGAAATTTTGCGGAAGCCAATATATGCACTAAGAATTTAGGTGATGCTTATTGAGTATACATCAAAGAATGTGCCTTTCTGTAAGCATCAAGAAAGCAAATCCGTCCTATTCCAGCCACAGTAAACACTCGTTCAGGCAATACAGAGGCATCAACACGACCACATCTATTCACTATCGTTTTTCCTAAACCACAAACTGGGACCAAAGAGTGGTCACCAAATGTTATCAGTAAGACAATCCAGGCAAGCATGGTAACAAAAACATTAGGTCACGATGCCAGCACAGTGATCATGTACTTTGGTGGTGAAGCGCTTAGGAACACAGAATAAACAAATTCAGGCAAATAAAAAGGTGCACACACTGCTCATCAGATCCATTAAGCATGGTGCTTATTGACATCAATTCGGCACAAAGATGAAAGTGAGCAAAGCCAAAACAGGCATGTTTGAATTCCTGCAAATCAAAAGCACACAGAAAGGGATGCCGAAGTAATCCTCAACACTCTATACTAGAAGATAGCCCATTAATAAGGAAGCATCCCACAAGCCGCCTATGTGGTCTAAAAAAAGCCCGAACAATGCAAGAAATCTCACAGCCAGAGACTTGTGGATTCTGGCCTTTCGAAAACACTTAAGGGCGTTGCCCACAAGCACATGACCACACCCTAGCTAACTATGCAAAAAGTAAGACATACACACCCGGTTCAACAGATCGGCGAGCAGTGCGCACCTCACAAGTGCAGCGTCTGCGTCTACAATGCTCGCAACGCATTTCTGCGAGTGCTAAACAATCGAAATGCTGCCGAGCATCGAAACATGTGACCGAATAGAGAGAGAGAGAGACAGCAGCGAGAGGATAAAGGGAATCGGGGAGTGAAACTGCGCGACAATGCCACAAGCTTGACGGGTGCCAAAGGCAATACCAAAGAAAGAAAAGAGACAAGAGTAGAGGAGGAGAGAGAGACAGATCACACGCAAAGGTGGGCATGTGTGCAGCTGTGGCTGCTGCTGCCACAGCGTGCCCTTATAAGCCGCCATTCTTTTCTTTCTGCTGCTAGTGTGGTCTGATTTCAGCCTGCCTAGACTAGAGCATGGGCTGCAGGACCTTGTCCTATTAAATAGGGTCTGCCAGAAGTGGCAGGTGTCACGGCGCTTTCATTGTGTACACTACGCTGGATGGTTCAATAAGGAAAGTCAGCCATGCGTGCGGCATCAGTGCCTGACATGCTGCCATTAAAACGAGGATCAGCCTTCTGCCTTTTATTTTTTGCGGTTTCAGCATAGCTACAAACCACACCTAAAAGAAAAGGGAAAGAAATATGCGCCAGATGTACTGGTGGCCAAAGTAGTGCGTTGCCAAAAAGAAAAAGTTCAAGCATACCTGTCAAATGCCTGTAACTTTCCCTAGTTAGACAACTATGTGCAAATTACCCAAAGACGAGAAATGAAATCAAATCCATCTTTCAACTCGCAGAACATAGACTTCTATTTTCTATTACTGATTCTAAGCAAAAAGGACAACTTTGCAAATTGTACAAAGGCATGCTTGTATAAATGCATGTATAAATTAAATGCACTGTGAAAGCAATGCTGACAGCTAAACTATTTACTCCAGATAGAAACCCTTAAACAGCTACCTACGTTACACAAATCAACAAATGCCTGCAAAAAATTCCCCACTGTCTGCATTACCTTCGGAAAGAACGAGCGTTACAAATACAACCAACACAGCAAATCTGACTAGCAGAAAAAATTGAAAGTGCTGGTTCTTATGCACCCTTGGGGTGCAACATAACAGCCTATGATCGACACACCAGGATGTCAACAGCTTCAACTCTTTTTCGACGAGACAAAGGCCCAATTTTACAATCCAAAAGCAGCCCTGAAGTCCACTTCGATGCAAAGCTTATTATTTCATCTTTACCAAGCAAAGCACTCACATTTTAGCAAGTCAGCATATTGTAGTCAGTGTCAGCACGCATAGCAAAATAATTACATTGTCAATACATGGTGGTACGTACTGACCACACAGTTTCAAGAAGCCATTACCAGAATACGTGAGCCTTTACGATACACTGGATCCTCTGGTATGCATTCTGTATGGTGCTGCACATCCTGTCCATGTTTCCACAATGAGCTAGTCTAAGTTAATAACTAGCAAATCTGCATGTAAAGCTGAGGCATTTTTGTTCACTTCCTACATTTCAAAGACAGACAGCATGTACCCCTTTATCTTGTGCGCTCAATGTCTGCACACCTTATGTTAGCTCATAATGAAACAGACCAAGTACTAGTAATTTTAATTATTAAAAACCACTAAACCTTCTCAGTCCCCTTGGCACACATGAGTGTCCAGCCTACAGGGTTCACAGACGAGCCGTGCAGTGAGACACCTACAGCGACCCTGAAGCTCCCAAGCTCTGCATGCTGAGAATCCGCAACAGGGAGTTCGCACTGCAGGCGGGGTGCCATAAGTACCCTGCTACATGGCTCACCAGCAGACCCCATGGTACGGACACCTTTGACAAAGTCTGTGCTTGCATTAGTGCATAAAACAGGAGGCACAGAATAAGCCCTAAGTTCAGGAGTCTGCCATTCATGCAACAGGGAGACAAAAGCACTTGTTCCTTCTTTTCTGCGATAACCCCAGAAGCGGTGCTCATGAACGTGCCACATACGAATGCTAAATGTAACTCATCAACAGGAAACGTAATGAGCCTTTGAGATCCTCATTCTGCTCCAATCCACAAGTGTGTCTTGTATGACAACTCTTATCTGCGAAAAAGTGCTGTCTTGTTGACAATGCTGATTAACTTAGTTGCCATAGTAAGGCACACGCTCAAAAACTGCTGCTAGTGTTAGCACAGGAGCAAATCTAAATGGTAAATTACTGGCCAGCAGCAAATGGTGAATCATGCACCCTTCTGAAACCTGTTTGCACCGGACTGCTCAGTAGAGCACCATCATCACCAATCATTCAGGGGTTTCCATGTGTATCGAGTAAGCATAACTGAGACTTTTCCGAATTGCTCACCATAAACAGACAGAAAATAATAAATGCAATGCAAAAATGCAAGCGCTACTAATAAGAAGGCAGGTGTGCATGTGGATCCATTGCAACTATTTTTAAATACCTGCTTCCAAAAGATGCCTACAATAAAACAACTCGTCTATGCTCCTTGGTTTCTTCCCGCATCTACAATACACATATAAATACAATTCGTCCGCCACGGCCGGGTTCGATCTTGGCCGCAGCGGATGAATTTCGATGGAGGCAAAATTCTAGAGGCCCGGGTACTGTGTGATGTCAGTGCATGTTAAAGAACCCCAGGTGGCCGAAATTTCTGGAGCCCTTCACTACGGCGTCTCTCATAGCTTAAGTTGCTTTAGGACGTTAAACCCCATAAACCAAACCGAACATATAAAGAGTTCCAAATAAATATCACCCTAGCATTAAATCATTTGTGTTTGCTATAATTTTTTTGCATAAAAATTGAGCACCTAAAAATGCTAGTCTAACAATCAAAACAATATGCTTCTCCAGAGAAATTGAAAGGCTAGAAATCCCTGATTGCACAGCTCAGCTTAACCAAGCAATGGCAGTACAGATCTGCTCTCACACACTTTTTTTATGCACATGCATGCTCGTTTACCTGGATAAATGACTAACTAAACATTGCACAGGCATTGGCTCTCTCTCTCATCATGGTACGACTAGAGATGTGAAGGCCTGAAAAAAACACTGCAATTTTAGAAAAAAAACGTTTTTTTTTTCGTTTTTTTCAGACGAGGAAAAATGGAAAGAAACATCGAAAATTTCACATTGCAATTTCAAGGTTTTATGATTGCTTGCTTTTAGTTTAGGTTTTTGTTTCTGCTTTGAAAACCATTACAGCGTGCATCGTTGAATGATTCGAGAGCAGTCGTCATCGCTGGTGCCACGTAGTGCTTTTAAAACGTTCGAACTGCGAGTACGCGGGTTGAAGGCCGGGTCACATATAAGATCCAGGCTTGACTTAAAAACACTAATACTTGAGCTCACGGCAGAAGTAGAACAAAATGGCTGCAAATTCTACAGCGCTACACAAATGGCATAAATAACACAGGCTGCTGTGCACGTAAGCGGTTTTAGCCAAATACAAGCCTAGCTTCTCGATTTCCAACGTAGCAGAGTACAGGACAACCGCAGGAATTTGGTCCATGACAGGCGTCTTCAGCGAAGCACGTGGCCCCATCTACCTGGTGGCAAGGCCTTTGCACTAACCAGCCGCTAACTCCTCTGCCTTGCCGACTGCTGCAAATACCACCATTATACGCCAGCTGCAAACGAAACTGGTCACATTTCGGAAACCTCCATACAAGGATTCGCAGCAGGCTTTCAGGGGAACGTGTTCGAAAGCTTGTTTCTGTGCAGTCCAACATATCTGTGGACACAGCTTCAATCCATGCTGCTGCGCGTAGTGCCGCATCTAGCGACACTGACTCTGAGTCCGATATGGAGTGACTTATAGATCAGTTTTCATGTTCCCTTTCTCGGTGCAATAGAACAAAAAGTTCCTTCCACAAATATGATATTTATATCTCCATATTCGCCTCAAGTGCAAATCATTATTTATCTTCTCTGTGCAATAGAACAAGAAGTTCGTTTCACAATATGACATCTATAACTGCATATTCGACTGAACTTCGAAGCATTATTATTGATCGTTGTGCTGTTGCAACTAAATCTGTTTTTGTCATGTTTTGCAAAATTTACAATTTTTCATGAAAAAAACCCTGAAAAAAAAACGGTTTTTTTCATGCCATCCAAAATTTCTTGAAATTTTACATCTCTAGGTACAACCCATGGAGGGAAGAAGGGAAGGTTTAGAAGCAATGACCTGTTTTTTCGCTTCTGGCTTTCACCAAAGAGTGGGGCCTTTCGCACCGCCTGTAACCCACTCCTTCCTTTCTCCTCTCTTTAGGCCTAATAGCCACCCCCTCTAAATAAACACACTTGGTGTTAAGCATCCCCTGGAAACAAGCTCGATAGCTTCCGACGGCTTTTGTGCCCATTTCATCAGGCGCTCAGGCGTGCATGCAAATCCGTCAAGGAGGCAGGTCTCCCCGTGCTGGCCACTACCCTCCTGGACGCGCAACACACGCGAGAGGGGGCGGCAAGGAAAGGGCGACGGCAGGCCAGCCGCATCGCGAGTCACGCCCATGACGACGAACAAGGGGGAGGAAGACGGAGGGGGAAGATGGGGACCCGCGCCGCGTGCACGATTGTTTCCGGGTCACCCGTACGCGTCAGGTCCTGAGCACGCTGTTGCCGATAAGGAACTACGCGCGGACCGAGCGCCGCCGCAAGGTTAGCCTGACGGTCCGTTCCTCGCTGCTGCCGAATGCTACCGCTCGAGCGTGAAGTGACCGCCACCGGCGTAGAACAGACAGCACTCGACGAGTGGCTGCTACGGCGGCGATGTCTCTTGAGAGACGACGTCGACCTGCCCATCTCGAGCGCCAGCCACGTGAGAATGGGCATAGAGTTGAACCGCATTACTGAGAAGTCGAAGGGGCCCCAATATTTCTTCGTTACAGCCGTAAGAGGCGGCTAAAGTCTTCCGCATGCCAACGGGCTTGCCTACCCCTGATGTGTGCTCGCGTTGTTGTGGCCAAACCGGGCACTCCATCCACGGAATATCTGCCGCGTGTCCGCTATTGCCGGTGTCCATGTCGGCTTCGGCGCTTAGAACACGGGGCCAAAACTA